>NC_068945.1:8577727-8883409 GCF_026419915.1 Harpia harpyja | reverse complement strand
GGTGTTGCAGATTTCAGCAGAGAGAAGGTGTTTCACAGAAAATATGTTTTTGCTCTGTTTGTTGGGTATAGAGAGGCCACCTGTGGTACATCCACTCCTGCTTACATATCTGTTGATATATCACAGCCGTGAACAGTTCTTTCCCTCCATCTGCTCCTGCTTGTCAGTGGTAGACACAGACCATGAGGATTATAGAGTATAACTCATTTTACAGGAGACTTATAGGTTTGACTCCATTACGCCTCCCATTCCATACACTGTAGATGTCGGGAGAAGGATGGCTGCTACACCCATGCATTCTTACAGAAGCTCCTTTTTTTCCATTTCTTTTTCTATGGGCCTTCAGGAACCTTAGCTTCTCTGCAATATGACTCAGTGTCACCAAGCATGGTGATGAACAGTGTTGTCCTAGTTTCAGAAGCATGCACTGCCTACACTACACGGCAGGGACAAGCGAAATGTTGCACCCAGAGCTCCTAGCTCCTTCTCTGTCTCTGTCACTGCACAACTTTGCACATTCTTGTCATCTGAGTTTGTGCCATAGCTAAAGCTTCAAGCCGTTCTCTCCTGCTGGAGGAGATACATTTTTATCAGCAGTAGCACCAGCTCAATTACAGAAGAAAAACATACCAGCTGGAGGCTTGAACTGTACCAAAGCCCAACTGTTCTTGTGAAAACAGAAAGAAAATAGCTGTTTTCAAACTTGCTTATTAATTTTAGCAGCCTGATTTTGGTCTATTCTATTTTCTTTTCTTACTTCTTGATTGGGTTTGCAGCTGAACTAACCCTTCCCCTTTCTTCTGCAGGCCATCATGAGTTATACACACCCAGGTGTGGCAAGGCACCAGAGCCTTTTCTGGAAAATGGGCTGTGAAATCTTGGAGGGCTAGATCCAGAGCAACGTGCAAAGCAAGATAAATCATGCTTGTGAGATTAGGGGTATCTAAGCTCGTGAAAGGGTCTAGAAAAAATGTAATCAGACTTGCCTCAGAAGTTGGTAGTGGGGACTGAGGACTAGCAGCACCCCTTGCATTAAGCATGATCATTTTTCAGCTCCCCAGTGGGGAGCAGGGGGTGGAAGATGCTCAGTCTGCTGCTCAGGGAGCAGGACTGCAAGGCAATACATAAAAGGCTCTGCCAGTACCCACATGAGACATGCCTCTCTGTGACAGGAGGTAAGGGAAGGACATGAGATTACTCAAAACATAAAGCCCCAGAGGAAGTATAACTACATGACAACTTTGTTCGTAAAATTTACAGCAAGCGCTGGCCTGACTGAGGAATGAAACATACAGAAAGTAGTTACAGTGTTCTTCAGTATGGATTACAGCACACAGGCCTTCCATCTCTCTGTCCCTGCCTCCTTCATGCTTTTGCTCATCTAAAAAAACCTCTTAGCATTTATACTCCTCTTTTCTTCCAGATGCTAAAGATCTTAGTACAAACATGAAAGAGTAAAGCCTCCTAAAGCACTGTGAGGTATATTATTAACCTTGTGTTTTACGGCTGAGGTACCTGAGTCACAGAGCAGTGAAATGAGTTGCCTGAAGTCCCGCAAGATCTCTAGAGAATGGAATGAAGACCACTTGATTTCCATTCTTTCATACAGCTGCTAGCATCTCTTCTACTTACCCAACCTCAGGTTCTTTGGGCGAAGATCTGTGACGCATCTTGTAGAGGCGAGCACAGAACTCAGTCCATTAGGAAAATCCACCTTTTAAGCTGTCTTTGCCCTCTTCCCAAATTTCGGCTGCATCCGAGCCTGGAAAGGCTCCTGGTACGACATAGACACTAATGCAAATCTAGTTGCTGTAGCCTTGTAGTACTGCCCTACCTAGAGGTTGCAGTGATTCATGAAGGTGTCATAGAGCTTCCCCCAACATGCCCCTTCCTTTACGTGCCTCCGTATTCTTTCCAGGTTCAGGATGGTCCTGAGGAAACAACTGGTTTGTTTTTTGTTTTTTTTTTTTTTTCTCCTACCTGGCCAGTGAAGAACTCTTCCCATGACAAAATTAACAGTGCCACTTAACAGTGCTCTTGTTTTTTTTTACCTTGCAAAAAGGGCCAGGGCACAGAATGGATCTCAACGTTTGTCCAATAGAGGAATGAGCATTTCCTTCACTGACTTTTGCATCCTTCTCCTTCCTTCATCTCTCTGCCTCATGAGTTCTCCCTTTATCTTTCTTTTTTTCTCTCTCTTACTCAGGTCTCTCAAATTCTTCTGCTGCTTCTCTGCATGAGTTACTATCTCTAGAGCTCCATAAATGGTCTTGATGTGCAATACACGTGAGAGATAGCAAGTTCAACTACATGCTGAGCTGTAAAAGGAAATCTGCTTTGACTCACAACAGTGAACTCCTGCATGGGGCTCACATGTTTCCAAGCTCCAACGAAAACAGTTGAAAGTCCCACCTGTAAGATAGTAAAGTTCTCCAGCACACTGTTCATCATATACTTCTCAGGAAGATGCTTGAGTTTATGAATGAAGTTTATCATGTATTCGCAGAGAGGGGAACGGTGAATGCGATAGGAATAGTGTCCATTTTCATAGCGTGCATACTCTGTCTGCAATGCAAAACACAAAAGGGGCACATGGGGCTAATGTCACATTAGTAGCATTAATCACATAAAGGGATTCAGAACAGAAAAATTACAATGGCATTTTCAAATCATTTTTCTAACAGTAACGAGCTGATTAATCATTCTTCTACAGTACTTCGCACCAAGGTCAGTCTCCTTGAGCCCTCTAATTTCTTCAGCTTGATTTCTTTTTACTTTAGAACAGTGGGTTCCAGCTTACGAGCAGCAAACTGCCAAGGAGCTGTGAAAGGTAACTAAGAGGAGCAGACCAATCGTCAGCTATACTACGGTCTGCATCTCTACTGGAAAAATATTAGGTGTGAATAAACTGAACAAGTTAAAACTACTGCTTTAGCAAGACCGGGAAGCTCCTAGTAATGATGGTAATTGTATGCTCAGGATACTTCACAGCTGGAAAGGACTAACACCTTTTGGTACCTGTGAGAGAAAGAACATAGTATCTCTGCTCTCCCTTAGGAGAGGGTCTGCCCAATGTCACACAGAGGATTTTTTTGTTCACATTCACATCTTAGCTGCTGTATATTTCATCTGCCTTTGAACAGAAGCTGAGGCTGGATTCTACCATTTCACAGCAGACCCTTAATTGCCCGTTACCTCCTTTCACCCCCAAGAGCTTGGTCTCCTTTCATGTGCACCATGACACCTTTCTTTGGCCTATCTATCCCATCATGCAAATACACAACCGGACTTCAGGCATGTCTATCGTATGACTGGAGACGGGTCTTGGGGAAGGATGTAACTTGAACTGACTGCTGACAGGAGAACAACTGGTGTTCTGCACACAGGCACTCCTCCTGCACCTAAAGGCTCCTTGAGAAAAAGAGCAGCAGGAAGCAGGTCAGAGCAGCTCTCTTTGCAGCTGAATGTGGCATCAGAAAGAATTTCTTCGTTGTTGGATACATGCATAATTATGCAGCTCCAGTGTTGCTCAAGATGTAAGTGTACAAGCACTAAATAAAGCCCCACAAAACCATAAGACTATAGCCTGTAAATTATTACAGTCTATTAATTAATAGCTGTAGTCTATAAATGATCTGCTTAAAAACACTGATGAGAGTGAGGTGTTGCCTATTTGTCTTCACCTTTCTGGACTACAAAACAAGGGTCCAGGTTTCCTAGCTTTTCTTTGCTCCCCAAAAAACCCCAGAGAATCACCAGAGCTGAGAGTCTTACATATTCACATGTCTTCAGAAACTGAGATTTAAGGAAACAATAGCAAACACTACCGGATCTTCAATGAAGTCCTGAGACAAGGCCATGTTGCAGGCTGGAGCAATCTTATACCTGCGTATCTCAGAAATAATAATCTATGGCATCCATCTCCCTGACAACAAGCATGGGATATATTTTGCCTTGAGATATACGCAGGGTGCAAATACTTGAAGAGACAAAACAGCAGCCAGAGAGAACCTTGCACCCAGGTGTCTGCTCCCTACCTCCACTTTCTCCACCACCTGCTTTCCAAAGGAACACACTTTCGTGGAACAGGTAATGACCATGTTTTCTGGGCTCTCATATTGACTGGAAACGCCATAGAAAGACCTGGATTCATCTTCAATATTGGTGTTCAAATCAGCCTGCCAAAAAAAAAAGGGGGAAGAAAAATAGATGGTTATCAATAGATGGTTGTAGTGTTTTTTCACCATTACCTTGCATAGCCAAGATTCTAAGGCACTGGAGTGTCCAGAGCTCCTTAAGCAGATGAATGCGCATCAAGCAAGCAGTGAAATCTGAAGATTATGCACTAAAATCCAGTTCCCGCTTCAGCAAATGGTGGTGGGGATTTGCATATACATTGGGGAAATCTGGTGGAATATCCTCTTAACATTAAAAACGTATGACACAGCCCCTTGCCTTAGCCGATATTTACCGTAACTGCACAGTGCCAGTACAGCATGGAGGTACTCACAAAGCATGTGGAGAGCAGACAGGAGGGCACTGTAAAGACAGAGCAATGCACAGACAGGCTAGACTGGGCTGCCTCACTAAGGTGGAAAAATAAAGGTCCAGCAACTGTAATAAAGCTTTTCCACGCTCAATTCATAGGTAAGGGGAAAGAGAGCAGAGAGAAGGCGTGTGTGAGTACACACACGCATTAGGCTTGGGTACTATGCTATGAAGAATGTAAGTAGACAGGATTGCAATGTAAGGAATATAGGTTGCTGATGGATCCAGCCCAGTTCCACGTGAACACAAACCCATCTCCATTAGCAGCCACAGTTTTCAAACGTGGGTGCCTAAGGTTGGCCAACTGAAGCCTCATGTTGGGACCCAACTCCTAAAACTCCTGGTTGTCTGAAGTTCCCACCAGGGGTCATTCAAACCTCGCGCAGGAAAAGAAGAGGCGGCTGCCTTAAGCTCGGAAAACTCAACAGGGTTGTGGGAATGCCCAGCTCGGCTTCCTCCCTTTCAAAACTAAAAGGGTAGAGCTGCTCTGTACTCCACAAGCCCAGGTGCTAGCTTACATCAGCAGAAAAGCAATGACCAGTTCCCATAGGCTACTTCAGACTATTGCATTCTTCCTGCTGAACTGAGGGAAACAGGAAACTGAACAAAGTGTATTCCTGCTGTAGTGGATACAGTGTGAGTAGGACTGCATTAGATGTCGTTCCAGCATGGTTTTCTTAGCCCATGTCAGGGAAAGTTTTTTATTCGAGATCTAGAGCAGCGCTTGGGACAAGCAATGCTAGCCTTGGAACCAGACCACTCAATAATGAATCCCCCTTTTCTTTGCCATACAAAATACCTGTCTCTGCCATGGGATAATACTGTTAGCTTATTTCTCTTAAGTAGCAATTTCACAAGAGGTTTAAGTCAATCTAGAAAGTGCCAGTGCAGCCTTCTCCCCATCTGTAGCCACACAAGCTTGCTGCTGCCTTTGTGCCACCATTAGCCATTGCACGACTCTGTGGTTAGCCAGATGAGAGAGTTGATCCCATCCAAGACAAATTTTATTGTGGTTTTGGTGAGTTAGTTTTCAGTCAGACAAGAAAGCTCACTTGGATCTCCACAAAGCTGCAGGGGCTGGAAGAGGTGAGAACACACACAAAAGCTGAGGGCACAAACACTGCCTACTTTGATGGCAACACATGCTCAGGTTGGCTTGAGCCTCTTGGGAAACTGCACCTCCAAGTTGTAGTTTGATAACACCAGGCTGGTCCTGACACCAAGAGAGAGGGGTCTCACTGTCCCAAGGCAGTTTGTGCCTCCCCATTCCTCCTGTACCGACACAAATGTTTCTGTAGCTGTATTACAAGACTCGCTGAGGAATTGCTCAGCTAGTTCTCGGTGGGATCGGCTCCCTGACCTGATTCAGAAGCACTTGTGTGTGTTCAGACAAAAAACGTGTTGGGAGGATGGGCAGCAATAGGGAAACCAGAAGGCAGGATTGCTGCTTCTAGTGAATTCTGAGTTTGAGTAACTACGGCAGTAACTAGGAACCTGCTAGAAGCCACGCTTTGTTGTCATTCCTTTCAAGTTAAAAAGTTTTGCCCCTGGACAGTCAGGCTGAGCCATCTCTGTACCACAACACTCACCAGCAGCTCCCATTGCACAGAGTTGTTGTCACAGAAGAATTCATCATTTTGCCAATAGTGATGCCAAAAGCACTAGCAGGAAAAGCAGCTGTGTAACAATGTGCAGTGTTTCCATTCAATCCAGTTCCCATGGCTGATAACTTGCCACTTGAGGTGTGTGAAGGAGGAGGTGGTAAAGGACATAAAATAAACCATCCTCCCGTTTATTTCAGAAAATTCAGTTCCATTTTCCACTTAGCACAACACTCGGGCATTGCTGCCGCTGTGCCACTGTGCACACATACTTCCACCTAGAGAAAAACTACCATCTGCATTAAATGATGCCACAGAAGATCCAAGCAAATGAACCAATAACATCCAATTACCATGATTTTTTTTTATACTACAAACTCAGAAGCAAGTGAAAGACAGATTTAGGGTAGGTTTTTCATGAAGCACAGTGGGCAATGCATATCCTGGGCTATCTCCTAGACTAGCAGTTGTAGCATTCAGGTAAGTCTAGCGGGACAAAGATTCATTCCAGGCAAGATGACAGAATGCTCCAATGTTCACATCAACACTGGCAGCATTAGGGATGGACATACAGCTTTCACTCTGCCCTTAATGGACAGCATAACAGCATGATATTTAAATACATGACCACTCCTCAAAATGACTGTGTTGTTTCCCACAGTTTCTACAAAAATCCTTAACAGTTGTAACATTTTCACCACAGATTACGGATGAAAGAAAGTCCATTTGTCAGAATGGCTTGCCTTCTCTATGACTCCCCTTCTTAAGTAGAATCCCTCCCTCTGAATTAGTCACAGATCTTCAACCCTTGTGAATATGCTTGGCCCTACATGCATACTACATTCATACCAGTTTACACCAGCTGTGCACTCATACCTTTATGTTTTCCTAAATTTGTCATCTCCTGCATACTATACATTCAAGAGCATCCTCTGATTTATCGGGAGATAGTCATACAAAGCTGGCAATTATTTTATTCTCATGTTTGCTTCTCCTCAGAAGATAGCTTCACAAAACAATTTATCCAGCTGAATAGGTTCCTGACTTCTCTTAACAACTTATCCCTTTTTGCCCCCATAGTTTTCTGCCTCCTCACTGAGTTGACAACAAATTTGGGCACACATGTTAAAATACATGAGTAAAACAATTTGGATTTGAAACTTCTTTAAAAATTATTTTAAATCATTCACATTTGCACCACTGAGGTAGTGATAACTTTTGCACAAGACTTGGAAACAACAGCTGGAGGAAGATTGGAAGCTTTTACATTGTCATGACCATCTAAATGACTGTCATGCAGTGTTATGCTCTGATGGTTTGTCTATACCGGAGTAGCATATGTGGGCAAATCCAGGCTACTTTAACCTGACAGCACAGGTATTAATAGGAACAAGGCACAGGCATTACAGACTTAATAATAATTCACATTGCCAAGTGAACTATTATGGTCATGCTGAAGTCCTTGCTATCAAATTTTCCCCACTATAGCTATGCAGCTACTTTGTTTGCCCCACAAATGTACATGTATTAGAGAGTAGCAATGCTACTCTATTCGGGTTTAGGTTTTTATTGAGTTACTTTAATAGTCATTTACATGTCAATGCAACTAACTGTATTGTTTATTTGACCCATACTCCAGCTGTCTGAATAAACATTAATTCCTTCCCTTCTCCAAAGAGGAACTAGACTAGGAGTCCTTCACAATATTGTTCAGCTATTTCCCTTGGGGGTGATAAACACAATGTATGGACCCAGTTCCGCTTTTCCAAAGAAATTGTCCCACTGAGTCAAAAGAACAAAGAGTCAAGGCTACTGAAGCTTGGTTGGATCACTGCTACATAAACATAGCAGAGGTTCTCACTGCAGAACCAGGCAAACATTTTCAGGGTCTCACTAGTAAAGTTAAGGTTACACTCCCCTGAACTCTTAATGGCAAATTAAGAAATAAGTGCAGTCAATATGAGGCAAATGAGAAAGGTGCTAGTTCCACTTCATGAGAAAAGCTTCACTAGCCCTAAGAAGCCACTCTAGGGTGCCTCCACAATTTGGCAAGTCTCCCGTCAAAAGAGCAGACTAGAATTTCACAGCTAGTTAACATCTAATTAATCAACATTAAACTATTTGGCAGTAGGCAAAATTATGGTAACACTGTTTGAATTAAGCAGTCATTGCCATTCACTAACATTATGTACAATCAGGTTCCTGGAAGCCCTGCTGCAGTGAAGCAATGGGGTCATGTTGGAACTCCCTGACATTTACACTGCACTTTTTATTCTAAAGTACGTCCCATATTATGGGCTAGGACTGTCAGACATGTCTTAGGGTAGTCAGTCAACAAGAGCTGTGCACCCACCTCCTGTCACCTCTGAAAATCTCAGCCCATAAACATACATACATGGAATTTCAGCAGCTCCAGGGAATGACACTAGCAGCTAGCTGAGGGCTCCAGTTCACATTTGCAGAAGAATGGAGCTGCAGCACCTCAGACAGATACTGCTGGCCTTACAGCTACAGCTTATTTACTTACTTACAGCTGCTGGTTCCCATCCTCTCATGGAAGTTACTGCCCCCATACCAGAGATTATTTAGCACATACATATCTGCTCTTGAATTATTTGCAATCTGGTTTGTTCACATCAACTGAAAATGGCAATGGTGTACATGAATACGAGACCAAAGAACCGCTCAGGAGTGGAACTCCAACCTGTTAGCTTTCCCCCGCTACGGAGATGATTACCTCCTGAAGAGAGACAAGGCAGAAAATTGAGGAAGAACACTGTTAGCTGCCATAGCCAAATTAACTTCTAAACATCAACTGGACACTGAGGTAAATCACTAATGGTTGCAGTTATGCTTCCCAGGATTGTACCAGGACAAAAGCATACTGCACATCACGGGGTCTCTAATGACCAAAAGAGCTACTGCTTTTAACTTAACATCTAAAAATGCTACGGCCTCCATGCCTAGATTCCTAGGAGCTCCTCACAACACCTAGACCACATTGCGGCTTTAGGGAAAGGACTCTTTCTTTCTCTTCACTTTCAGAGTTTCCTTCTCTAAAGAAATCCCTGTATCAAAGCACACCCAATCCCAGGGTGAGCAGCCAAGGTGAGCAGAGAAAGGTCTGCTTTACTCTGTCCAGTACTTTCCAACTCTCAAAGATACAAGGGAATAATAGTGACTATGACTTAAAGGAAATTCATCTTCCCAGCACTTCATCAAGTAGGAAGGCTAATCTTCACTTTATAGTCCAGGAATGCATGGACTTGTTGAATACATAACTGAATGCGATTCTGACCTGGAGACTAGAGCCTAGGTGCCTCAGCTCCTCACTGGCAAATGCACTAGTATGTCCAACAACAAGTGAGAGAACTCTTGAATACGTTCCTTACCCTAGCCTAGGCAGCCAAAGGAGACATAGTCAGGATTTAGGAAAGTCCATAGTCAGCGGGCTGAGTTGCCTTGTCCCCCAGGCTCCTACTAGCCACTGCTAGCAACAGGCTGGGACTGCAGCAGGGGCAGCAGCAGCATTCAGCTGGTTGGGTGGTGTCCAGCACTGAAACAGCTGTTCTCCGTCTCTTCAAGGGCAAAGGTAGAAGATCAAATAGATGAGGCATATTACAAGCTAAATCTGAGTTATGAGCCACTAACTGGACCATACTAATTTATCTGACAAAGTCAGGGTTCTTGCTTTCTGTCCAACAAGTTCCAGATGCAAAAAGCTGTGCACACTCCAGCATAACAGCAATCTGATGTGTCTGGGATGCATTCAACTTACTGTGCAAGATCAGCACAGATGACAGACTTGTCCATAGCTTTCCTGATGACTTCCAAATATGCTGAAACTATGATCACTGAGGTATCTATGATCTAGCACATCTCAGATATCTACATATTGCATGGAAGAGAGCTGATCTGCCTGTTTGGGGGGAAATATCTCAGATTTCCTCCTTTCCAGAGAAGTAAGCAGAATTTTTAAATACCTATAAGACAAGATTTCCAGATGAAAGAGAAGGGATTTCTTCAGGGAAGGGCACAGTAACCCTCAACAAGCTAGTATTACTTTTTTTTTTTTTTTTTAAATCATCTTGGCAGTCTAAGTCTCTTAGCAGCTCTGCCAAAACCAGCTCTGATGAGTGTGAGTGTACCCCTCAACTTCTGCAACCCCAAGAAAGAAACACTTACAGAGAAGTTGGCATTGTGTACCGTCCTAACCATATACTAAGCTAAGATTTTTGTCTGATCTTTGGCGGGAGTGAGTTTCACAACTGATTACCTAGAAAGATGTCATTCCCACTAGGATGAGGCTGTGAATCCAAATTTCTCTGAAACTCTTCACAGAGGGAAATGTGACCTGTGAGAATCAGTCTTCAGCTTATCTAAGGCTTTGAAAACCAATGATTGGACAAGAGTCCACATGGCCTTAAATGCCATGAGAAACCACAGCTTGCAGATATCTTGCACACAGGTCCCACGTGGTCCATGGAAAGGCATGTGCTGAACAATTCTTCAAGAGCAGTCCAAAACTTGTGCTACTGCAGCTTCAGCCTCCAAGAAAGGGAGAAGGGGAGAGTTTCTGAGCTAACCAAAGATAGCAGAAGGCCTTGCCAGCAGTACGGGGAGCTGCAACTTAGCTAGCCCCCCAGGATTGTGTTATTTTGACACCTAGCAGACAGATTCCTCAGCAATTCAGTCTTTCAATCTGCTTTTTGCTGTCAACAATCTCTATACTGTTGAACACTGCGGGGAATAACTTTGGTGAAAGAAGTGCCATTGACAGAGTCCCCTTACATAAGGTAGCAACTGGTAGGAGGTGGTGCTGGTGACTGCAGGTGAAATTAATGGGCTGTCAGATCCATTCTCGGAAAAAATGTGCAAAGATCACAAAAATCTCTGTTGCTAGCTGCTGTCTTGTTTGCTGCCTCAGAAGAGGTGGCAAGGACAGAATGGACATGGAGACCAAATTACCATCTCCTTGCTCTCCAAGCAGTTTTTGCCAGGTCAGGATTGAAAGCATACAGTGGGCAGGGCAGGGTGCCGAGGGGAATTTGCACTGCTGCTGTTTTGACTGGATTTGCTTGGGACAGGAGAGAAGCCAAGTGCAGGACAGCGGTCTCCAGCCCGCCCCTTCGGCCCCTTCCACAAAACTATAATTCACTTACTGGAAAGAAAACACTCAGTGATTTGACTGGTTCAGCTTCACCAAGGAGAAGAAATTACTACATATATTCATCATTGGCAGGAAAGGTCTCCCAAACAATTCTCCTGATCCACCCCTCTGCAGATGGCTGCTCTGGACAAAGTACTGCCTGTCCTGAATTCCCAGTTTGTCATTTTCCTTCTATCTTCCACCCAGAGTCTCACAACTTCTGAAAGCTTTAAGATGCAAGTGCACCATCCTACTAATGTGCAAAGCCCTGAAAACGCCTCTTCCCCAAACTATTAATAACGATGCATATAGGAGGAGTTCATGGGGAGAACCAAGTAACAGGTGGTAGAGATAATATTACACTGGAAAAGAGCAGAGCTGCCACTGCCCATGTGTTGGGAGGCTAACGTCTCACATTCATTGTCGTGTGGTAGAATGCACTTGGAGCACTGAGAAATGTCACACAGATGTCATACAACCTGTCAATCCAAGTCCAAGAATTAGTTCATTGTACCAAACTCCCAATGCCAAAATCAAGGAAGAATTGCAAACACTGCCTATGTTTCAAACCAATCAACTTTTAACTCTTAGCTATGGTGTAAGTAATTTAAAGCACCATTGAACAAACATGAACATCTCTTTCTCAGTCACACTAGGTCCTAAGTGCTATCAGTGATGTCAAGAAACCCCAACCCTGGTGTTTAAAGTCAGGCTTCTGGTGCACAACAGATCATCTGGTATAGTCAATGCTTAGTACAGTAATGGCAGGTTCCTGCCTCAGGTTCTTCAAGCTTAAAACTACATATATACAAAACCGACTTATTTTTTAAGTCTTTGTCACCTGCAACCACCACTTCAATTCAGAACCTTTGAAAATTCAATCATATCTTCATGTCTCAAAACACCCCTTCAAGTATTTAACTCTACTCACCAAGTTTAAGGTTATTGGTAATTTGCTTTTGGATAATACTTTTATCCTAAAATGATGCTACAAATTCAACAGTGTAGTTGAATTGCTTTATCCAACACATCTTTGGACATCAACAGTATATTTGTATAGCTGTCCAGAGCCATCAGGCAGCAAAATGAAAAAGCACCCTAGCATATACTGTTACAGAGGTATAAAAATGCAGAAGGGCATAAAAATCTCAGCTGAAATCTAGCTTTCTTCTGTTAAACTGTTTTTTTAAATCACATTGCCTTATCTGTGAAAAGTGTTTGGGGGGGGTGGGGAGCGTTGCACTACACTACACTACACTACATCTATTGCAATACACCAAACTCAGGAAGTCCCACGACACGTGTTAGCACGGTGCATTACAGGCATGGCTCACATGCTGTGTTTAAGTATAAGACTGCATTACCACAATATTTTAGGCACGTTGAATACAAAGTTTTGCAACAATAAGGTTTGGAGTTTTCCTCAAAAAAGTCCAAATTTTCTGGAGCAAAAGGTTTTTTTGAACTGCTTTAGTTAATATTGCCTTAGAGATCCTAGCTGAAATCTTACAACAGGATTAACGTAAGTACTCCTGTGAAACACAGTGCAAATCATAAAAGTGCCCCAATCCTTTCTTATCCAGAATATGACATCAGGAATGGCGTTTTCATCCCTGCTACTGTCTACACCGAGAAACAAATACAAGACCGAATGATTTACTTCTTAAAAGCCTTAGAAGCCTCCATTCAATCAATGACTTGACTTGTAAACTTTGCTTATTTGTAAGTGACAGCCTGTAATGTTTCCACCAATAAAACCTGATGTTAACTCCAGATGGGATTCAACAATGAAAGGCTACCAAAAAAAAAAAAAAAAAGAATCAGAAAGTCAAAATATTAAACCAAGCCCAGAAATATCACTGTCATTGTAAGTGTACAGATGCAGAGCCCCAGGACAGCATGTATACGTTGGTGTAAAGGTGTTTCAAATCCTATGTCACATCTCTTTATGCAAGCCAAATTTCAGTGAGTTGATACCCTCTGGACACCAGACACCTCACGTGGACCCAGAGAGAGTCCAACTTAATGACATCCCACCCCGTAAATCCTTCAAAAGCCTAACTTAGGTTGGTCTGACATGATACATAGGCCACACTTACCCTTCTGATATTAAAAAACAAACACACACAATCCCCAAACACAACCCTACAAGTGCAAAAGCACACTAACAGTTTAGATAAATAAAATCACAGCTGCACTAGATCACAATTTCATTATGATTTCTCTCTCCTTAATTCAAGGAATTCAGTGTTTTATTCTCTCTGCATAACATCTCCCTCTAAGCTCTTCCTTTTGGGTCCTGAAACTCCCAAAGCGCTTCAGTGACAGCACACAGGAGCCAGTGCTCTTCACCAGAATGTGAATTGTTTCCTGAGATCCCTGCCCCACAGCAGGAAGCAGATCTCGCAGCTCCTACTTTTCCAAGGACCATTTCTTAGAAGCTATCCCCTCTTCCTCTTTTTCCATTCTTTTGTCACATCAGACTTCTGTTTCCTTTTCCAGACAGTTCTTAGGGCAATCAATACCCAGCTTTTGTCAAAGGATACCCTTCTCAGCAAGGTGCTGCTGTCGCCCCCAAGTATTTCTCTTCCACCCGGAACAGGGCTGGTCTTTTACTTTTTGTTTCAACCTTCCCAAACAGGCTTTGTCGTACTCTAACAGAGGCGAATCCCATGAGAAGCCTAGCTCAGTAGCACACAGTCTGCGGGTAGTAAAATTATGTGTCTCCAAGAATCACCAGCAACTAACGCTCTAAGCACCAGACACTTGAACAGCAGACTCCCAGCCAACATTCTCCAACTCAGTTCTGGAAAGTCTAACCTTGGGACAGCTGGGAAGTTGCACCTCAAGGCACTTAAGTGAACTCCTCCTGAAAGCACCAGTTAAGAGGCTTTCTAGTGCCAGTTTGTATGAAGAGTAAGAGATATGAAAGTTCATTTCTCATCATCTCACTCCTGACCTGGGGTTGAATTATAAGTGGTAAACTCAAGGTGAAAGGCTCCAAATCCCATTATACATTCCCTCAGCCATCTAGTGTGCAACTGCCCCAAGCTGCTATTATTTTTAATCTTGTAATACCTCTGATAATATCGATCACCAAAACTATTTTGTTTGTACCCTGAAGCACAATGGCACAGTTTTTGCAAATTTCAGCTAACTCACAAAAATCCAAATTGAGTGAGGAGGCTTTTGCCAGGCTGATTTTGCCAACTTACCAGAAGTCATTTCAGTAATATATTATCAGCATAATCCAATTTCATTATATGTCTCTCTTATCTTTTGTCTGTCCTTGTGCCTCCAGTAAATATGCATCTGTAAATTATTAGTACTTGGATAACACAAAATGCAGCTAATGAGATAGGAGAAGAGATGGAAAAATGTTGCCTCTGACTGAGAAGTTACTCAACACTGAGAAAAGTGAACACACATAAGAGTACGCAGAGAATAATTTCCTCTGAATTCTTCTCTTACACATATATAAAAAAGGGCCCAAGTCACCAGTAGCAAATAAAATCTCCAGACGCTAGTCAAGAACAACTCTACAAATGACATTGTGAAACATACATCTTGCTCCAGGCCAGAATGAGTGCCTTGTGCAGTCAAGAAAAGATCTCCAGTGACAGCCGTGGCTGTATTAAGTTGCCCGCACAGGGAAAATTTGTTGGGAGGCAGCAGTCTTTTAACAGCTAGCAAGGCCACTGCTTTTAAAGTGAGAACTTCATAGCAAATGGGTACCCTATAAAGGGTCCTTCCCTTACCCAGAATTTGACAAGGAAGAAGGCATTAGCTGGCCCCCTTTCAAAGAGCTCCTTCAGGCCCCCCTTTTTCTCAGGGAACTTGTCATAGATCTGCCGGATATCCACTGCCTCGAGGTAGGGGTCATTGTAGCTGGGGCTTGACTGCCCAATGTGCACAAACAGGTGTTTGTTATACTGCAAGAAGAGGAAAAACATGGAATTAGGAAATCGTTCAGTACTGTTCAGAACATACTGAACATTCATGGTTCTTATACAGAAGACTACAGGAAGTCACTGAAGATTTGATAGCACTTTCTAAAAAGGGCAGAAGTATTAGCAGAAATACCTCTGCTAATACCAGCTCATGCTGTTCTCTTTCCTATCAACACAACCATGCTTCTTGCTTCTTCTGAAACATTATTATAGTTTTTTTCCTATATTTACTCCTAAAACATTGCCTCATGCTGCTGCTATATAGTCTGAAATAACCTGAGATACAGAGTGTTACCTGTCACAGGTCACTCAGTCAAACATCAACCCTCTTGTCCTATGAAGAGCTGCCTGAAATCCCATAGCAAGGTACCAGCCAAATACTATCATCTTTTCTGAACTTTCCTATCTCAGACAGAGGAAATGTAACTGGCCCATCACCAATGTACGTCTCAAGATGCAGTATCACAAGGTTTAGTGAGACAGGCAAATATTACTACTCCTGCTTTATAGCACCTATGAAACCATGGAAATACATTGATGAAAATTCATCCCAGTTGCCCCCAAATTTAAGTTCCCAGCACACCAGAGAAATACGTGGCTTCATGTGATCTTACCATCATCTGATTCTGGGTCTATCCTCCAAGGCTGAACGGGACAGATAGAATAGCCCGGCAGGGGCTGTACCACTGTCTTATCACCTCAGTGCCTTGAGCTCTGGTATGTGAACATCCATGACCCTGGAAAGGGAGGCCAGAAGCACATGGCACAGAGCTGGCTATATCGCTATAGGCAATTCCATCCTCTAAGAGAAGGATATCTTATGTTTCCCCAAGATGGCTTTCTATTCTCAGAGCAATGAAGCAAGTATTTCCATACACATATAGTAGTATAACATATCCATGATGAACGGGAGCTACCTGAAGACCAAAAATTAATGAGGGGTGGAAGTCAGGTGTGTATCTTACTGTATCTTGGTCTTGTTGTTGTTCCAAGAATGCAGAGAATTCTAACATCCAAAGTTTGGAGCTAGCAACCCTTCGTCCTTGCCAAGCTGGTGCTGATGGGGAAGGTGAGAGGCCAGTAGGAGACTCAAACCCTAAGCACACAGGATTTATATAACAAAATTTAGAAAGAGAAAAGTTGGTAATAGTTTTCCAGTAGAGCACCTGCTGTCAAAGCTGACTAATTACATTTTCTTATGACTTCAGTCATCATGCAAAAATATCATTCACAAGGTCCTCACTCTACCTGTGCTCTAAATGGCACTGTCAGGGTTGGTAATGATGTAAAAGACAATCTACCTGTTTCTGACACCAGAGAAAACACGTTCGGCAACTTTAGGAGGACCTAGATTGAGCCGTAAATGAGCAGTGAAATAAACTGCTTTAGTATCACAATGAAGCATCACCATTAACCTCTCAAAACTGGGACACTGAGAAGGAAAAGACATTTGTTGTTCCACTTAATGAGAAATTAGAAAGGTAATCATCTTATGATGGAAAATAGTGTTCTAGTACATGCAGCATGGTGGAAGAACTGTAGAGATACATAAACTTTTATTTTCTGCTGAGCCAGGAGGAAAAGAAACCCCCAAACAACCGCCCTAAAAGAGGAAAAAATGTTTTTTAAAATAAAACAAAATTAAAAAGCTTCAGCTCTCTCATTAAAAGGATAGGAACGAGTGATAAGGGGAAGTCATACGAAAATCAATTTGGGGTTCACTGAAATGCTTCAATAGGTAAAAATTTTTTTAAAAAATATTTTTTAATCTTCTTAAAGTGTTTGCTATTTTTGAAGTTGGAATATAATTTCAAAGCAAGGAACTACATTTCCTTACCTACCTGGTAATGGCAGCGGAGGCTGTACAGCATAAGGTTGTTGAGAAAAAGGTTTCACGCTACGAAAGTACACAAAGAGAGATGGTTAACAAAAAACCAAACAAAAACAAAACAAAAAAGGGTTCTTGACCAACTGTGCAAATTAGATCAAGTTATTTCTCCTGAGGGAGAAAGTGGCCTAAGTGTCTTTGGGAAATTATCTTTCTGTGTGGGCAAGAGAGTGTCATGGAGAAAAATTCAAAAAACAGTAAGGGGCCTATACTGGACTGAATAAGATTTCCCTGCAGGTGGGTCAGCAGGCTCTCTCTGCAGACTTGTTATTCAGAGATCCTTATCAGCCTGTTAATACACTGGTGCCCATCCATTTATCCTTTCCTTTCAACCGCAGACAGATTTAAATTTATGCAAGTGGTTATACGTCTGGTCTGGATACCTCTCAGACTTTTAGGTCCAGATTCAGAGATGTTCAACACCCACAACTGAACCTAGACAGCTCAGCTCCATTTTAACACCACTGTAAGAAAAATCAGGATCTGGAGACATCATCTGACATCAGGGGTGGCAGATACTTCAAGCTTCTAAAAGAAGCTCTCATATTGATGCTTCCTCATTCACTTTCAAGCTAAAGGCATAAAATCTACTTTTTATTTCTCCTAGGATGGCTTCCATTCTTTTACTAGCCATTTCTCCCCACAAGATATTTTAATAGCATCTGTTCCCTGATCTGCTCCACCAACATTAGCCATAGCACCACAAGAGAGCAGGAAAACATGGCTTGGGTGGAGAACATACAACCTTCCAGCTGCTAGTCCTTAAATTGGCTTAAATTGCTCCTGTTAGGTTACGTGATAAAAAGTGTGTCTCCACACAAACAAAAGGAGCACAGAGGAACAATGGCAGGTGGAACAACCTGAATGATACTCTGACACAACTACACCCAGGGCCATCCCTGGTGAACTGGTGATCAGCCCATCAAAGGCTCATCTCCCCCCTGGGGCAGGGGAGCCCCAGTAAGCCATCAGAGAAACAGAGCCCCTGCCCCAGCCCCTCCCAGGGCTGTCCCACAAGAGCCATCAGCCCCATCGTCCAGGTGTGACACCAACCCAGTGAGCCAGCTGGGGAGGCTTACAAACCAGTCACCTTACAAATTCAGGGGGTTACTGCCTAGATGGTATGGGACATGTTATGGAATGCAAGGGAAGAGCATTTTAGGACTGCACAAGAGCAGTTTAGGGGATGTTTAGGGAGAATATGGCAATAAAAATCATGTGTAAGAAGGTCAGTACAGTTATCTGTCTGCGCCCTGCACCTTGTCGGTGCAGTCTGTCCTATCTTCTCACTAAATTCTACTTCTAATTGTTTTCCTGCATGAGGAGCTCTCAGTTCTGCATGTGTGTGTGTTTGTTTCTGGAGTGCCAGCAGCAAGCGGGGTGTGATCACTAGTGATTATCAAGCTAGTCTAAACAGCAAGTAGACGGTTTGGGAGCCAGCCGCGTGTCTCCAGGGTTAAGGATGCTTTCTGAGGGACCAAGAGGTTCAGGCCAAATGACAGAGGGACTGTGGAGTCTGGAAGTCGACTGAAAGATGAGGAAAGCGAAGATCCAGCTACTGGGTGGACTGTGTATCTAAGCCCAGTTACTGGAGAGATTTACTCTGTGTGTGTGTGTTTGTGCACACACATGTGTGTTTGTGTGAGCGAGAGGCCTGCACCAGCAACTGGAGCGGAACTGTAGCCTCAGGGGCTCACCTGCCTGGGTGCCAGCACACCGGGAGACAAGGGATCCCCGGGCAGCTACTGGGTGGATCTGCAGTTGTCCTGGTTTCAGCTGGGATAGAGTTAACTGTCTTCCTAGTAGCTGGTACAGTGCTATGTTTTGAGTTCAGAGTGAAGAATGTTGATAACACTGATGTTTTCAGTTGTTGCTCAGTAGTGTTTAGACTAATGTCAAGGATTTTTCAGCTTCTCATGCCCAGCCAGCGAGAAAGCTGGAGGGGCACAAGAAGTTGGCACAGGACACAGCCAGGGCACCTGACCCAAACTGGCCAACGGGGTATTCCATACCATGGGATGTCCCATCCAGTATAGGAACGGGGAAGGGGGGGCAGGGATTTGCCGCTCGGGGACTGGCGGGGTGTCGGTCAGCGGGTGGTGAGCAATTGCACTGCGCATCATTTGTACATTCCAATCCTTTCATTATTGCTGTTGTCATTTTATGAGTGTTATCATTATCATTATTAGTTTCTTCTTTTTCTGTTCTATTAAACCGTTCTTATCTCAACCCACGGGTTTTGCTTCTTTTCCCGATTTTCTCCCCCATCCCACTGGGTGGGGGGGAGTGAGTGAGCGGCTGCGTGGTGTTTAGTTGCTGGCTGGGGTTAAACCACGACAGCAGTGCACGAGGGTTTCCCACTAATGCACCTTCGCCCTCAGCAGCCAGAGAGGGGTACAGGATGAGGCTGCTGGTGCCGTTTGTGTGAGTGCTGAGCGTTGTCCGTCTTTGCTGTTCTGTATGGCCAGCTGTGTGCATATGTGTGTACGTGCAACGTATACATGCGTATTTGAGTGTGTGCCTACTGGGAATACATGCTCAGCCTCGCTACTGGTTGAACCTGGGAGCACAGAGCTGCAGCAGCCTTGCCTCCATCAGGCTGCTAGATTCAGCAGCTCCCTAAAATAACCCATATTAGGCTGCTTGAGTCACAGGACATAGTAAAGGGGTGTAATCCATCTTGAAGGTACCATACAAAGACATAGGGTTTCATCTATTTAAGATTCTCTCATGACTCTCAGTTTGTCTTCCAACCGTGGGCCTTAAGTCTCAGATCCATGGTCAGGGAATCTGTCTGAGAGCAAAGACTACGTTATCTTAGCATTTTATAAATCTTGTAATAGCTAATGGTGTTCCTCGGGCAGCATAGAGGAAGCAGCAGAAGCACCTGCTTTGGATGCTCACATGAAGGAATACTCACTCTTGAGAAGATCCGGCTTGGCCTGGCAAAGCTCCTTGCCAAAACTGCAAAAGAACAACATACAGGCAAAAGTCACCACTCTTAGGACAGAAATGAAAAGCAAGGCTTGCTCCTTTCTGAGGAAAGAAACTGCAAGCTCACAGACTTCTAAAGATGTGACTGAGTTATATCTCTTCTTTCTACATTCCTGGTTTCATCCTTGTGGAGGTGCTGACAACACACTACTACTAGTGACATACAAGTGACTGACCCAACAGTGGGTTTTAATGTTAAATACTATGAATGCACCTTGTGCCTCCGTCTCCAAAGCTTTAATGATGCTCCCTCTCTTGGAGGGACCATTTTCCCCAGGAGAGCTGCAGGGCAGTATTTTGGCAGAAATCAATACTCAGCAAAAGCTCACTAGGCCCTGCTCAATGGTTGGGGGATGCTGACAGGTCTCCTCTATTAAGGATTTTATATAAGGGCCATCAATGTGCGATCTAAGCACTCAGGATGAGCTTGGGAATGATAAGCTTGAGAAAGGGTCAGGATGGCTCAAACGGTTTTAATTCAACAAGATCCTGGACTAAGAAAGTGATACCTACACCTACAAATATTTCAGGCAGCTGAAAACCCAAAGGATCTGATTGTTCTCTCACTTGTGTCATTTAAAAAAAAAGCATATAGTGAAACTCTATTGTTTTACATCAGTGTGAGCAAAGAATCAGACCCAAACTGTTGAAGCCATATGACAGATTTGTTCTACAAAGACAATGCCTTTTGGCCCACTCTTTCTGATGTTCTCGGGATTTTCCTCAGCAGGTCTCAACACCCTTTCAAATACTCAAGTGTCTTCAGCCCAACTCCACCAAGACACTGATTCACTCACCCCAGAAACAGCAGGGTAGGCTGGTCGTGGGAGACCAGGCAAGGCCATTTTACTATGGAAGGCAGTTGCAGAGATAATCTGCGCAGATGACATTGTAGCCATACTCTGCATGGCTTTATCTTTAGCTGCCTGATCCTACGGGCAAGAGGAGAGACAGAAAAAACAGAATTATTATAACGATAAAGAACTTGCCTGGTCTAATGCTGCATAACCAGGATTCTCATCAGCTTCTTTGTAGGGAACATGCACCTCTGAAAACCTGGGCAGCAGACTCACCAATAACTGTCCTAAGAACTCTTCAAAGCATGTAAGTCTTTCACCCATTACTGCAGCTTCAGATGTGACTAATCATCCTTTCTGAAATGCTGGGATCACTGGCTTAGAGACTGCTAAGTATTTATCCTTTCTGTCTGAAGGCTTTCAACTGCACAGCTGAAATGTTTTGTAATGGAAAGTACAACCCTAATTAACTCTTGTGTTTTAATGATTGGTAAGAATATTCAATGGGAACGACTCTTGCTTATGGGTTTTTTTAACCCTCTAAAAACAAGCTCACAAAAGGAGTTTGTCATCATCACTGCAAAAAGACCACCTCAATCTGGGACTGCACTAGTCTCAGGTAGAATTGATCATTTTATTCCCATCCCTGGTGAAACAGGAAATCTTAATAATCTCTCAGGGCACATATGCAAGGAGGTACCCCTTTTTATTTTAACAGAGCTGTGGAATTGCACACATTTTTACAGGCAATGACAGTGCAACAGCTAGGGGGTCT
Source organism: Harpia harpyja (assembly GCF_026419915.1). NCBI lineage: Eukaryota > Metazoa > Chordata > Aves > Accipitriformes > Accipitridae > Harpia > Harpia harpyja. The sequence continues at coordinate 8,861,707 of NC_068945.1, read as the reverse complement.
GATGTATGATTAAGACAAATAGCATTCTTCATTTCTTCTTCTAAGGAATACATAGACAACCAGAAGTACTTCCTCACATTCTGCCTTTCCTCCTATATCCCCTACAATTAATCTCCATCCTTCAAACACTCCACATTTATCTGTGACATCGTAATTATAATGGCAATGCCACAGATGAATTCACGACTTGGAGAAACTGCTGAAAGAGGTAAGCTCTTACTGTCGTCTTCAGGAATTCTCACTTCCCGCTTGCATTCATTGAACTGCAGTAAGTTCTCACCCTTGGGTCTCCATTCTCTCTAACTCCTCCACTTTCTCTAAGGTTTTCTAATGTTTCAAAGCCCAGGAATCCTGATGTGTCTAGCACAAAAACATTTGGAGGAGGCATAACAAAAGCTCCAGAATAAATGATAACGTTTAAGTGGAATGATCAGTAGGAATGGGTAACACTTACATATCTTCTTTTTTACAGTATCTGTGACTCCTGTTAGTACCATTCAAGTGAATGGAAGGGAAACGTTTTAATTGCTGAGAAAGTTCCTAAACTTCTCCAAAGCTATGGGAAAGTTTTTCAGAACCCAGTTTAAATGATGCTTTAGGGAATACTTTAACGATTACCTACAGCATGTTTTAAGGGTAAGGATTCTTTTCTGTTTTTTCATGACATACATAAGGACCATTCCTCAGTTGTCATTGCAGAACCAGATTTTTTTCCTCCCCTTACTTTCTCACTGGAAAAATCATATTTCTCTACCTGAGTTTATACATGAGTTTATGGGGAAGAAGCGTTTACTTGTGGAAGTATTAAAGTAAAAAAAAGAAATGAACAATTAAGAAAAGTTTTTATCTGTTAATCCCTGTTGTGTTTTTCTGTTTTGTTTAAATGCCTGACAGACTGCTGGAAAAAGCATGTTTTTGTAAAAGACATCTCCTTCCTCTTTCAGCTAACAGTTCTGTATTCATTTGTATCGTGTTTCCAGTTAAAAAAAAAAAAAAGAAAAAGAAGCAACAAAAACTTTTACCAAACATTTGCAATGTTTGTATTTTCTTTTATTATTCTCAAAATGAATAATAATAATACCACCACAATTTCCCTGTTTTTCCTTAGTACAGGTGATACCTATTAGCCACCCAGGACATGGAAAACTACTGACTTCTGGGAAGAGATTTTTCTTCAAGCTTTACCCTACCTCGATCTGTTATAGCCACAGTGCACACTTAAGAGAAGACACCCCAATTTGTGTGGAGACAGTAGTATTTTAGTAATCGCTCTGAAAAGTCAGCGTGTAGCTGCTCTGATCTCTAAGATATAAATATGAAAACGTATATTCGCTATGGAAAATGAACACTGATAGAAGAGCTCACAGCTATCAGCAGGAACTTGGAAGAAGGGCAGCAGCTTTTGCGATTTCATTTCCTTGCTCTATGAAAATGACTAGCGAAAGCAAAGAAGTAAATGAGTTGAATCAGTGCTACAGACTTGCCTCTGCAGGCAGAAAGGAACAGTCTGCTACTGGGGAATGGTTCACTGCAGGCAGCTGGGCAGAGCTCACAGCATGGCCTGGGGTGGTGTAAAAGGAGAACAACCAATGGCTCCATGGAGCTCCCCGAGACACCTTCATTCCCTGAGAACAAAACCGGCCAGCTCCTGTGTGCTAAGTGGAAACAGGCTCGGCTGACTGGCTTTTCAATCACGCCAAATCCCAGAGCTGTGACATGCAAGGAACAGAATCAAGGTTACAGATATAAGAAGCAGTAAATCTTTTAACACCCCGGGCAGTTGTTGTTTCCTACTCGCTCTAACTTGCCTCTCAAGCAGGTCTCCACCTGAATTGACCACTTAACAGCACCACAGGTTTCAAGCTTAGGCAGCCCTACCCAGAAGCACTGAATTAGATAGATAGAATTAGAAGTGGCTCCTTCGTTTTATCAGAGCAGCTGGAAACACAACAGGCTAATGACAGACACACCATTTTCTAAAATGGAGCTGGGGGTGGGATGTGGGGGGTGCAGTCATGACTTAGAGGTAATCACTGTTTGCAATAGAGATGCATGCACTTCAGCTCTGGTCAAGACGGAGTGCCAACAGTTTACTCACAGACAGTCTGCTTCTCCTGGTGCCCAGTGAGGAGTTGCCCAGACAGCCAAGAGGAAGCACGTACTAACAGCCATCCACTCAACAGTCAGGGCTGGACTGGGCTGTCAAGATCCTCACCATCACCTGAAGCATGGAAGATCCGGGAAGCAAACACACTTCCCTCCAGATCACTTACTGCCATACCAAATCGGGAAGGTCAGCATGCACCTTCCTTCTCCAGCTGTCTCAGTGATACATAACAAGGACCGGACCTCGCATCCTGCTCGGCAAGCCCTTCCTGGATGGCTCACATTCTAACAGGGGACACCCTCTTGTGCAATTGTCACCATAAACTTGATCTTCTTGACATTTCTGGCAATTCAGTCTGAGCACATGAACCATCTCCCTGCTTCAAATCTGAGCGGAAATAAATGTCAAGAGGTATCAGTTCATTAGCGTGATCTCACAGCTCTTCCTATGGAAAGGAAAACAGATTTGCTCAAGCTAGTAGTCAACCATTTTCCTTCTCATTAGCCCAGGCCTCTTCAGGTCAGGTCTGAATTAATCAAGGGGCAAAGTCTATTCAGCTGGCACCATTTTACCTGAGAAGATGCCAGCTGCCTTTGTTGCTTCCTCTCAATGGTTATGCCAACTCAGAACACTTCCCACAGACAACTACACATCGCTACCACACGTAGAGGCGGAACTAGCACTGCAGTAACTGTAAGGCTACCCTTTCCCAAGGTCACCACAACACCAGGGAGCGATTACTGGTCAGCATTTGTAACCATAAACCCCTCCTTCTCAGGTAAACACTCTTTGCAACTCCCAAGTCTAAGGGTCTTTCAGACTTGGATGACAGCAGCATAAACCAGAGGTAGAAATCAGACACATAAAATGTAAAGTTATTGTTTCTTTATTCTTTAAATAGAATTGCTCCAGACGTCACAGAGCTACAACAATACAGGTAAGTGTTTGCATGACACTTCCTGGGAAGTACCTTTTCCTCCCCAGCTTACTACAGTTCAGTGGCTAATCTCATCCATTTTTAAGGCTATTCAAAGAGGGAATGGATGAGGGAATGGCTGACTCAGGGGGCTTGTGTGATATGTTAAAGGATACCCATCATACCTTGAGCTTGGCTTGGATCTCTCTAGCTTTCCGCCTTGCCAGGACCTGGATGTGACTAGATACCTGCATTGAAAGACAAAATCCATCTTCATTCCAGTGGAGTACTTGGTAGCTGCTTGCAGAAGTAAACATACTTTAGGCACGTTGTGCAATAGGGAGTTATTTAGGGTTGGGGGAGAGGTGGTTGAGGTAGCAATGAGATGCTTTTCTGAACATAACTTAAGTGTCATGAAGTGAGGTGGGGGACCAGCAAAGATGGGCCATTTAAGGCCTTTTCCAATTCAAATGGCTTTATCAGGCCAGAGACCTCCTCTAAAACTAAAGAGCCCATCCTTAAATCTAGTGACTGAGAGTTCTGATCTCTTTGCCCCCCATCTTGGCCTCCTCTTGGGAGAAGGGAAACCCATGTTCCATATCCCTGGCCACTACATAATGACTCTCAGAACTTCCCCATATCTAATGTGGGCCAAAACGCATCATAGAATAATTTGGGTTAGAAGGAACTTCTGGATGTTATCCACCAACCCCCTACCCAAAGGAGGTCTAGGTTGCTCAATGCTTTGTCCAGCACAGCCTGGACTATCATTCCCAAATTACAAAGATTCCTTTTTCATCCCATGCACCAGGCATTTTCAAAATCACGATTGCTGTCCATCTGTCTGGGCTGAACAAAGAATCTTCATATGGAGGACCACTGATGTCCACCGAAACATTCATTAGTAGACCAAACAAATAAAATCACACACCGTTTAACAGTAGAAAAATTTGTGTGTCACGATGTGGTTGGGAGACATGAGCATTATAATCCTACTGTAAAATGCCTGAGCTGACTCTTCCTGTCATCCTTATTAACCAGCTCAGCCCAACAATGTCTTTCCAGCAAAGCCAGAAACTAATAGCAAGTGAACAGCAAGTGAGTTGTTCTCATAACACCTCATCATGTCTACTGATACAAAGAAGCTAATGTTTACAGGGAAAACTTTACACTTACCTGTTTCCTTGTGCGTGTTTTCCCTGTTCTCAGCTTAATATAGCGCGCAATCAGCTCATTTCGGCCTGGAACAGAGAAATAATGCAAATACAAGTTTAGAAAGCTATGACCCCAGGGAAAAGATGCACAATGGAATTATCTATCTATAGCGATCAGCAGTGGGATGACACTCTGTCACACTATTTTCTGTCTTAGAAAAGTACTCGTTAGTTCACACAGTAGAGGTCTGAGTTTCAGGAGCAGAACTTTGGGCTGCAAATTCTATTTCCCAGCTTGCATCTGTATAGCTTAAAACTACCAATAAAAAGGAGAATCATATGCTTTGCTTAATAATTACACTACCATAGCATGTAGAAGCTGTAAACAAGGATCAAGATTGCCAGTGCAAAGAAGGAAAGCCGCTCACCCTAAAACATTCAGAAAGGCAAGAAGGAAGATCCAGGAAATAACAGGCCAGTCAGCCTCACCTCAATCCCTGGGAGGTGATGGAGCATGTAATCCTGGAAACCATTTCCAGATACATGAAGGACATGAAGGGGATTTGAAGTAGTCCACATCAATTTACAAATGGGAAATCATACTTAACCAACCTGATAGTTTCTCCAGTGAAGTGACTAGCTTGGTGGATGAGTACAGAGCTGTATACATTGCGACTCTAGTAAGGCTTTTGACTCCACCTCCCACAACATCCTCATACGCAACCTGACAAAGTATGGGTTAGATAGGGCGGACAAGGAGGTGGATTGAAAACTGGCTGAACGGATGGGGTCCTGCTTGACAACATGCTGACAACGAGCCAGCAATGCACTCTCGTGGCAAAGGCAGCCAACAGCATCCCAGGCTGCATTAGGAGGGATGTTGCCAGCAGGTCAAGGGAGGTGGATCCTTCATCTCTACTCAGCACTGCTGAGGCAACATTTGGAGTGCTGGGTCGAGTTCTGGTCTCCTCAGCACAAGAAAGATGTGGAGGTACGGGAGCGAGTCCAGCAAAAGGTCCACAAAAATGATTAAAGGGCTGGAGAATCTTTCATATGGGGAGAGGCTTAGACAGCTGGGACCGTTCAGCCTGGAGAAGACTCAGTGGGAGTTTTTATCAATGCACATAAATACATGATGGGAGGCCATGAAGAAAAGGGAGCCGGCCTCCTCTCAATAGTGCCCAGTGATAGGACAAGAAACAATGGGCTCAAACTAAAACACGTTAAATTCCATCTGAAAACAAGAAAAATTAAAAAAAAAAAGAAAAAAAAAGAAAAAAACAACTTATTTACTGTAAGGGTGGTCAAACAGTGGCACAAGCTGCCCAGAAAGGTTGTAGACTCTCCATCCTTGGAGGATACTCAAAACCCAACTGGACACCACAATCCCGGGCAACCTGCTGTAGCTGACACTGCTTGAGCAGTAGGACCAGACTAGACAATATGAAGAGATCCCTTCCAACCTAAATGAGTCTGTCATTCTGTGAATCAAAGTACAAGAAAATAAACAACAATGGGGAAGTACATGGAAACAGTCACACAGAATTTATCAGTGTGACATGATACAGTGAATTAGAAGTGCTTTCAGGCTCTTGCAGGCATCCCAAAAAAAGGAACATTCTTCAGAAGAGAGATAGAGAAGGAAGCTTAGCTTTATGGAAGGGTATGGGGAGCTCCCATAAACAGGAAGGTGGGGCACTGGCTGGGAGAGGTGAAGGGATCTTTGTCCAATTATGGAACAAGCATACATTGCAGGCACTGAAGACAGTTACGTTTTACATCTTGATTTTAAGAGATGACAGTGAGATTATGCCCTTCAGGGCCAAGGGAAATGAAGACAAGCAGCTTTATGTTCAATGTGAGAGAAGAGGCCAGTGCAGAGATGCAAAGAAACGATGGTCATGGTGACAGATGAGGGAAATGGTATTAACAGTAACATGAATGAAATGGCTAATGAAACATGAAGCTACAGGGTCACTGGTACAGAATTTGAAATTGCTTGGAATGAGAGCAGGAAACTGCAGAAGACTCGGGTCCAGGATTTAAAAAACAGGCAGAGAAGCAGAGAAGGCTGCACTACTGACAGCTTCAGCAGTGAACAGGAGAAGCAAGCTTAGACCCAATTCACAGCTAGCACCACAGAACTGTTTGAGAGTGGACACCAAGACATGAGGCAGACTATGCACGTTCCACACACTGGCTCCCACGTGTCACATCTAAGCAGACACGCAGATTTTATTCTCTTCCTGGAGATGGAGGAATAAAGAGCAGAAACAGAAAAGCAGCAGCTACACATCTGAACTCCAGTTCAAGGCAGAAAACATGACAAAAAGAGCAGGCTTAGCAAAATAATACATTTGTGGTGACCACATTAGTAGCGACATAGTACCTCAATAAAAAGTTGGGAGTGGGAAGTGCAAGGCTGTGAGACATCTTATATGGCTGCAAGTGGTTGAGGAATGAAGCAGGAATAAACTGGGAAGCAAAGCTACAGCTCTTGTGAAGTTTATTTATAAGAAAACTAAAACCCCAGTATTTTCTATGTAAAGTTTATGGGCTGAATAGAGAACTTGTACATTAGGACATCAGAGACATCAAAAAAGCATGCAGTGAAAACAGATGTAATATTTATTCCAGTAGTTTAATATTATATGAAAGAGTTATCACTTGTTTTTATTTTAAACCCCTGTTTAACTCAACCCTGAAAAAAATGAATGCAAGGAAAGACTATGCTAGAGCTTGACCACCAACCCTTTAGGGCAGGGCTGGCAAAACTCCTAATTCCATCTGTTTCTGAAACAGAAGAATGTAAATGTCCATGACTGCATTTAGGCCATGTTCATGAAACATAACCAAAGCACACATAGGGACGGGAAAGCATTTTACATTTACAGATCTTAATCTTTTCCTAATGGTGTCATTACAGAAGCTCTCCTTATTCCCCTGGGAGAAGAATCAGGTCTGTAGCTGAGAAGAAAACAGCTCCAGCTCCTCTACACACAAATTAGAAACTATTTCTGTGCCAGAAACACAATGGCCAGCATGTAACCACTGACCTCTTTGGTTCCCACAGTTTCAGCATTAGCATGGTGACATGCCCAGGAGAGTTTGATGGGAGCAGATGCTGTTATGCTACCTTCCACCTGGCTGCTTTTCCAACCAGTGTAACCATTTATACAAAGCCGAGACCAATTACTAGCAACACATACCCACACCACCTTTTTCTAGTGCCAAGAATAATATTTATGGCTTTTCAAAGCCTCCATCTGTTGGACATGGATCCAAGTTGAAAGGTAAGAAGCAACTGAAGTGATTCTTCTTGCACAGATGCCGGCACATAAGAAATTTCAGAAGGACAGTTTGACACACATCAGAAGTGGGAAACGTGCAGAACAAAACAAGGTGCTGAAACCCCATTATCTATAAAGAAACAAGGAAAATTTGTATACACCAAGATGACCCTTTGAGGGGCAGGGGAATGAGTTAATGGAAGAGAGAGGAAAAACTAGCCTTGAGAAGAAGTGTATGTGGAGAATTTCAGGCAAACTTTCAAAGGGTGCATATTGGGCTATAGCGACAATTTGAACAGATGGAAACTCTTCAGATACTGGTTCAAATATGGGTCATCCTTGCAAAACTAATTTTAATGGATTCTCAACCAGACATAATAAATGTTTAGGAGCAAATTTAGCTTTGCTGTGTTCCCATGAAAGTCAAGAAATTATACAGACTGAGCAGCCTGACAGCACTATTCTGCTTCAGCAGTAGAGGACTGCAGGGCTAATCTGTGTGAGAGGATGCCATGAACAGTCCCATGCCAGTCACAGTCGATTCCAGCCATCTCCAAAATGGATGAAAACAACGATCAATCAAAACCTCAACCAGTCAGAGCAGCGCAAGCTACCTTTGCTCAAACATATTTTGGAAAGGGCAATAGCCACTAGGGGCAGGAGACACAGGAGAAGACACACAAAAGGAACCACAAAAAGGAGACATGAGGAGGCACAGAAGGAGAAATGCAAGGTATGTAAAAAGACACATTTGGAGAAAAGGAAGGAGAAAAGGAGACATGTGGTAGGGGACATTGTTGGGGACGTGGCTGGAAAAGTACTCTTGGAAAGAGGTGTTCCATGGCAGAGGAGTACACTTTGAGGCAACTGCAGCCCATGGAGGACCCATGCTAGAGCAGGGACAACCCTGAAAGGACTGCAGCCCATCGAGAACCCATGCAAGAGCAGAGGAGAAGCAAGAAGCAAGGAGCACCTGAGGAAAAACACTAACAAGCAAGGACTTGCAGAAAGAAACCTTTACACACTGACCCCAAACTCCAGCACCACCCAGCACTCATCAAAGGGATTAGAAGGGACTGAGCATTATAGAGAATAAAACATGGGAGGCCGAGACTAGGAAGCGGGGAGGAGACGTAATAAACTGTAGGTGAGCCTGGGAAAGTGGGAGGTGTTTCCCTAAGTGTTTGTTTAACTGTTTGTCTTTGACAACATCAGCAAAAATTGCAAAGCGCTCTCAGGCCATGTAATTCACTGGAGAAGACTAGAGGGAAGGGAAACTGTTGTACAAAGTGCACATATTAGAAGCTGGTATAGAAATTCTCTAGAGAGAGCATTCAAGTGTGGATCCTCAAAATTTCCAGTTTTAGAATTCACTTCTCACTTGCCACCACCTCTGATACAGTCTTCCTCTTCCAGAAGTGTGTCCCCACAGAGCCAGGGAAAAACAGAAAGGTGGCAGGGTATACTAAACTAATAAAGATACTGGTAGCAAAAACCCCAGATCACTCTACAAAGACATTAGCATCACAGGGATTACTAAATATAGAACTATGCAAATTGCCAAGCCTAGTAAAGTGCAGCAAGAACGTATTAAATTACCATGAATCAAAACTGCACGAGAAGCAAGTCTGAAATGTCTTTTGTTTTTCTTATCAGAAGTTAGATGTAAGCAGGTATTATGCAGCTGGAAGCCTGTAGGTTCTCAGCCTCTGGAAAGCACTTTCTTTGTTTCACAACCCTGGCTGCAGGGTCAGCAAAGACTAGCACTCCTCACTTGGCTGGAACAGGCAGCGCTGTCATAAACCGTCAGATGGTTCATTTTTTAGAGCCATGTAAAGTGTCCCTCAGTAATCTGATCATATGTTGTGTTCTTAGAATAACTCCTGCTGAGGCCTGCCATGGTCACCAGAACCTGCCAACAGTTGTGCCTCCTCTGTTGAAACTGCGCATTGGGTTTCATGAAGCTCTAGCCAACATACCAACTGCAGCACAGCACCCAAAAGCTCTTTATCCTCCCTGTAGCCTTCCCCTTGGAAGCATGGCATGAAAAAAAGGAGTAAAGAGATACTCTCTTATGTTCTTTACTTTTCGCTCCTAACAGATAAATTTCCAAGGGCATCAATTTAGCTCCCACTCAGTATTACACTAAATTGCAAAATTTTGCATTCAGTAGTTATCCAGGAGGGTGCTGCTAAAAAGTTAATAAAGAGGCTTTTTGATTCTCCATGCTACACCTGTGTTCCTTTCATTGTAAGAGGAGAGAATTATCTGCCTGTACGCAAGGGGGAAAATCAAGGGAATTCCCACAGCTATAGAAAGCATTTCCCAGTCCTACCTCAAAGCGTCGTGCTGGCTTTCTGCTAGTAATGGTATATTCCTGCTTGTACAAGAGGCAGATAAAGCATCTCTTTAAGCCTTGTACTTCCTCGCACACCTGTTGCCAAAGCAAGCAGAAGAACCAAAAGCCTCTCTAATGTGATGGGTGAGAGCAAAGAACTCAATGATTTCTGCAAAATCCTTCCAGTGGGAAACTGCGTGAAAGTATCTGCTTCTTGGTAGAGATACCTTTTCTGTACCCAACGCAAACATATGCACCTACCTGTGAAGTGCAGCAAAGATAAGAGAACTACAGAAGCAACTATCCAGCTGCATCCAGTGAAAGCTTAATCAAAGCAAGGTCAAGGAAGCCATCTCAACTATCATTTCAATCTCTTTGTGTTACTTAATGATAGCTCCTCGGACATGGCTGTCTCCTGAACTTGCTAAGCATTTAGTTAGCTGTTGATTACAATCAACGTTAACATAATGAACTGTGTGCATCAGACAGCATGACAAATAAATCTAGACACAAGAGGGAATTTAAGGACACCTCAGCTGTCCACCAACTGTCAATGTTTCTCTGTGCCTACGAAGCAAAACTAACTGCCGAGCAAGTCTTACCAAAATGACACTTAAGGCAAAAGCAGTGTGTGTTATGTTCACATGTGCATACGGGACTAACTGCCGCTGTGGTCTGCGCCAGTCCATACCTCCCTGCACATCCTTACTTTCCACCTCTCATTCCACTGCTTCCTCCTCCTAGCTACACTAAATGCCTTCCTGGGCATCACCTTTTCCAGAAACAGGGCTGCATGTGTCAAAACTCACGTTTTTGTCTTTCTGATGGCTAATCCCATCTTCTCATCAGGATGCACAGCACTCAACTCTTACTGATATAATCCTTAACATTAGTTTTAATGCTGTTGTTATTAGACTCTCCCTTCATCACAAACCATCTTTTCTTACCAAAGGCTTGGTGAGAAGATTCTGCTAGCTTCCCAACTTCCCAGCCCAGTTTTTTCAAGGCAAGAGAAAATGCAGTACATGACCTTTCCTTCTCTAGCCTTGGTTCCCTTCATCCCTTTCTATCTTCCTTGACTTTTGGCAACCATTAATGTTGTATCTTTCTTGATTTCTTAGCATGCTTCCTTTCAACTTTAAAATCTCTTTTTCAGGAAACTTGTTTATGAAGTTTTAGACTTTGGCCTCTACCTCCTACAGGTCCTTCTCCCCCTCTTTCTGAGCTTTGTCTTGGTATACAACTTAAATAATACAGTGATGGTGTTCAGCACCCAAACGTTTTCAAAGGCTCAATCCTTCTCTCCCTCTCTGTTTCAGCTCCTACTTTTACTATTGTCATGGTTTAACCCCAGCCAGCAACTAAGCACCACATAGCCGCTCACTCACTCCCCCCCGCACCCAGTGGGATGGAGGAGAGAATCGGGGGAAAAAAAAGTAAAACTCATGGGTTGAGATAAGAACAGTTTAACAGAACAGAAAAGAAGAAACTAATAATGGTAACACTAATAAAATGACAAGAGTAATAATAAAAGGATTGGAATATGCAAGTGATGCACAATGCAATTGCTCACCACTCGCTGACCGATACCCAGTTAGTTCCTGAGCAGCAATCCCCCCAGGCCAACTCCCCCCAGTTTATATACTGGGCATGACATCACATGGTATGGAATACCCCGTTGGCCAGTTGGGGTCAGCTGCCCTGGCTGTGTCCCCTCCCAACTTCTTGTGCCCCTCCAGCCTTCTTGCTGGCTGGGCATCAGAAGCTGAAAAATCCTTGACTTTAGACTAAACATTACTTAGCGACAACTGAAAACATCAGTGTGTTATCAACATTCTTCTCATACCTAACTCAAAAACATAGCACTGTACTAGCTACTAGGAAGACAATTAACTCTATCCCAGCCAAAACCAAGACAACTATTAATTCCACTATGAGAGCTGAGGCTGTCCCCAAAGTCAATAAAAATTCTGCAATAACCATCTCCCTATTCATCCCTATCTTTCCACCTCTCCTTGGGAACCTCCACCCTCACTCCTCCACCATTAATCTCTAAACTCTATTGTTTGCTCTTCACTGGTTTTCAGGTTTTGTTGGCACCTATAAACTAAACATACTGAGCAAGTAATTCAGCGTGGTGTCTTGTTTTTCCCATTTATCTGGACTGCAACTGTGGCAAATCCCTGTGGGAAGTAGCCCCAACAGCAATGGACAATCTCAAGAGCAGCATGTTTATTTTTACTTAGGAGCTGGAGACAACCCTTTAAATGATACAGTAATAACGATGAAGTTCACTCTGATCAAGCTCCTTTTGAGGCTTTTTTTAACAACCTGTATTTTTATTCCTAACTTCTACACTGAATCCAGAGAACTGTATTCAGGAGGCAATAAAAGAACTTAATATACCACTATGACCATCATACTGGGATCGCTTCCCATGAAAAGAGAATATAGAAAACAATACTGCATTTTAGTGCACTGGCCTATCCTATGAAGACATCTCTCCCCTCACAAATGCAGAACTTCAGTGCTTAATAGGTTCAAGCTCCCATAGTTACACATACCAGAGAATTTTACATTCAGCTGTGAGAAGAAAGTTTCCTTACTCTGATCGTTTATTCCATGCTTGAATTTGCTCAGTATTAACCTTCCACAAGAAGATTCCCTGAGCTCATGCAGTCCCTACAATAAGGGGATTTTGAGATGAAGACTCAAAGAAAGCTGAGCCAGTACTTCTGAAAAATATCAAAACAATCAGATCCCTGAAAAGACGAAGTGATTAGTACCACCACATCATCAGCTTTTCCCCAACATACCTGTTTTCATCATTTGAGTACTGAGCTTCTTCCTATTCTGAAATGAAAAAGAAGTTGAAGCTTTATTTGCCGGGCAGAATGTGCCAGTCAAGCACCTCACGTGGGGAAATGGCAGCCGAGTGACCAATCTGTCTGAGGTCATAAAACTCAGTTGTCTCATTTGCTAACTGGTCTAAACACTGAAACGTCATCTTGCGTAAAAGGCCTTTTGCTGGGAAGGTTAGCGTTTACTCCTCTCCTTTTCCACTGTGTAACCTAAATTCACAGCTAGAAAGTGTTATCCCCATTTAGAAACTGTTGTTTCTTGATGGCCAGTTTAAGATTCTTCATGCAAGGTACATGACTAAGGGATAATAATTACAGACCCTGCAGGTTTTGGGAAGCTTCTTATGGGTTCCAAACAAGGAGTGGAGATAAATGAAAAGTCAGTCACCATGGGTGTAGTTACAGCAACAAATTCTTCATCAACAAAACAACCTGAAGAGGTTCCACTCTCCTCAGCTGGTCATTCCTCCTCCTGCAATATTCCATCAACTCTATGTGCAGGTGTAGCAATTAAATTGCTAGAAGAAGGGGAGGGGGGGCAGGGGGGAAGGACTGACACGTACCACTCTAAACTTATTACCGAAAATTCAAAAATAAGCTCCCCCTCACTTGGATCTTGTTGTTGGTTTTGTTTTGTTTTTCCCAATCAGTTTATTTTTAATTGGATTGGTGAACTAGTTCATTTTGTGGCCACAGTAACCACAGCACTGGCACAGCAGAGAGAACAGAGAAAGAATCAGGGCAGAACTTCTTAAACCAGTTTTGCCACCATAGAAACTGTAGCCTGGAACTGTACTCCACCTAACACTCACACATACAGAGGGTAAGAAAATGGGCAAGGCTCTTCCTGTGCTTGCATCATTTGTCTAAAGGCTAGACAGAGTTAAAGTGCCTCCTAATTACTGCCCCAAAGGCATGTGGAATTATTCCTTGCAAAGATGAGCTTTTACTAAGGTACAACAATGTATGCATGCAGCAATCCCTCCCCATCAACCTAATGGGAAGCTCCAGGCTACACAGCACTTCACCACCCCTCAGCCTTTAATACAGTTTTTCAGCGCATAAATTGAATGTCCTCATCAGCTGTGTTTTCCCACATTATCACCTCAGGCCATAGAAATATAAGATAATCCATCCAATAAGTACTCCTCCATATACACATTACAGGCTGCAATAGGAACAGAGCTGGGACTTGTTCTGATGCTTCCCAGAGTAAGACTGAGGTGAAACTTACAGAAATTGTTTAGATTCAGTTTGGCTGGGAAATCCCACAACCACACCAAAGCAGCTGCATATAGTAATGAGTCCTTCATATGCCAGAGAGCGTATCAGCTAACACCCAAAACAGCCAATACCCATCCTACACAGAAAGGCATGTCAAACTAACAGCTTTCAGTCTCTGAGGACACCTGAGGAGCACATTATATAGGCACAAACATACTTTATTCACTAAGGCCCAGGTTCAGAAAAACATGACTGTTGAGGGTAACACTGAAACTAATGCTTAACTGTAACAACATCCTCCAGTTCCCCAAGTCCAGGTTCTACATTACAGACCCAGATATCTGCTAAATTCTTCCTTAGGTCAATAAACGTCTCATCTGCTTGCTTCAGTGACTTCCAATAGCTGCAGGGTATCTGAAAGCAGCTCTCAGTAGCGCTTCAGTGATACTGCCTCAAAGGATAGCAAAAACTTCAGCACCTCTCCTCCTCCTCATGTTGTGGTCAGCTGCCTCTGCTGACACCAGTAGTACACCGTTTCTTGCAGATTTCTGCCCAAGTGCTGATCTTGTGCATGTGCCCAGATGACAGGCTGAGTACTCAAAAGCTTCAGCTACCGCAGAAACCGGAGCTGAAGGGGGCCCGTGAGATCCATGCAGCCACTTGCTGCGTGACCAGCACAGAACCATGCAGTTCTCAAGGCATCTGGCCTGGTCCGGCTTCATCCTGTGAAGAGTTGTGACTGCTTCACTTGACACGTAAGACTACACCAGGACCCAGTCCCAGCCAACTGACCGAAAATTATGCAGCAGCTTCAAGGAAAGCAAAAGAACCCAGAGACTATTCTTGCATTATATGAATAAGTGAACACTGATTTTGTAAGTGGAATGGCTGCCAGTTCACCCATCTTCAGTTTTTGCCATTATAATTCAGAGTGCAGTCATTGTCCATGATTACGTTAAACCATCAAGTTATAGCTTCAGCTTAAACGAATGGCTGGCTACTGCTGAAAAAGTGGTTGCCTTTTTCCCCTAACTTCCTCTCGCGAGATCGTTCCAGGGGCCACTTCAACTCTCTAACCTGGCAGAAATCTGTCTGGCTCATTTTGCCCGAGTAGTTTGATATCAGTTTAGCAATCTAAAATGGATCAGCAAGGAGTCTGCTGGAAACTGAAGTTAGCCTAAAGAGTGGGAGCACAAAACCAGGAGCAGAGCAGGGGAGCAAGGAAACGGGAGTAGCAACTCCCTCTTTTCTTCTGCAGTGAACTGTTAGGTCATCTCACGGCTGCTGAAGGAAATAGACTCTTGGTCTCAACACAGAACAGTTTTACACCATCCCAGCACTAGCAAAAATAGCTGTTAAAGATGTCATATTCTGTAACAGGTGAAAAGAGAATGTGGACAGAAAAGCCTAGCAGAATTGCAGGCTTCATAACTGGGTAGCTACCCAGGAACTGGTCTGGATAATGGCTGAATTCTGCCAAGCTCACAACATTTCCTTACAGCGGCTTGTGATATTTCCCCCCTGCTCTCTTTCTGCTCCTAACACTGGAGCAATTCTGTTCCACATTCTTTAAACACCTGTTCCCTGACTGAGTTTACAGCCTAAGTCTGATAGATAGCTGGGCAACCATGAGTCAGGCAGTGACAGGAGAGCAGGAACAAGAGGATGACAAAATTATTTAAGCTGCAGGGGATACCTAAATATGCATATGGATCCAGAAGGAAATTTGCAAATATCTAGGTATTTCAACAACCTTCTAAATGAAAGCTGCTGTATCTAGAACTGTCAAATCACTTTCCTCCAATCTTAGCCATAAAGGATCAGACTAGACACGAACAGCTTAAGTAGAGCTGGCTTTGCCTCCAGGCACAGGAACGGATGAAATGACCTTTGAAGGTCCCTCCCAGCACCATTTTCTATGATTCTACAACTCAAGATGACGATGCAGCGTTCATACGCAGGAATGCTCATAATCCCCAGTCAAGGTTGAAGGCAACATTGTGCTAAATACCACACATGCACGTGTGTTTCCCTGTAATACTGTCACGCTTAGAAACAGGCGTCTGTCTACAGCACTTGCAGTCAACAACTTGGGTCATTCCTGTTGGGTTATCTCATCAAGCACTGGTTACACTCCTGGCACTCCAGTCCACAGACTCCAATCCTGAAAAGGGATTTGCAATTACTGTACAAATCACACTCCAGAGGAAAGAAGTGTGATTCTAAAGGCACTTTACATGAAAAAGTTTCAGTGAAAACAGACTCATTTCCTGCTCAAGAAGCTAAAGAAGGAGCAAGACCATGCCTGTATATGTGCACGCAGTGAGCCTCAGAGAATTCGAAGGAGTACCCAGAAGATGGGTCACAAGTTCAAGGTGACAGCAATGAAGAACAGCTGCTGGCTCTACCCCCTTCAGCAGCAGGTGTACCCAGGCCCCAGAGGTTTAAGTCAGCTCTGCCAGTGACCAACAGACTTACAAGACCATCTGTCTGGGCACAAACTGCACACAGCCTTCCCAGTTTTGCTGCCCAGATCCTCACCACATGCAGACAATACAGGGCTTGTTATGGATTAGCTAATGAGCAACTGTTTAAACCAGTAGACAGTCCTAGTTCTCCTGTGCTCATTATCTGGATCCTACTTGAATGAGAATACTGCCTCTTCTTTTAGCTGTAATAGTGCCTTTTTCTGATCAAGCAGCTTTCCTTCACTTTGGCGCACCTCTTAAGGCACTAGAACCTGAAAAGGTTATGTTGTCTTGTACTGTTTTGCTTAACAGACGTATAGGAATACTTTAATAAAGTTTTGTTAAGTTATATTTCATACATGCCCTCCAGCAATAAGGCATGGCTTTGAAAGAGGCTTTAAAACAGAGTTCATGTGATGATAGGTTTTGCTTACTTGCACTGTGGAAATAAGAAAGCTCCTTTTTTCCCATGCCAGGTCTCCACGCAATCTGTGTATTGACACTTCTCAGCTACCTCTGTGTATGTGCACCCCCTTGCTTGAGAAATGCTATCACCCTTCTCTACTCAATGTCTGACTAATCAACAGAAGACAAATTCTGAGAAAGCACTCCTAGTATTTATCTTGAAGTTTGCCGTTCCTGTTTCAGACCCGAGAAAGGGCCTCTCTGTCCTTCAGTCTAATAAACTTACTCATGTCACAAAACCACAGATAGTATAAATCATAATACTAACAACTTTGAAAAAAACCTGCAGATATTTACAGTGGAAAGCCACATTTGGTCACCACCTAGTGCCCACTGGTCTCTGTTTCCTGTGTAAAATCGTAGCACATCTAACCTAGAATCCACCTCTCATTCATACAAAACACGTAATACACACGCGCCATTCCTTGGGACTAGTTTTACAAATACATTCCTTATAGTTTTCTCTGACACAATTTTAAAAGTCCCCAACAACAGCGTATCCATTCTAACTCCTTACAGAAGAGAGATCCCTCAGCACTGAGCACCATGCTGTCATGAAGCTTCTGCTGATATCCATCCTATATTCCTTCTTTCTCTCCCATTAATCCTAGTCATGCTCACATGTTCCACATAAAATCCCTCTCCCTCCTAAATGTTAACACCCTTCAAATATTTTTAGACTGTTATTATGTGTCCCCCCACCCTGCACCTTTCAGTCATCGCTTAGCCAAGCTATGTATATTTAGCTACTTTAATCTTTCCTCTTAAATCAGTCCCTTCAACTCCCAGAGCTCAATGTTAAGTCTGGTATGCTTGTTGCTCTTCTCAGAACTCACTCCATGTTTTTGAGATCTTTCTGGTAATGCGTTCGCAAAAAACCTGTCCAGAAGAGAGCTGTACATGCACTTGTTTTAAAGAAAAAAGAAACCTAAGCCAGTGGACATTATTAATTTTCATTTTCCATGTCTGATTTTGTTCCCAGGTTTTGAATTCAGTCTCAAATTTTAAATATAAATAAACATTTAGTATATTTAAGAGCAGATTAGCAACTGGAAATATTTGAACCCAACTGTGAAAGAATGCAGCGTTTTTAAAACCGTAAAAAAACACTAAGGCTTTTTTACTAAACTTTTCAGAAAACAACTGGAAATGTGTAAAGTTATCCAGAAGCACAGCAGAAGCAAAACAATGACTTGCAACAAGGGAAAAGGCTGACCAATGAAACAGTCTCTCAGGTACAAGGCAGATGAGTAGATACAGCTACAAAGCATAAAGCTGGCTTACTAAACTAGAAATCAATTAAACTGTGTTATTTACAATGCAAAAAAATCAAAACAAATGCCTTGCTGACAATATACCACTACAGATCAGCTCTATCTTGGAGAATTACTAAATGTTTGAAATTTAGAAATGAAAAAGTCAGAGGAAGAGCCAAAAGGGTAGTGCAACGTTGATAACGAAGGAAGTTACTTAAACATGATGAAAGCTCTGCGGCGGCAGACATACATACACAGTGAGAAAAACATAATCCTACACAACACGCTTGGTTTTAAGCCTGACAGATAGAAATGGGACTACAAAGCTGCTAAAAATCAAAAGGGACAGGCAAAAATATGTTGAAACAACAGAATAAAGCCCCCCAGAAGTAGCCACAATAATTTCGGTAACGTGTAATGCACAATAAAACTGCTAATATATTTCTGTTCAGTACTCAGCATGTTAAGGAAAGATGCCACAGCCAGTACTATTAACTCTATTAACTGCAACAGCAAGCAGTTTCCTGGTTGGTTGGCATTTCAGAAGTGGTAAATTCCTTAATATTCAGGAAATGCTTGGAACTCGTGGAAAAATATTTCTTTTTATGTTTGCATGGAGAGAACACCAGTTAAACTGACATACAATTTAACATGAAGAACCACAAACTCAGCTTACAAAGGAGATAAAAGGAAAAACTTGACAAACTCCAGCAGAAGTTTAACCTGCTGCAAATGTCTCCAGAAATCTGGCTTCATCTAGTCAACAACAAAGAACTAGAATACACAAAGCAAAGTTGAAAGCTGACTCAGTGAAACAAAACCTTGTTATTGAGCAACTCCAAAAACATCACACCTACCACCAGGAAAAGAGAGGAGGGAAAAGTCTGCATCCTGACCGATTGTCCATGAATCTAAGTTTCGTCTGTCTTCTAGTGTTTAAAATGGGAGATTCAATTTTGTTATCAAAACTGTGGGATAAAGGGCTGTTCTACGGTTCACTAAGTCACAATAATGGAAGAGATAGGAACTGCAGAAGTATCTCTCTGAGGGATATCACAGCTGAAATCCAAATTTTGCAATTACCTGGACCAGCCAGTTCAGTGTCAACTGAGCACATTCTCAGCATGTTCCAATTGCTTTGCCCGAAACATCATCAGGTGAGATGCTAAACTAGATATAGAAGAAAGCATCTGAAGACTGACACCTTGAAGGTTCTCATATTTGTAATAGCTGCCATGCTCCTCCCTCCCCTCAAGGAGAAGAAGTGTTCATGAGCTGGGACAGGCAGTGTATGTTTTGTGCGTCTTTGGGTTTATTTGTTCAGTTTTACTTTTAGTGACTTTTTGAGGTCGGGGAAAAGATTAACTGATAACATATCCCTTTGAGATCAAGGCAATATCCTGCAAATTCACCTAGTCACTTCAGAACAGGGGTGGGAGGGACCAGCTGTGACATGGTAGTTTTCGGCATCAGACTCACCTTTTCTGCCAGCTTAATTCATGTTGCAAGCTCAAGTCATTGCAGTTCACTGCCTGCTCCAGGTTTTAACTAGTAACGTGGCTAACTATCCTTCTTCTATCACTCAGCCTCTGAGGTTCAGACATCTTTGAGTATTTCCTATCAGCCATATCAGGGCTTTGACTCACAAGCTGATGGCACCAGCCTGGGAGATCGATGACGGCCCCAGCTGTCTGCCTCACCCTGCTCAGCACAGAAAAGCCTGAGTGTCCTGCTTTCAGCTGGGATAGTTAATTTTCTTCCTACTAGCTAGTACAGTGCTATGTTTTGAGTTCGGTATGAGAAGAATGTTGATAACACACTGATGTTTTCAGTTGTCGCTAAGGAGTGTTTATACCAAGTCAAGGACCTTTCAGCTTCTGATGCCCAGCCAGCAAGAAGGCTGGAGGGGCACAAGAAGTTGGGAGGGGACACAGCCAGGGCAGCTGACCCAAACTGGCCAGAGGGGTATTCCATACCATGTGACATCATGCCCAGTATATAAATTGGGGGGGAGTTGGCCTCGGGGGGGGATCGCTGCTCAGGAACTAACTGGGCATTGATCGGCGAGTGGCGAGCAATTGCATTGTGCATCGCTTGTTTTGTATACTCCAATCCTTTTATTATAGTCATTTTATTATTGTTATTATTATCATTATTAGCTTCTTCTTTTCTGCCCTATTAAACTTTATCTCAACCCACGAGTTTTACTTTTTTTTTTCCCCCCGATTCTCTCCCCCATCCCACTGGTTGCAGGGGGGAGTGAGTGAGCGGCTGCACAGCGCTTAGTTGCTGGCTGGGGTTAAACCACGACACGGAGCTGTTTGTAAATCAGCTGCTAAACTACTGCCTCCTACAGAACAGCAGTCTAACAAACAGCCACCAATTCTAGCTCCTCTTATAAAAAGGTGCTCCGAGCCAGATGTTTGTGCAGCAGAAGGGAACACCGGATGGCTAAGGCAGTAGCTCATTTCTTCCAAGTTCTTACATCCTCAATTGTAAATCAAGGCCCCAGCAGTGTTTTTTCAAAATAAGTATCACTTTGCTAGTTACTATTTTTTATTTCTCTGTCCTCAGTAGTGTTGGGAGACCTGCTCTATTTAGAATCTCCATGCCAATCACACAAAGGTACTAAGCTTTTTCCCTCTCCTTTCTTTAGGCCAGTCCTGAAGATGCCAGGAGATACTGACCCTAACACGGAATTCTGTGATTGCTTATTTGGTACAAATGCTACAGATATTATTTCTTGCATGGAAAAACATAGTTGGAAAATGTAAGAGACATATTTGTAATACTGTACCCCCACAATATTCTAGCAGGCAACACTTATAAGATTATCCTGCAGGACCTTGGTGGTACCAGAAGGCACCAGATCAGTAAGTTAGTGGTGCCCCAGACTCGCTGCTTCTAATGTCAACACAATGATTAGGAGAAAAGGTAGCATCCCCTATCAGACAAGGCAGCTTTTTGTGCCTTAAGCAGGTGGTAAGCAGAGACTGCTGGAGAGGGCTTGTATAGTGAGGGCTTGTACCTGGAGCATTGCTGTGGTATGAGCTGATTCAGTCAGGATGTGCCTCCAGTAATGGAACACATCTAGGAGGGAAAAAGATAATGGAAGAAAAGAAGGCAGCAAAGGCATCAAGACACAGATTGTCAATGTACAGAGAAGAGCCTGGCTGACTTTGAGGTGAAGGAGGAATCACGTCCACTCAGCAATCAGTGGAGGGTCATCTGAAGAGCTGTAAGCAGCAAGCTGACTCTGAAGAGGCTAGGGAACATGGGTACGAGGCCTGTGCATAGGCTGAAACACACCTTTCTGTGTCATTTCAAATGTATTCAAACAAAACAGTGCAAGTGCTTCATATTGGCTTGGTGCACTGTAGCTTGAGCTTGTTCAACATGTTTGCCGGTAAAAGCTACTAACTTGAAACTGGTAACAGGTTGCCTCACCGCAGGTGAGAAGCACATAAAATTGCACATAGAAGAGATCCTGGGACCTGGAACACCATGCCCAGAAAGGCAGTACTGCACGAGTCGCTCCTCAGTGGGCAACAGTGAAAACGTTCCACTTTTGTCAGGGGAAAGGGGCACAGACAGTTCTCCCTACCACCTCGCCCCTCGGTTCAGCGAGCTCTCTGCAAGCCAGCCACGGGACAGCCGAACCCCCGTCCCTTGGAGGCAGGGCCAGCTCCACAGCTTGTCCCCTTCTGTCAGCTGGCTCGTAAGCGGCGAAGATGAAATCAGGGACTATATTTATTCTCCCTGCCCGGTCATATCTTTCTATAGATCCCAGGCTGGGCCCCACTTCCTTGGCGTGGGTCCTGGAGACTAGTAAGCAAAGGAGGGCACAGCTCGGTGCCTCGGGTTCTGTCAGGGGCACATGGAACCCACCGTCCGCGCTGGGAACAGGTGCACTGAAGGCAAGCAGGGACACCGTCCCCTTCCGAGTAGTGGGGGAGGGCTTGCACAAAAGCTCTCCGTTTCTTCTCCCAAATCCTTGCCTAAACTTTTCACCCTGCAAGGGGGGTGTTTACCCGCTGCAGATCACCGGTGCAGTTAACTAGAGACTTTCCACTAAACACCAGTCCATGCTAGGTCAGGCCCCAGGTAAGTCTCCTTGGTTGCTGTGGTGCATTTTACCTCCCTTTTACTTTTGCTCTCACTCCTACTTCTTTTCTGGTCCATTTCACTCTCTGCTCTGACAGATTCACTCCAAAGCTGAAGTATTTCAGGGACTGTGCAGAATGACTAGTAAACGAAGACAGTCTTAAAACACAACTGTAATTTTTCACCAGTAATTTTAAAAGGCACCTGTCATGAAAACTAGTGCAGACTTAACAGCAGCAAGGAGCATGTCACTAATCTATGCTTAATAACCACAGGGTGGATTTTCAAGTAATAGTTTAGTTTGAATAACATTTTAAGCAAGCCTTGCTTCTGAAGGAAGCAGTCCTACCCTCACCTCAACCACGGCTGCTCATTCCCACTCTCATCATCCCTTCTCTAAGTACCAGCCCAAGCAGCTGTGCAGTGAAACAAATCAGGGGGCATATCCAAATTAAAGCTCACTTTTGTCCCCGCTTTCTGGCTGTGTTAGTTTTAAGCTGGATCAGTTCCTTGGTTGGTTGCATAGCACAGCCCCAAAAATGTTTGTGCCAGCATAGAGCAGGAATTGATGTCTACATAGGAACATTGACACTTGCTGAGCCTCAGGGTGATCAGCCTTACTCAACATACACTGCTCTGTACAGATACAATGATCTACGTACCCAGTAAAACCATCCACTGTAGGTGAGGCTGTGTAAACGAGACCCCACCCACGCCCCCACTGTGAGAGCAATCTATTCCCTAGCTCGGGGAACAATGACCCGATGGGTGGATGGAAACCTGCAGAATGACTTGTGAAGTGCTCCATATGAAGCTTCAGGGCATGGTGCTCCCATGATGGGGCCTGCAAAGACACACGGATTCCAATGTAAAGGGAAAAAAAAGCAAGAACTGACTGGGTAGGAAGAGGGCTGCCTTCCATAAGATGCTTGCTAGTGCTTTGAGAAACAGTTGTAACACCATGGGACTTTTAACCAAATATTGTGTGCTCTCAGCCTTTGCTTTGCTTTTTAGTCACAGAAATACCAGGTGGCTTCTTCCAATACTGAGCCACAGAATCCAGCCCAGCCCAGCTTTTTTGTGAACAAAATCAAGAGAGAAATTTTAACTGTGGAATAGGTCAAAAGTCCAATTCAAAATCATGTCTACCACCTAAAAAGTTGACTTCTGTGGGCAGCTGCAAGCCAGTGCTTCTCTGCATTCGGGGCTGGGTAGCTAGCTAGCTAGCTGAGAAGAACCCACAGGTGAAAGACACTCATGCCAGGGCTGTAAGGCGGCAAACTACAATGAAAGGGAGCAGCCAGACATCTGTTTTCTGCCCTTCTTAAGATCTAAGAAGTGCAGCTAGTTAACAAACTGTAGGTGTTTGCACACCATCAGCAGAGCCGTTCAGGGGCTGAGCTTCTGCCCTTTACCACCAGAGACGCAGACCTTTTTTACCTGTTAGGGTAACAAGAACGTTGGAGACAGCAGCAAGAGATACCATAAAAGATAGACTTAGTCACACCATGAAGCCATTATATGATATCTATCCAAAGATCAGTTCAGTAGCATGCCGTACTCTGGGATCTACCTTATTGATGCTCCCTTGAAAAAGACATCTATAATTCTGATCTGTGAATGTTAAGTTCTTCACTGATTTTCCTAAATACAACTTGAAGCGACCAACTGTATCTGCTTGGGAACGCCTGAGAGAGAAGAGTTCGTTCAGAACATCATTTGGTACAAGGCAAGCGGCCTGCGCAGGGCGGGCTGCCTGGAGCGTTGTGATGTGCCCTTTCTTTCTCCTTACCATACATCTTGCCTTCGTCTGACAAGATAATCTTCCGCCGTCCACATGGTGGGTAGATGGCTAGCGCTTCCTGGAAGCTCTGCTCAATGTCCGGACTCCACACACCCTCAGCGTCATTGTCAATGGGTTTGTCCAAGGCCTCGCTGCCCCCCGAGTCGTTGCTCCCCTCAGGGGAGGTGGGAGAACTCCACTCGTTGGAGGTAATGGTGCCAGCTAGAAACTCCAAGGTGCCACGTGGAGAAGCAGACTCGGAACCTGTGATGACAAACACATCCCACCTGTCAGTTAGAAATCCTCCTCTCTAGGAAAATGAGGAGATACTAAAGAAAAAAAAAAAAAAAAGAAAAGTTAAAAAGCTCAGTGAGGAGTGGGTTTACTTCAAGTTTACCTTAAATGGCAACTCAACCACGTGATTGATTTCTATTTATGTTGAGATGAAAACCTTTTCTACAAATCCGTCTGATAAAACAGCCTGCTCCCATATCTCTTTGGCTCATTAACTCTCTATCACTTCCCAGTTCTCCTCAGATGCTATGGCTTCTTGCCTGTGTCTGTCTCCTAATTTCTTTCTCCCTCTGCTGTCATTATCTGTGTAACTGTTATTTAACTTTCTGAAGCACGCATACAGGGATTCAGTCTGTGTGAAAGACTATACAAAATAAAGCAGTGATGAATTATCTAGTCATCACTGAGTACTGGGGCTGAAGTTTTCTTAGACACTGTTTCACTGGATCAGAGTTAGTAGTCAGTGTCATTTTTAACACTGACATTTCTTCTTCTCAAGGATCAGCTGTACTTCTAAAAAAGCAATTCCTGGAGCCAGACAGTTTAATGCAATGTCTCCCAAATCTCAGTGCTATATCCTGGCAGGAGCAGAAGGCACCATGAGTAAAAGGATAAAGGCACTAGGTTGCAGGTCAAGAATCCTAGGCGGTTAGCCTGTTTCTACTGCTCATCTTCAGAACAACCTTGGGCAAATTCCTTCAGTTCTCTGTGCTTCTCTGCCCCCTCATCCTTTACCAGTCTCAGGCTATTAGATTTGCCACTGGGCAGGAGCAGGAATTCGTTTCTCATTGAACCTAAGCAGGTAGCTGCTAGCTCTTGAAAACTACAATTAATTATAGTCTACTTATAAACACCTACAGTAGAAGCTGAACTCACTGAGCGGAGCTGCTAAAACACGCATTTAGAAAGCAGCCTCAGACCATGCAGACAGTTCCCAGTCAACCGTACAGAAAACAAGTGGCTTCTAAAGACACAGACCATTCCCCTGCCTTAATCCCAAAGCTGTTTACCTTTTTAATAGTTTCGTTATCTGAGCTACAAAGAATGTTCACAAGCCACCGTTTGAGAATCCAGCTAAACGAGAGAGTTCAAAACCTCCCTGCCTATCACCACATTAAGCTGGGTAGCAAGAAAGTCAGAATAAGGCTTTTTTTGCAAGAGCAACAGAATCATCAAACCTGTACTGAACAAGAGAGTAAGGAGAGAGCTCTGACATGCCAAGTCAGGCTAGCTCAGAAATATCACAGTGATAATATAAAGGAGGACAGAGGAGAAATTTGGGCATGGTCTATGTCAAAAACTAGCTAGAATAAAATTTGTGCAGTTACACCATGCCCTAGTTGGTAAATAGGAAAAGCAGGTCCCTTCGTTCAACTTCAGAACTTCAAAAATGCAGGGCTCATGGCTCCAGAAACTTTTCTGACATCAACTTAAAAAACATTACATCATACACTCCTTTAAGTCTCTCTGGTTTCTTACCTCTTTGGATTTCATGTTTACAAAATCTTCTCCAAGACCATAATGACTAGATTTATTTTTTTTTTAATAAAAGCTGAAATTCTTAAGAATTTTATCATTTCAAAAGCTGGAGTTGTAAAAAGAGTTGACAACACTGGTTCTCAAAAGGTTTTGCTGCTCCTTAATGACTGTAGACAGCAGCAGATACCTATTTTACACCTCCATAAGCCACCAAAAGCTCAGGAAACAAATAAGAAAGTACTGGGCATTTGAATAATTTCTAGACACAGTATACTTCTTACACCACGGTGCAGCATTTTAACAAGCGGTTCACATAGACATTTAGAAAACCCAGTGTACAACTTACTTCCTGTGAGCATGTTTGGAACACATGAACCACTGGAATGGCCTACCACTGCCCATCCATCCATTTCAGCCCCTACATTCGATTATTTCAATCCTCTTGACCCACGCTATACATTTTCAGAGCTCTAATGAACATGGGAAGAAAGAATAAAACGGGAGGCGAGGGTGGCAGAAACGGGAACACACACTCGGCCTTTAGCGCTAGGACAGACATCCCAAGCACACTGTGAATGGCACCAAAGCAGGCAATGTGACTTTCAGAGACCCTGAAATGAACGGTAACAGTTGCTTCCCTCACCAAGCATCTATCACCAATACATCCCCTTTCACTGGCAGATGGTCAATAAAAAATTACACGGGTATTCAAGAGATTGCCTGGCTGGGGAATCAGCATAGAGGAATAAGCTTTCCATGGGGGGACTCCGACAGAGAAACAGAAGCTATCTGTTCCAGCTCTTCTTCTTTTGGTATTTCCCCAAGCATCCCTAGTCCCTGGAGGCTGGCAAGACCCTCCGTATGTAATGCACATCAAAGTCTCCACAAATGCAATGCACAGACTAGTTTCAACTTAGGCTGACAGACTGAGAAATGGAGGGGTTCAGAAAGAAGCCTAAGGTGTGACAGCAAGTCTAGTCATCGTACCACCTGCATTTGGAGCTGCAAGTCTCGTAACGGCCAGCAGGCCCCACAAAAAGTAAAAACATACACTAACTGCTCAACTGTATGACTCCCAAAGCCATGGTCACTGGAAGCTACAACCTCTGCTTTCAAACCAAATCCCCAGCAATGCATACAAGCAGACAAAGTCATCTCCTAGGGAATGTATGGCCATCATAACCATAAAAAGCACCTACTTTGAATCCAGTTATTTTCATCTCCTTAATGTCCATGCAGACACAGATGAATACCTGGCAGATGATTGCAGCATGGCACACTCTTATGTTGGAAATACAGCAAATATATCTGAAGCGTGAATTCCCCTCCCAATCCCCGCATCCAAACCCTAGGAGTTGTTGCCTGATCATTTAATGTTTTACAAGGCTTCACATCTGCACCAAGCACCTTTGGTGACAGAAGAAACTCTGGGTCCTTTCTGATCCAAGCTCCAGAATAAGTGGAGGAGAAAACATGCTGTATTCAGTACAGTGTCAACTCCCAAGACTCTCTTCTCCAAACACGAAAGAAAAGTTGCACCAACTTGAGCAGATGTGGACTTCCCTGAATATACAAGTGACAAAGCAAGAGACAGAATACGTGAGCCTTATCTCATATTGGTCTAAATCAA
The DNA here is from genome assembly GCF_026419915.1 of Harpia harpyja. Classification (NCBI taxonomy): domain Eukaryota; kingdom Metazoa; phylum Chordata; class Aves; order Accipitriformes; family Accipitridae; genus Harpia; species Harpia harpyja. Next base: position 8,834,338 of record NC_068945.1, on the reverse strand, counting down.
GAGAGATGTGGAACATAAGAGCAATGAGAGAAGAAATTATATAAATCTTGAAGTGACTAGATAATTTTTTTTTAATGCTTCTTACTTTTTGTGCCTTGATCAGCAATGTTAGTCCTATCCCAAGCTACAGCTAGGTCAGCAGGTCAGCTATCGTGGCCAACCCCAAGTTTTCTACACCTTGGGGCCTGATTCTGCTTTCCCTTCTTGGCACTAAAGCTATTCCTGAAGGATGATGAGAAAAGTGGAATTGTACAGACTATAAAATCAAGGATGTTTAGCCATCTCCAGCTGAAACCTCAGTAATCACCCAGACACTAACACAAATTGGCCTTCTTTTTGATAACTTCTGAAGAAATTCCATAGACTGAAATGACCATGAAAATCCTTATAGCTCTTACGTCTCTCATTCAGTAAGATGCCAAGGGCTTAAAGGGCCTGCAAAGTTTTCTTGTATAATGTCGCTTAAATAGTAAGCTCCATGTGCAATCCCAGGCGATACTCTGTGCTCAGAGGCAATAAACAGTGATATATAGGGAGTCCTGGTCAGGTGCTGTCTGGTCTGTGGGTCTCTTCTTTGGCTGAACACTCCAGGCCTTCCATTTCCTGCACTGTTGATCTGAACTCTGAACTCACTGGTGGCCAAAGCGGCTGTTGATTAAACTAAGCAAAGCAAACCATAGAGAAGCTGGGGACTAAACTCTACGGTAAATGGCTTTATTAGTATGGCAAGTTGAAAAACTGGCAGTGGAATCACTTCCCATCAAAAAAGCAATCTAGTCAAAACCAAAGCATTTTTCAGAAACGTGCTAATGTTGAATGTGTTATTTTCAAGAAAGGTTTGAATAATACTCATTAGTAACTACTTTAACAAAACACAAATGCTTCAGTTAGCATCTAGCTTTCGGTTTGCTTCTGTTTTCCCATTCAATCAATAGTAACTATACACATACAGCTTGGTAACTTTAATGGTGATTTGTATTACTGAATGTTCTAAAATATCACTAAATATTTTAGTACTTGCAAATTACTTTTTTTTCCTTTTTTTTTTTTTTTAAAGTTCTGCCTGTGGAAGAGCTTGTAATCACAAAGCTTTCTTCTGACGTGGAGGGAATTTGATTCTGAAATCACTAAACAGACATCCCAATTCCAGGCATGCTCAGATAATTCCTTCCCCACCTGAAACCCCTTGCCAGGCACAGTTCTTAGGATCAGGAGTCGGAGGATGTTGTCCATTTCCACAACAGGAAGTTTTGCCAGAGGTCCCAGGCTTGGTGTTTGTTCTCTTCAGACTCCCCCAGTTTGAACTCAAGCTCCGCTCCTTGGCTCTCGTATTTCTGGTGTTGTACCTTACAGTTGTTCTTGTCCTGATCCCACTCTTATTTTACTGAGAGATGATTAACTACCTTTCTTTGTGGGGTCCAGTCATGGATTCTCTCCCAGGATCAAAGACACAAGCCCCTCACGGCACCTCTACCTCCTCACCACAGTATCTCTACTTCCTTCTTATGTTTCCCTCTGTCCAAATACCGTTTCTTATTCACTCTTGGTCCCTGTTCTTTCTGCCATGGCCCATCTCTTAATGAGTCACTCACAAAGGCAGGCTTTTGGGTCAGAGGAAAGCAAAACCATGGAGAAAGCACAAAAATCTTTCAGCTCCAGCAGCTTTGGTTTAATTGTTCTGATGCTGGTGATTTCAACACTAACCCTCTTTCCTTTCACACACGGTATCTCATTGAGATTCAGAGATCCTGCAGGGCTAGACAGCTGCCAAGAGCCCTTCAGCGAGGTCGCATTGACAGGGAGCACATCTTTAACAGACTCCGTAGTCTGACACATCTGCTTTCTAATATCAATCCCTCAGTCATTACTACTGGTAACAGCTCCCTCTTAAGCGTCTGTGGCAGCTGCTCAACACAAAATCATACTTTCCTGAGGATCTGAAAAATTGCAGCCAGCTGCCTCCAGTTGTTCAGTTTTCTTAGAGCTGCTCTGTCCAAAAGACACCCCCCACTCCATGGCCACCCCCTTTCCCTGCTGGAATCGGTATCGAGCACCACACACGAACCAGAGCCGTCCCTGTCCGCTCACCCCGGCCAGGCAGGAACGCCTGCCAGTACGGCCGTGCGGAGCCTGACAGTGCGGTTCCGCTCCTGCTTCCGAGCTGGCTGCACTCCGAACAAGTCACTTCACCTGACCAAAGGACATCCCTTCATCCTTGGTCTCATTTAAGGGAACGGCAGGCTGTGGGCGCAGGGACTGCTTCCCATTACAGGTATTCCTTGATGTCATTGTAATGCAAATAAAACCAAAAAATTCTGGTATTCGCTACTGTGGTAACATGAGCCAAATACTGCTACTCTAGAGGATCTGAACCACAACATTTTAATATCTGACCAGCAGTCAAACAGAGAATTTCAACAAAGGAGGAGGTGGGCCAGAAGAGAAGATGTCCTGCTGCTCAAACTATAACTTTAGATTAGTTTGTAACAATAAGAAAACCTGGAAACAGCAACAACCAGCCGGTTACTTCCATCCAGAACACACTAACAAATGAGCTTACACAATGCAGTCATACCGGGAGATTTGGGTTTAGGAAAGCAACAGTTTGGAATACTACGAAACCTATTGCGCAAGGTATGACGGAAGATAGCATTCAAACTTACCAGAGGAAGAAGGCTGGGAAATTCTACAGGACACTACAATAATAGCTCAGTTCCTCTGAAAGAGAAGAATGAGTGCAATCAGTAGAGTAGCTCCAAGGGAGTGCAACTCAAAGACTGCAGGAAAAAAACGTACTGGAAAGGGAAAAGGTGGGAAAGCAGCTATTCAACAACAGCTAAGGTCTGTTAAAGCTTGCTGGCAAAAGAGGACAGAGATCACAAAGGTGTCTACAGGGTCTCTACAGAGCAAAATAAAGATGCAACTCTAGCAAGACCAGCTAGCACTGAACTGTATCTGGGAAGGGAACAGCACTTTTGCAGCTGCAGCCAGCAGCCAGTTGCTCAGGCTCCTCAGGAGTCATGAAATCAGCCTGGAGCCAGAGCCGCTCTGAGTTTCAGCAGAAGACCCGGCGACAGCGGAGATGGGTGGGCGCAGTTCACCGAGCCTTTTGAGGGGGTTCCACTCAAGCACTCCGTAACAGCTCAGCCAAGTGGTGAGCCTGGCTACAATCTCACCTTCTGCCCTGGGCCTCCTGCAATCCCTGAGCAATGCTGGCTATTCCCTGTGAATATCCCTATCCACCCAGGACACCAGAGTAATGCTGCCTAATCCTGTGAATAAAACCAGTTAAGGTAAGTGTTACTTGCTGTAGTTGAAGCAAAAGCTCTTAACAGGCAGCAGCACCAGGCAAGGAAGAAAGGAGAACTGAGATTTCCCTCTGTGTATCAGGCAAGGTAATATAATCATTACATCTACAGGCTGCATGGTGAGATTTTTGTCTCTGTCTCACCACTGGACAAGACTGGTTTACAAACGAACAAGCACTGCTAGCCTCAGATTGTATCCAACATTAGCTTGGGCTCCAGCTGAATGCTTATCACATTGCCTAGCACAAAATCAAGCTTGGTTTGCTTGCTACACTGAAACTGCCTGCAGCAGCTGCTGTTCAGAAGGCACCTGACTTCCTGAGCAAAGCAAAACAACACTCCTAAATTATGGCAGTAGCTAAGCTCTGGCTAAAACAGAGAGAGGATGTAGTGTCCAGCACAGTGATATAAATCAAAACAAGGAGAGATGAGAACTTCTATCAGTGCAGCCCTGGATAATGCAGTCAAACAGGATGCGATGAGATAAGGCTGTGTGTGGCCTTGTGCACCATCCAATCAGTTACAGTTGTGATAAAGGAAACAGAACACAGAGCCTTGCTGCCCTAAGGAGGGGAGGAAAAAAAAAAAATACACAGCCCAACAACAACAAAACCCAAAGGCTGGTTCTGCTCCCACTAGTCTAGGGGTGGCCAACTTGGGGATCGATCCCAAGCCCACGTACAGGCTACATCACAAGGCCACCAGCCTTGGACTGACAAAATGACTACTGCGTGATTTACATCTCAGCTGGGAGAGAAAAATGAGCCAGCAAGGGCAGCAGAGATTGACACTGCCAGGTTGCCCTGGGATTGAGCCACACACTGGGCTGGCCCCAGCCCCCAAAGGAACAGTGCAATTCCTGGGGAGTCACTGTTATCTCCCATGCGGGAACTGTTCCCAGAGCTCCCATTCTCCCTGACTTTCCAAGACATGTGGCATGTGTTTCACAGCTTCCCAAAGAGATGAAGGTTGTGGCAGGGTGAAAATGGTTAGCCACCCTGGTGCTAGCGGCAGTGGTCACCAGGAGTCGCTCCCCTAACAAGCACGGAGCTGGTTAGAAAGCAATGAACCAGGAGGAAGTCCAATAATCATGTCCCTTTTCTATTGCAGAATCACCAGTAGTGATTTAAACGGGTTAGCTAACACAACTGTCCCTTCAAGTATAGACACGTGTAGACATTGACTGATTAAAATGACTCGGGTCTTACCAAAGCAAGCTAGACACAGAAATAAATCATGCTTAGCATTCTCCCAAAGAGTATTATTCACTTCATTATTAAAGGATAGGGAACCTTTAATAGCAACCTAAAAAAGCCTTGCCCCTAAACCCACTGAAAGTCAGTTGTCCTGAAAACCTCACCATCAGACTCAAAAGCCCCCATTTTACCTATGGCAAAAAACTATAGCACAAAAGACCTAAGTGAACCAAACAATGACAAAATCAGACTGGGGGCAAAATCCAGACAAGAATTTCAAGACAAGAAAAGGCGAACTTTAGAAGTGATTTGCGATTGCAAGTGGTGTAACTTCAGAAGAGCTCATGTTTAACACTGTTGGGAAATCAGGCGTCTTTTGAGTCTTTCCTGACAAGTACCACAAAACTGAGAGACTCATAATGCCCATTTTATGATATCCAAATCAAACTCTTATTTCCTAATCCTGCCTACTGTTCATGACATCTCTCAACCTCTTGTCTGGGACTCAAGGGTAGATGTTCCAAAAAAAACCTCACAACTCCGACATACTTAGCTTCCCATGACACTAATGGCAGAATTTCACATGAACTCAGACAGGAGACAGATGTTTGCAAATCTCATCCAAAGCAGTGAAAACGTTTAGCTCCAAAACTACAGCCAGTCTCCAAGAAAAGAAATAGCTGAGCCTGGGCTAAAGGACTTACAACAGAACAGACAGAAGCCCTGACCACACAACCCACGAACACGGTCAGATTTCCACATCTGCAGTGCTTGCAGGTCGTCTGTGTTGCGGGCACGACCGGTCGGCCAGGGCTAAGCCCTTTACTAAAGCCTCAAGACAAAAGCAAACCACAAACAGGCAGAACAGGTATATAAAACGGGACCTCAATTCAGTCAACCAATTAAGCATGTGCCTTGATTTTAGTAGTAGTTAGACGGGAGCTTAAAGGTGTTTGGTACTTTTGATAAACCAATGCCCAAGAGCAACCATGAAACATCTGCATCATAGGAATGAACCCTATTCATGGCTACCAACCAAGCTGCACTCTCTTGAGGTATTCAGAAACCACCTCAGCTCAGTTTTGGAGTACATGCTCTACCTGGAACACGCAGCAGGTGAACATCCACTGCTTACAGCTAAGATGATCACTTCTTGAGGGCTGACACTGAGGGAAGTCCACCAGATTTGTTCTTCTGTAAAAGAGCCTGAAATTTCCTAGCAGACAAACAGACGCCAGCCATTTTAGCTGGATTTCAGTTCTCCTACCAGTTTGATACAAGAGAGAGTAAAGCTGTCCCCAACTTGGACTAGCATAATTTTGAGCTCAAAACTCTTCCTTCTCAATTGTGGCATAAAGGCACTGTCATTTCCGAACTGCTGAACATATTTCACAGAAAGCAAGTGAAAATCATGAGAATCTGTAAGTACAACCCCAACCCTCAAGCAGGAATTGCTAAGCAAAAAAAGAGAAAAAAGGAATGCCAAAAACCTGAAAAACACAGGCTAAACTTGCCCCCAGATATTACAGGAAAGCACAAACCTTCTGATTTATCTCTTTGCCCTTCCAGACCCTTCTCGCCAGGAAGGTCAACAGGTTATATACCTTCTGCTGGATTAATCTACAGGAGAACAAGGGCAGCTAGCCAAGCAAAACTAGATTCTTAAAGGGACACAGCCAACCACAGACTTGACTCCAGTTTTTAAAACGTGTTCTTACAAATAAAACCTGTGACCAAAAACAGTGGGAAAAGATGCTGCTTCTCTATTTTTCAGTTAGCTTACTGTGTGGATGGAAACAGCGATTTACATCGTTTCCCCTGCAGTTATTTTCTTCTGTTCACATAGACCCTTCACAAACAAATGGGGGCGGGGAAGTAAATAGGATTTTATTTATTTATTTTTATAAAGATACATCAAAGGCACACTGAGTGTACTTGGAGAAGATCTTCTTATGCAAACCTCTCTTTCACACCTCTCTCTTTTTTTCCCCTAAGCTGACAAGATTTTCAAATCAAGAGAACCTCTCTAAATCCTGCTAGTCTGGTATCAGCGAGCTTTATTTCAAGGACCTGCTATGGAGAATTAGGTTCAGGTAAAATGAACGTGAGACACATCAGCAACCCCCCCCTTTCCATTTCAATGTACACATGCTCAGTGCTCTCCTGACTTTTCCTCCTTCAGTTAAAGCAGTCCTGGTTACAAGAGACTAGACTTTGCCTGGACATCTGTCATTAATGGTAACCATACTGTTTGAAGGGCGGCAGTTTGAGGACTATGCTAATTTATTTTCTCTTTGGCAATAGCAAAGCAGATGCTTCAAAGGCTTGTACCCAGGCTCTGAAAGCCACTGGCACTCATGTCTCAGAAGTACAGCAAAGTAAAACACCTACCCTTTGGCAATCATATTCTAACGAAGGTAAGAACAAGGTAATTATAAACCTACAACGGAACAGAAAAAAAGAGCCAGTGACTCAGCCAGTGGCACCGGGAACTGGAAAACGTGCCCCTCCCTAGCAGGAAAACATCTAATTCATGTGGTGTTAAAAACAAAGGGGAGTGACTGCATCGTCTCCAGAAAAAGGAGGACCCAAGGGGCAGGAACAACAACAAACAACAACAAAACCCCAACAAAAAACCCAAATAACCCCCCCAAGAACCCAAAATACCACCTCCAAACCCCAGAGAACTCTTTCTAATCATCTAGTCTCAGCTCTTGTAACAAGCTCCATGCATGCAAATTCCTGACTTTTTACAAGGCTCTACAAAGGAACACGCTGGGCATTTATTTAGCATGGTGATGGGCATAATGCAGAAGTTGGGGAGAGAGGAGCATACGCTACTGTAAATCTTGATAAACTTGATTACTCTTCGAAGGAGGATAGAATTGCCATGAAGTTAGGGAATGAAAAGAATACACCGCATGATGTAATAGGTTTAGATTTAGAATAGCATTTGCTACTCTCCAAGGAAATCATAGCTGAAAAATTACTTCAAATTGGCTTTGGAGAGTACTGCTCATGTTATTAGAAAATTGGCTAACGGCTTCAAAACAAAGTGTAATGATATATACCAATGGAACCAACAGGTACAGGGGGCATCTACTGCGTTGATGCAGGGACCTTTGCCAGACCAGTTTTCTTTGACATCTTAATTCGAGATCTAAGACTGAATAAAGGGAATGTTAATGAAACTTGCAGGTGATACAGAATGAAGTTTACAAACACCAGTGAATAGAAACAACTGGAAGGGATTCACACAGCTCAAAAACAAACAAGAGAAGCAAGGGGGAACAAATAAGACTATGTGGGAAAAGTAACGCAAAGAAACTGAAGAAACAATGAAAAAAAACAGAGGTAAATCAAGGAAAAAGCCCTGCCAGAACTAGGAGCGAAAGACATGCAAGAGTGAGAATGCTGAACAAATGAGAGAGTTGTCTGCAAAGCAAATGCTTCTACAAAATGACCAATGTAACTTTTGTCTGCTTGTGCTCAGATTATCACTTCAGGCAACAAAGGGAGATGAATCTCCTCCAACACGTGGAATATCAGATCTCATTCTGCAAAAGGAACACAAATAAATTGAAGAAAGTGAAGAGAAGAACATAGAAAACAACCATTAGACCTAGAATAACAGAAAAATATTAAAAGTTTAGCCTCATTAGTAGCTTCTAAGAACTTAGAAGGTGCAAATGCAGAGAGAGAGAGAATAAGCAATCATTTCACAGAAACACACACCAAGGCAAAAACTGTTGCGGTAGAGTAAGAAAACTTTTCTGATCTTAAAGTACATTGGGTAATGGAAAAGTTGCCCAAGAAAATTACTGGAAGATCCATTACATAGCATTTATGGGAAGAAAAAAAAAAAAAAGGCAACAAATGAACAAAGGACAAACCTGAGCTATAGGGGAAGTATAATAGATCTTTAGAAAAAGGTAATACTGAATTTTTGCTTTCTTAAAATACGGTTGTGGCCAGGTAAGACAGAAAATCATTTCGCCAGCACAGGAGCAACTGTAGACATGGTCCAAGGAACTACTTAAGGTGGGAAAAGATGGCAATGTTGCTAAGAAAATACCCCCATTCTTCGCCCATTGTCCCCCCCTCCAGTCATTGCACCCCCTTCTCCAGACACACCAGCATTTATGGGACCATATGATTAACTGGACTGGAGAACAGATGTGGCTGAAAACTAACTTGCTAAAAAAGAAAGTGTTACTTTTCACCTGGATCAGCCCCCTGGCCCAGGTCAGTAAACGGCAGTGCCGATACCCATGGCAGTGACAAAGGAAAGAGGTGTGACTACTTAGTAGGAAAATGGACAGTTTGAAGCTGTGCAGACAGGTTCTGCCTACAGCAGTGCCAGCCTAAGTCTTTGTGGACCCACCCCTTGAGTTAGGTTGTGACAGAACCGAGAGCTGAAAGTTACAATCAGAAAAAGACACATAATACTAAGGAAGGAAAGCTGTCGATGAGTACAATGTCACTCCAAACAGAGATGCAAGCAGCATCTATTGGGAATGATACTTCTCAGCACCCTTCTCAAAACTCTACTTACTATATTCAAGTTCTGTGAAACAAATACGCGAGTAAGAAAACCAACAGCAACTGTGATTTTATTTTAAACCACGAGCAAGATTTGGTGCCATTGAGCCCTTTTTCTCCTCAGAGCTTGGCAGTATTTTCATACCATTTTCCCACAGATGTTCTGTAATACACCAACATTAAAACACTCACCACAGTAATAACCGAAAATACTTCAAAGCCATCAGTAAAATTAATTAAAAAATCCAAAAGACGTAGCAGGAACCAAGACAGTGGAGAAATTCCTAACACCCACTCTCATGCACACTAATTGCTCCCAAGATCACCTCGGAGAGGATATGAACAATGATAGCCCAGTTCAGAGATGATGGACTTGGTCGCATGCTCGAGTTTGAGGGAGTCATCCAGACCGGGATTTAGGAAAACCCCGTAAGGTGACTGCACCCACTGGCTGGCTGCCCTTTGCTCTGCCGACCCCGGTTCCAAAGAAAAGCACCGAGTCCCTCAGCATCCAACAGCCCTAATAAAGAAGCCCCTCTGTATTCATTACAGCATGATCCAGGCTCTTGTCTGTCATGAGAAAAAGCTATCAAGACCAAAAGGTTTTAACTGCACAGGTGACAGTACAGCAGCTTCAACCCGGCCCTAGCACTTGTTTTATGCCCAGTCTGCTTTCCCCCTCGTTCTGTTCCTCTCGCTCCTCCCCGTTACTCTATGCCCTGTCCTGCTGCCCGCTTCCTTCTGGAGGAGGAGAACAATAAAACCTCTTACATCCACACAGACAGATGGACAGACAGGTGAACGAATGCTCCACTCACTGTGCACAGAGACAGTGCGATCAAGTCTAGGAGAAGCCGATCTGCTCCGAGCAATAGGAAACGAGAAAAAAAACAAACCCCAACCCCCAAATCTCCTTCCCTCCCACCCAGCCCCCTGCACTTGAAAAGTATTTTGCGTTGTTGTTTATTTGTAGAGGATTGGCAGAACTCAACTCTTAAGGTTAGAAAGTAACAAGAGCGTAACCCCAGGTTAAACAAAAACAAACCAAAAAAAATTGGTAGACTACTTGCGGTTGGTTTGGGGTGTTTTTTGTTTTTTTTTTTTTAACTTATATATGACCATTCACCATAAAGTACTTTACAGAAGTCCTTAAAATACGTTGAGTTACACTCCTTCCCCCTTCTACAAAAAAAGCCCCATCTTTAGCATCCCATGCAAGGAATTTTTCAAACGGAATGATCTACATAAGATAAAAGATTACTTGGGGAAGCTTTTTGTTTGGTTTTGGTGTGTGTGTTTTTTGTTTTGGTTTGGTTTTGGTTTTTAATTTAAATCCTTTCCAGAGGCATGCCACCAACACTCAACTGGAACTTCAGAATAACTGATCTGGGAAAACTGTATTCCCTCACCTTTTGGTAAATGCCCTGTAACACCCCACACGCCTTCTGACGGAGAGATTTGCTTACCACTTTTTTGTGTTGCTTTTCCCCAGAACATCTTCCACAATTTACATTAAAATTCATCGCAGAAAGTACCGATCCTCCTCTCCACCCTCCCCAAGAACACCTCTACGAACGGCACAGAAACCTTCGCGGTTCGGGTTTTTTTTTTTTTTTCCTTCCCTTTCCCACTCGAAGTGCCAGCAGTTTTCAGCCGGCGCGACAAGCGACCGCGTCCCCCACGTCCCGGCGCCGGCCGCCCCTTCCCGGCGGGAGAAGCCGCCGGAGCCTCCATGGAGGATGTCCCCATCGCTTCCTTTGTACGCTCGTGCCTCCTGTGCCGCACACCACCGGGCTCCCAGCCCTCCCGTTCCCCCCCTTTCCCGCAGAGAGCCCCTCCGCCCCGCGCGAAAGCGACCGTGAAACTGCGCGTCCTGACCTGGGCGAGGCAAGGGCGGCTGGCGTTCCGCGGGGGCAGCGGGGACCGGCTCCAAATCCTCCTTCTGCTCCAGGACTTTCTGCCAAAAGAGCAGATGAGGGCTGTTCCTGCGCGCCTGCCCCCCGCTCCCGCCCGATCCCCACCCCCGAGCCCGCAGGGGTGGGAGCGGGGGCTTGGACGGGCGGACAGACGGGGGCGGGGGGGAGCGGGCGGGTCGGCTTCTCGCTCAGCATCGCCGCCGCCAAGTCGGAGAGAAAGCAAAAGTTGCCGGGGAGCCGCGGCTGACCCCGGGGCGGCTCCGGGCTGGGCCCTCGGGGCTTCCCCTTCCCCCGGTCCCGCAGCGGCGGGCACGGCGCGAACAATGCCGGGCCGGGCCGGGCCGGGGGCTGCTGCCGGCCGGGTGGCCGCGGAGGGGAGCGGGCCGGGGGCGGCGGGGGGGGGGGGGGGGCGCGCAGCCCGGGCCGGCGGGACAAAGCGCCCACTCACCTGAGGAGCGCGGAGCGGCCGGCGGGACGGCGAGCCCGGGCGGCGGCGGGGAGGGGGCGGCGGCGGCCGCGGCCGGGCAGGAGTTTGGGAGGAAAAGGGAGGGTTTTGATTTCCCCTGGAGTTTGAAAGGAGGAAGTGAGGAATGCGAGGAATGAGAGTTGGTATGAAATGAACGCGGCCGAGGGAGGGGACTGCCGGCTAACGCAGGGGCTGGGGAGGGGACTGGCGGGGCGCGGGGGGAGGGAGGGAGGCGAGCGAGGGGCCGAGGCGGAGTTGGGAACAAAACGCGGCGGGGCCGGGCGCTGCCCGGCCGGGGGCCGTGTGTGGCCGGGGCGGGGGGAACGCGGGCAATGGCCGGAAGAGGGGGCCCGCGGGGGCGGGGGAGGGCCGCCCCGCGCCGGGGGGGGGGGGCGGAGGAAGGAAACTCCGGGCGGCCGGAGGGGGGGAGCGGGAGCGGCCGGGACGCCGCCGCCTCCTCCTCAGGGATCGGCGGAGAAGTTGGGAGTCCGCGGCCGGGGCGGGCCGGCCCCAGGCGGGGGAAGAGGTCGGGCACCACCGCCGCCGCCTGCCCGCTGCCTTCCCGGGGGCGGGACGGGACGCCTCAGGGGCGAGCTCCGCGACGCCTCTTCGGGACGTGGTGGGATTTCCCACCCAGCACAGCCGAGCCCCACGCCGGCTGCCGCGGTTGAATTGTCCCCAGAGCAGCCCGGGAAGCAAACGCCCGGCCTAGCAGCGGCGGGGTGTCCTCGTCCCGCGGGGAGCGGCCCTTTCCCCGCCGAGGCGCTGGTACGAGACCGAGACCCTCGCCGGGGTGGGAAAGCCACATCCCCAAAACAGCCGCAGTGGTAGCACGGCGAGTTGAGTAAATGTAACTGCATCCGATGGGCAGCTCTGGGCAGCGCGGCTCCGCCGGCGGAATAAACTTGTTCACGTCTCCCCGCAGGTGACTTTGTCCCAGGCGCCTGGCGCGCATGTAGCGACCTGCCGTACGGTTATGGCGCAGCTGGCTTTGTTTGAAACTTCAGTAGATTGAAGAAATGGATTCAGAAAAATCTCGGCTTCTTTTAAAAAGAGTTCGTAACTCTTTCAGGTTGCAGGTTGCAGACTGAAAGCAGGACCTAAATGGGTCCTAAGGCCTCAGAAACCGGGTGGCAAAACCTACCAACTTTATAAGCTTCACCTTGAGATTTGGAAGGCCAACTCCACTTTCTGGTTTTTTGTTGGTTTTTTTTTTTAGCCTGGCAGTGCTGAAGATAACTGCTGGGTAATCCTTTTTAAGACACAATTACTTTTCTTTGTAAGGCAATGCAGCAATGATTTTATTTTATAAATACTTCAGAAAAAAAGTTTTCTGATACAACTGTAGGAATCAAGAGTATATACCATATAAATCAGATGAAGTTACAAAATTCAAGGAAATTATTTTGTGGTTTTTTGTTATGTAAAGCCCTGTAATGATCTTAATTAGTAACTGTTCCTACTAAACCATATTTTAAAATGTCTAATTTAATGAAAAACAAATGTGTATTAAAGGTAGCTCACTTCTCTGTGAATTCTAGGCCAGGTCTCATAATTATGTGACTAACATATTGTTTTGCTCCCATTTCCCTGCAGAATCAACATAGCTCAAAGAGAAGGAATTGAAACCTATTCCTTCCTGTGAATCATCACACAAATTGTTTGCAGGACTCCACTCAATTGCAGATGGAAACCCACTCAAGAGAATAGAGGTTTTTTGGTGGTGGGTTTTTTGGTTTTTTTTTTTCTTTACTGGTGGTAATGTGGAAGCAAACTGTTCGGCTTGGAACACAAAGCAGAGGGTGTTGGGCAAGCTGATCAGACTTAATTCCCCAAGTCTATCTGTACTCTGATTTTGATATGCAGCTTTTAAAATATAGTCGTTTTTCACAGTAAAATATTTATTAAAGGGAAAGTAACACTAAAGGGCTCAATGCAACTAAGCATCAAAAAAAAAAAATCCTTTGTTTTCTTCATAATTTTAAGCTGTTTTGTTGCAGACAGTGCAATGGTTCACCTTGTTTGGAACTGTTAATTTAATCAAAGTAAATGATCACAAACTCCATCCTCTGGAATACGTTCACGCATTTATGTACTCTCTAAATTAAATGTTAAATTACTGGAGCAGGTTACAGTTATAATAGCCTTTACCTTACTGTGTTTTGGTGAAGTTAGTTTGCTTCTAGATTTTTCTCCCGTTTTGGGACCAAAGAAGTGACCTCCACCTTCCAGTGAAGAAAGAATAATTCCATAAAGAGCATGTTAAGGGACAGAATGAGAAGACAAAAACTCTACAGACTGTACAATTCAAGAGATAGAACAGTAACAGTGGGTACAGGGCCTCTGCCGTCTTTCGTGGCAGGGCTTTCAATTCTTACCACTTCACAGTTGTAGCAGGCTGTTTCCCTGTAAGGAAGCCCTTACACCAGTGTTGCTTTTCTACTTGTCTTCATAGCTATATGCTGGGCCAAATCTCTCAGCCCTAGGATACCTTAACTGTCTGTCTTAGTTCTGGGTTTCAGCTGTACTAGTTCCAAACTGCAGTTATGTACAACTGTGGCAGAGAAGATGAGGCTCCTGACTCTGTCAAAGAAGGTATCTGTCCATAGTTCAGTTTCACAAGACTTCGCCCAAACTCTTAGCTCTTGACCTGTAAATCACAGGGAACAATTTGCTTGTCTTCTGTACCAGAACAGGAAACCTAATTCAATGTCAACTGAGAGATTTACACAGCTGTTAATACCAGCAAGTAGAGGAGCACACTAAGTACAATACAATTGTACACCAACAGTAACAAAACCCCCTGTCCTACTGCTACCAAATTCAGCAGCAAAAATTCAATGAGAATGGGGCTGAGCCCTGAAAAGAGCAAGAAATTATTCACTTTTATGTTTGTGAGCCAAGGAGCTTATGGCAGCCTAGGAGCTGTTTTAGTCTACTAGGCCTGTCTTTAGTATTCATATTTATCAGTTTAATATGCTTCCTTCTTTGTTTTAAGATCTCTTCGGGATTTCAAGAATGTTGCATTTGCATGTACGCAGCTAATATTACCGTACTAAGAACAAATGGCCAGTAGTATTTGCTGCTCAGTTTTTTCTCCCAACTAAACCTAATGTGGCCTAGATGGAAATAGTGGAAAAAAAAGAGCTGCACGAAGAATAGGGCCTAGAGATTGCAAGCTGTCAGTTTCTGATTATCAGAACCACCCTACCTCCTCTTACTAGGGTTCCTGGATCACCCAGTAGAAACAGGAGAAAATAACCACTTCAACTTGTGTTCCTCCTGGCCTTGTATTACCTCAGTTCTTGATTCAGAAATACACGGTATTGTACTTCAACAGTGGAACAGGTTCAGATGGAGGGTAGGAAAATGCGTAAAGAACTGTCTCAAAAGCCCAAACTGGACACTGGGAGAAACATTAAAAACATGGGGCAGAGAAGTGCAACTAACTTGAGAGAATCAAATGGAAACTAAGAACTATACAGGAAGACCTGCTGATGGGGGGGGGGGGGGGGGGGAGTATGAGAGAGACTAACCTTACGTTTATTCCCAGTCTTCTAAGTATATGAAAAACACACCACAAAGGAAGAGAACTGAGAATTGCAAAGGAAAAGGGGGAGTAAGAAGAGAGGTGAGATACAAGAAGACAGAATGAAACTGAGGTAGTATCTAGTACAGGAGGAACAAAGAATACGCACACGTGACAGCAAAATCCTACAAAAAAAAAACCTCATTTAGAATTAAGGGTTTTTTCAGTATATAAATTAGTTTATTTTCCTTTAGATATAAAAGTTATAAATACAATTCATGTAAAACAGTATCTGATAAAAGAGCACTGAATCAGTTCATCTGTCTGCGTAATTTGACTGAGACCCAGAGGCCCTGACCCTGCTAGGATCATTTGATGTCAACAGATAGCTTGACAAGCCACTGCTGACAAGCCTAACTGAAAGGCTGAGTAAAGGGATGCTACTGTGGCCTTCTGAGCACAGAGAAAATAATCTTTTGACTTGGAAATTGGCATTCTACCTTCAGGTCACCCCAAACTGACATAAGGCAGTTTTCTTTCACACAGTCCTAGTCAGAAAAATAATCAGACAGGTAACAAACTGATGTAGTTTTTCTGGATGGGTAGAGGGAATGCAGAGCCATCAGCCAAGAACTCAGAAGAGCACAACTGGAAAACACTGCCAGGTCTTGTCCCCAGCCGGATGAGCAGGAAGTACATGAAGGCACAAAAGAGATCCATGATTCAAGTTCTCTTCCTGCCTGCTCTGCTGATGAGATCATCTCAAGACAATGGCTCACCAGCTAAAGCAGAATGGGCATCTGAGAGATAAGCGAGCTGGAGTTCTTAGCATCAATTAATAATTTACAGTTAAAGACAGAGTTTACACATGATTACCATCTTTTTTTTTTTCCTGGCAATATCAGAAAATGTCTTCATGAAGTTTCGTTATGTTGAAAGAGCAAGTGATATCTACTACTGCAAAAATGCCAGAGACCAAAAGCAATAAATCTGGCTCCTTGGAGCTTCAAACAGTTAGTCTGCTGACAATGACAATATCCAAAGCTGGAGAACACCTATTCTTGTCTCAATAGAGGGACAGACTTTTCCAGGATCATCATGAATATGCATAATGGCCATGAAACAGGCAAGATAGTAACTGTTCTCTGCTTTAGTACACAGCAGATGTGTACACTATGAGGCTTACATGTCACAGTGTGCAGCAATTCACTCTGATGAATCAAGAGGCATTCCATGCTGTGACCTACAGTCTCCATATTGTACCTCCAGTATTAAAAATGGAACACTGGAAGGACACATTGCAAAGCCCCATGATACATTTATTAATTTTTTTTAAACTTACTGATGCCTTCGAAAACACCTGTAATCTCCTTTTGAGGTAACACCTTCTTATAATCAGGTTAACATTATTTATGTCATGACTTGATATAATCTCACGTTAAAAAAAGAAAAAAAATGAAATCAGTCACTAACTTATTCCTAAAAATGTAGAAAATTTTACAAACAGTGGACAAAAAAAATATTTCTAATCAGCTTACAGTCTAGATTCAGTCAACCAGAACACTGCTTTTCAGGAATAGTACTGTATATAGTTACAATACTATCTTCTGCCAAATCCAGTCAGATTCCATCATCTCTTCAGTCTCATTTTTCACATGGTTAAGAATAACAGAAACAGCAATGGATACAATATCACCAACTAAAAAGGAAGCATTTGAGATTGATTGTTCTTTATTTGGTAAAAAGACTGTCAAGGGATATGGAATAATTAGAATAATGAAAGGGAACTGGACTATCAGCCTTAGAGAATCATCCCACAAAGTAAGAGAAAAGTGTTTTATTAGAGCCAATGTCTCATTCCAGCTCTGTATTTGTTGAACATTACCTACAGTTGCACAGAGCCATAACCTGAATCCTTCCATGTCTGACTGTTGTGACAGACAGCAAAATGCTACACAGGGCAAAGGAGAACACGTGCCAATAACGGTCCTCCTTTTTTTCTGAATTCATCTGATCAGGAATTCAAGAGTTCCTCATCAGATCAGTAGCATCATCTCCAGGGGCACTGTGGAAGTTCCAAGATACATGAACACTAAACTATTATTTTTCTAATCCTAGCTGCAAGGGGTTCCAATTAGCGGGCTAAATTCCTTAGCCTGCTCTCATGCAGCATCTGTTACAAAGATTCTGAAAGCAGAATCAACACCGACAACAAAAACATCACCCATATTTCTTGTTCTTCCACAATGCGTACAGAGACTGCTCAGTCTTGGGACAGTCTCCTAAAATGGTCTACTGTCAACTACTATAATGCACTGAGGCCTGGTATTTGCTTTCTAATAATCCTGCAGAAGTCTGTCCTCCAGTTCCCTTCCATCCCCAATGTGCTTTTCATTACTCCACCTGGAACTCTTACAACAAGATGCAGGGATGGGAGGGCGTTCCACGTTTCAAGTCAGTTGTCTCTCATTCACAGGCCAATTTACTATCAAAGCTGGAGAGTCCAATAGCAAAGGCCTGAAGAGCACAGAGAGGATAATTATAGTCCAGAGTGAACACATCTTCTGCTACACGACCAAACTGCATCACAATGTAGTCAGCTGGGGAGAAAAGAAAGATTCAGAGACAAACAATTTCACAGTGAAACAAAGGAAAAGAGAAAAAAAAACCCCACAAACAAAAACCCACACATCTGGCAGTCCCAAATATATGCAGTTGGTGTATCTATCCATCCTCTCTCACCAGCGTGGCCTCCAAATCTGTTCTCTAGAGTGACTGTTATTCTGGAGATTACCTTTCTTCTAAGAACCAAAGCTCAAACTACTCTTTTGCTGGGCTGAAAGTGCTGTATTAATCCTTTTCCTTCCCTTCAGGAGGCTTGCATTTACCCCCTCTTTTGCTGCAGCTATGGACAGCAGTCTCTGCACCCACTCCAGAAAAAGGGAGGCCTTATATAGTTTTCTTGGCAGCTGAGAAGTCCCCAGTAATCCTGAGCTGAATTCCTCCACCCAGTCTCCCTTCTCCAGGAAGGGTGTCCTATTCCTCCCAAACCTCATGAAATAAATTGGGTTCTCCCTGTTCGAATAAGCCCCACACACTCTCCACCAGACTCTTACGGTCATTGTCATGGACAATCTGGAAGTTCTTCACTGAGGCCTGAGTGACTCTCCCATGGAAGTTCAAAACATAGGATTGAGTATCATCGTTCCAGACTGGAGCCTTGTTGTGCAACTCAATGAGGTTCTCTAAATTTTTGTTTTGCCATTTTGACAGCAGACTCTCATGTTCCTGTTCAGAAGAAAGAAATATATTTATCAGATTTGGAATGGCTCTTCTTTTGAGTACTGCCTCTCTCATGTGTGTGCACTCTATCACTTGAAGGTCATTCCTTGATTAATGAAACACAATGGCAGCACTTAAACTCACTCCTACTAAAGATTTCCTGCAAGTACCAGGAAGATACTTTAATGGATTCCCAGTCCAAGCATTCCTTTCCACTCAATAAGCTATCACCATATTTCCACCCAAACAAGAAAAAAAAGAGTGAGAGAGAAGGAAGTGTGTGTACAGTAAATGGAGCAATTCACAGGCCACAGATGACTGCCATCCTGCTGGCAGGAAAGAATCCTTTGAGTCTCATAAGCTTTCTCTGATCTTGCTGGATCCAACTTCCATTTCTAACATTCTAAACTTTGAAACAAAAGAAAATAATCTGCAATTAACTGCATAGTGCAAGGCCCTGGGGTGCTTCAGTAGAAAGTCCAAAGGCTGCAGCGGGCTGCAAGTATGCCTTAAGTAGGTTAAATGTCATCCTATTGGGTCTAATAAGTGATGCACAATATGAAAAACAGAGAAATAAAACAAAAAAGATACAAAAAGGAGGTAAACCAGCACATTAAATTTGACAAACAGAATGAATTACAAGAAGCTGCAAATAGTAGTAAGTGAAACACATGGCATGATTTAATTTTAGAAGTTCTGCAACAAATAAAATCCAAACTGAAATAATATATGCTAAAACTCCCAAGAAAAAGAATCCAAACTGAAGGTATTTAATGGGAAAAAATGATCAGAAAACAACCTATTGTCGAGGTTATAGTAACTGTTTTATTATTGTATACAGATATGTCAGTGGATTTTTGAGGATAACCTAAATAAAACTTCCTGTTCAGTTTAAACTAGTTACTTTATATCTTTTACTTTTTAAAGATGCAAAAATAAGTCTGAGAATTGGCACCAAAGGGCATTTAGATGCAATTTTTCCTCCTTTAAAGTGGAAGCAGTATTGCTTAATTGGAGGCATCACACTACAGAGAAGGAAGATGAAAAAAGAGTCAAACCCCTACACTGAAAGCTTTGCCAACTTTTCAGAACAGCTTTGTGTTTCAGCCTTGTCCACTGTCACTATGCTTACCTGCTAGCAAAAAAGTTGGCAAAATAGGGGAGAAAAATAAAGGCAGGGCCATGGAATCATTACTGTACTGACAGGGGAGACAGCAATATCAGTTGAAAGATGATAAAAAAATGACCACCTCCAGATACAATTTTCCTGCCCATTCACAAAACTAAACCTCTTTTCCAGGCTCTCATGACCCTGAATTTCCACTCTTGAAGATTTTTTTTTCTCTGACCTCAACAAATACACTCTTGTCCTACTCATATCTACTCACAACACGGTTGCAAATACCATTTCCTAGCTTAAAATATTGACCATGTCTTTCAGTTGGCACCTGTCCTTTTTGCCTTTTGGTCTTCTATCACACCAAACATAAAACCCACATTAAGGGAACAGAATGATTTTCATCATACACCTTAATATATCTTCAGATACAGTTCTGTAAGCTTTTGGCTATAATGTCCCCCATATGTATAAGAAATCCTCACTGAACAGTCACCACAAAACTCCATCCTTCTCCTCATCCCACTTTCTCCTTAAAGAATCCTCTTCTGTGATTCCTACAGAGACTGACAACATTCTTATCAAAATGTATTTATTCTCTTGCTACTACACCAGAATACCACCTTATCTATTTATTATCTATCTGTTGTAACTCATATACTGGCTAAGAACGTAAGCTCCCAGGAGAAGCAAGTTTGTTCTGTGTTCATCCGACTCTCAGTGTAACAGGGTCCCACCCATGAGGGGTTGTAGGTGCAACAGCAACAACATACACTAGCCATTGCAATAGCTAAGTGAATAATATTTAGGCTGATTAAAGGACAAGTGAGCATACAAACACTATTCAGAAGGCTACAAATTAGGTAAAAGGCAAGAACAAATTAATCAACACCTTTAGGCTACATTGTATTTACTCTCCATGAGACTTGCTAAAGCCCTGAGTATTAACAACCTTGCTCTAAAACCTTCATTGTCAGTAACACCCAGACCTCTACGGGAAAGTTTTAACCTCTTCCTCCAATCTGAAACACGACCAAACTCCATAACTCACATTTCGTGGACGGATTGGAATTCGCTTATGATTCATATTCATTCCTGGAATGATCACAGACATTTTTCTGGGACCCTTGAATCCTAACACATTGGTTTCCTGAAAGACAAGGAGAGACATTTTCAGTAAATGAGATACTCCATCTCAAAGAAGGAAAGACAGCAAAACTGAACTTGAATCCACATTTGTATTGGTTTTTAGAGATTTGCTAGCTACAACTGTAGTAGCAGTTATCTAACTGCAACTGTGTTTAATCACTGAGAACAGCTTTTTCTCCCATTTTGAGAACGTTAAAAGACATACATAATATTACCTAATTTAGAGTGCATCTGTTATCCTAATGAAACATTTATAATGAAATCAGAGACAAGTGCAATTTCCCAGGCATAAGTTTTTGCATCTGAGGCAAAACTGTGCTAAAATCTTGCTAGTGAATGAGCCTTAAGTATGATAAATGGCAAATATCTTTGACCTGAGTCTGTGTTATCTATATATCATCATTTAGGCTAAAATGTTTCTGAAGAATGAATAACGTTCTTCTTTACGTGCTGTTACTTGTGTTTAAAAGCATACCTACAGTTTTACCTCAAATCATGCTCTTTTATAAATCATTAAAAACAGACCCAGAAGGCAAAGTATTCAGCAAGTGTCCAAGCTTCAATCTTAAGACAAGCAGATTTTTCCAGAGTACTGCAGGAGACTACTCCAAGTGGATTGAGTATAAAAAGCAAAGGAAAAAAGTCTTGGCATTCTCAAACTATGCGTTTGATAACTTCAACCAAAATCCAAGGGCCCATTTAAAGTGTTCTGTAACAATGTCAGCAATAACCTTTAAAATTCCCAAAGACCAATTAAAAAGCCAGAATCTTTTAGAAGCACTGAATTGATTGATAGAAGTGATACAGCTTCTCCTAACAGCCTAGTGCATTTTGCAGACACAGAACATGGGTCTTTGTAGTTGCACCCTCTATTATTTCACTTCAGAAAGTCTAGGGGCACATATGAGAATGAGGGTACTGATTTTATTCATATATAAACTTTATGAGCTTCTTGTAGATAAAAGTTCAGAAATCTGAAAAGCTGACTTTATATTATCTGCTGTAGTCATTTTAACACCTTGTGGTGTACAATTAGGTGGGGAACTGAAGAATAATGTATACAAAGAAAATATCCGGTGATACTTCTGTAGACAGGCTAGTACTGGAATTATCACATCGATTTTTTTCCCAGGTGCCATTAAGATCAACAGAAAAAAAAAAAAAAAAAGACCACGCTCCAGTAGGCTAATGCACCTTTAAATTTCTGCTGCTGTACCTGTGATAAAAGTAGAAATCCTTCCACTTGGCAGGCCATCACTTTGTAAAGAACCTCAAATTTTACTCAAACTTTAGGACTGGAATACAAAACAATGTGACATGAAAACCCTCACATAATTCTAGAGCGTCCACAAGTGCGTCCTCACTCTAAAGCCTAGACTGAGGTGATCCGCAAGACCAGGAGAAGAAAACATCTCTAGGATAGAGCTAGCAAATCACGATTTCCCCTGGAACCATATCCTTACCAACAACAAGCTGCTACTGAAACAATACCAGCTCCTTCCTATCCACCAAACTGCTTTTGGTTTTGCAAAAAATAACTCTTCTTCATAGGGTACTCCCAATTCCTTCTTAGTGTCCACCAGATACCAGCTGGGCAAGAGGCAGTTCATGCTGTGGCTGGCTCCACGTAAAGGATATGCTGACCGACCACATGCTGAACGACAGGCCAGGTAAGGAGGTCATCAGGATGTTAGTTTGGGTCTCTCTCCCTCCCCTGGCATTGATTTTTTTTTTTTTTTTCATTAAACTTGTAAGAACTTATCTTTGAGGCCTCTGCCCTTTGTTGTATCTGGTTGAAATTGGTCAGTTGGTTCCAAAGTTAAGTGGGAGAGGCAGCCAGGTGGCATGATTTTTGTAAGCCCCATTTCCTCGGTAACCAGGGGACAAAAAAAGAAAGGGGCAAAAGAGGAGAGGCACTACTTACATAACAAATAGCTGCAAGCTCCTGTCTTGTATGAGCCTTTTCCACTAGACCTTGTGCCTTGACTGGGCTAACTCCATGGTCATAGACTGTAAATTTAGTTCCCATGAGGTTTGACCTAACATCAGGTTATGGAAAGACAGAGAAAGAGAGAGGCATCAGTGGAAAGTTTTGTCATCTTCTGAAGGTATTTGTACAGCACAGTAAAAGCACACATCTCCTGTCATCTGAATCTTCCTATTGCCAGCTCAGTAAGGAGCTTCTGCAAAGTGCCCATGGTGAACTGAGCCTGTGACCTATCCTGGAAAAGCATCAAGCCTGTATTCCTTCTCTGAATTGCCACGGTGAACGGTAATGCTGAAGAAAGGTTGCCAACACGGGTGAATACAGATTACATTAAGCAGGACAACGCAAGTTCATTCTCTCTGAAGTGATACCAGATTGCTATTCAAAACCCCAACTCAACTAAAATGAAAACCCAATCTCTCCTGTCTGTAGTTTTCATGTGTGGTTCTCACCTGAGTTTTCCAATGAAACTTTCTCCTTCCCGGGATAAATCAGTTGGGTCAACTGATATGAGGTAATTGGACGTTTTGCTCTTTTTTCGTTTTCTCCCTGCAAGAAGGAACGTCTGGAAATACAAAACTTTGATCAAGACTGGAGCTTTGCAAGAATGCAGAGGCATTGCTAGGTGTTGCTATCCAAACTGTTAACTCTCCATTTCCCACATCCATTCCTCTTTTTGTTCTGTGCTGTAATTACCATCTCCACAATTCTGATCTCTTCCACAAGTGCCCGCCCTGAAATCCTGTTCCTCCAATCAGCTCACTTGGCAGTCTAGATTTAACGCAACCGTCCTTTCTAGTCTTCCCTCCTTTTCTTGCAGAGCAGCTCAGTCTCCCTGCTCTTCTTTATCCTTGACATTTTTATACTTTTTAAATTTCATCTTTCATCGTATTATGGCTTTTAACCTGCCAATTCCCTCCTTAGTGCCTTGGCCAAATATAAGCTGTCCTCATCTGCATGCTGGCTCTCCTCAGCTTCTGGTTTCTTACCAGAAGTTCTCCCTTACACCAAAAATATTCTGTGGTAAGAGTACAATAGCCAAGATACTATGTGCTGCTTCCAATACCTTTCTGTTGTCATCCCTTTCCAGATGCATGTAATAAGTAGGGAAGAGGCCCCGGTCCATTCCCTTCTTATCTCTAGTGATTCGACACTTTATTGTAATACCACGGGGTGCAGGGCGTAATGCAAAATCCTCCAAGTTCTCTACTTCTCCCAGCTGTGCATCTGCCTGAGGGGATGGACTACAGGAAGCACCTGTTTCCTGTGGGAAGAACCATCATATTAGCAAATTAATATCAGATCAGAGGCTCTGGTATTCCCCAAGAAAAGAAAGGTCTGTTGAAACAGAAGATCTCATGTTTCAAGAAGGTATTTGGGAAAGGGAAGTTAAATGAGAGACCACCTGTGTTTCTCTGAAGAAAGTGGCTGAAGACTTTTACTCTGAGGAAAGACTAGCCCTCCAAGGGGAGGGAGGAAAAAGTACCCATTAACCAGAGATGAGTGAACTACTAGGAAGGGGAAAATAGGATGAGACACTGTAATTATTCTAAGCAAAGAGCCTCTCTGCTTTTAGAACTTCAAACACTGTGGGGAAATAAGGCAGCCTGATAGTATGGACCGGTGGATGCTGCAGTAAGATAGGCTGGGATTTTTGTGACTAAAATGAGCACTGAGATAGGGTACAGTACAGGACAGGAGCAGAAACGGACTAAGCTGACAGTGGAACCACCTCAACTAAATGCTGGAAGAACTTTAGAATAACGTGTACAGTCAGGATGCAAGTTGTGGTCACCAAAGGAACCAGAATTCTAATGGAAATCTGGTATAGGTCATTACAGTTACTTTTTCTTAGAGGTAGCTGAATCCTGTGGATTGTAGAACCCAGGAGATTCGCCCCTTACTGGGCCTTGGAGATGAGGTTGCTGGTTTATGCCCAGCAACTCACCCACTAGTGTAGCGCAACATACGCACAGTCACCTCACAAATACACTCACACGGGTCTTTTGAATAGTAGCATGGATTTGTAAGGCTGTCCAGCATGCATGCCCAAAACCTGTGCCCTTTATCTGGTCACTAGCTCAGACCCTGGGTCTTCCTCATGCTGGTCTCTTCCAGCTCACTGGCTAGTCCACCACATAGTTTGTCAGCATACGAATGTATGTATTTTACACAAACACACACACATGAGAACACATTCACACAGAAAATAGTTAGAAATGTAGTTTTAACACCTGCGGTAAGACGCACTGCAGTAATCGGGCACAAGGCTTGGACGGACAAGCATACTGTCTCACAGCTGTTTACATGCATCTGGTGCTTTTTAGCCCTTTTACTCTCTATTTTCCCATGCTTATTACTCCCTGATCCACCTTGACCCCTTTCTTTTCCCTCTTGAGTCCTTTCCCTAAATACCCCATAAAAACTTTTCTCCAATCCCAGAATTCTCTGTTCCATCCCAAAATTCTGTTCCCCCTTGCATCCCACAATAAATGCTACAAACCTTCAGGCAGTGATCCCTCTTAAGTTTGCATGGCATTTCACAGTTTCTTTGAGTCATCTTAGTGTATATTACACCAGAGACAATGGCCTAATCTGTCTCCTTTGAGGGTCATAGGAGTAGCTGATTCATTGTGTTCCCATCTTCACTGATTAAGCTACTTGGGTTCCTCCGCCCACCATTGTTCCTTTAATCATTACTAGGTCTTTCTGTTTAACTCAATGGCCCTTCAGTCAGATAACCTGACAATCATGACCTTCCTCTGCCTTTAGGGAAGTAATATGCTAGCTACTGTAGTTGCAACTACTATATTTTAACCCAGTGCTCAAGGGGTCTGTACTAAAATCAAGCATGTGCCCAGCCCATATCAGAAACGGATTTCAAGACACTTACTGCAAAAGATTTCTCACTGTTTGCAGAACTAGGCCTCTCAGATTCAGGATACGGTGAATGAGATGCCAGCGTCTTACTAGTTTCCTCCTCTTCTGTGTCCTCCTCATCAAAATTCAAACTGCCTGAAATTCCTGTCAGAATACAGGATCAAGCAGGTAACCTCTGAAAGAAGGTGTCATGAGTTCATGGCATCACTAATTCATATATGACTCCTGCATAGCTATTCACTCTTTTAATTAATTTCTGTTGTTTCAACCACTGATTTTCTTCATGTGCTATATTGCTTCCCGAGTCTTGTAATTCAAACCCCTAGTGACATTTTGCAGCTGTCACTGTGCAGATGATTAAGCAGCTGTCAGGGTTTTATTAATACTTATTTTACATGATATTACATGATGTAACATATTGCTTAATATATGCCATCATTGAATTAATTTTGCTTATTTTCATGCAAAAAAGCCCCCCATGTCTTAAGAACATGTCCTGGTTTCAGCTGGGATAGAGTTAACTGTCTTCCTAGTAGCTGGTACAGTGCTATGTTTTGAGTTCAGAGCGAAGAATGTTGATAACACTGATGTTTTCAGTTGTTGCTCAGTAGTGTTTAGACTAATGTCAAGGATTTTTCAGCTTCTCATGCCCAGCCAGTGAGAAAGCTGGAGGGGCACAAGAAGTTGGCACAGGACACAGCCAGGGCACCTGACCCAAACTGGCCAACGGTGTATTCCATACCATGTGACGTCCCATCCAGTACAGAAACGGGGAAGTGGGGGGCAGGGATTCGCCGCTCGGGGGACTGGCTGGGTGTCGGTCGGCGGGTGGTGAGCAATTGCACTGCGTATCATTTGTACATTCCAATCCTTTCATTATTGCTGTTGTCATTTTATTAGTGTTATCATTATCATTATTAGTTTCTTCTTTTCTGTTCTATTAAACCGTTCTTATCTCAACCCACGGGTTTTGCTTCTTCTCCCGATTTTCTCCCCCATCCCACTGGGTGGGGGGGAGTGAGTGAGCGGCTGCGTGGTGTTTAGTTGCTGGCTGGGGTTAAACCACGACAGAACAAAAAAAAGGAAATGCAGATCAATATGCCAACACCTATCCTGTAAGTTGGACTCTGTACAGTTTGCATCCTTTACCACTTCCCTTTAATCCTATACACACTGAAATGGAGTATGATAATTTTTCAGTAAGAGCCCTCCTATTCTGACATCAGTAGCAATAACTCAGGTCTCATGAATACTGCCAATGATTTGATTTTTAAAACAGAAGCATGGACTGAGTAGTTCCAGGACTTATTTACTTCATCTTAACCTAAGCACAGTTATGTAGACATGACTGTGGGTATATAACTAAAATAACTCTGGGTAAAGACATTTTTAAAGAGCTTCCATACACATCACTGTTTGGTGTTTCCTTCCACTTGGAACTGCATCATTTTGTTCTGTGATTCCATTCTTTAATTTGGCTGTAGAATGGAAAAGCACGTAAAGCACTATAGAAAATGAACACACTCAGCCTGCTAAGCTGAATTATTTTCTGAGACCCAATATTAACAGTGATCCAACACAGCACTGCATAGAAGAGGCACTGCTGGAAGTTCTTTGTCTCAGATGAAACAGAAAAATGTAGTCTTAACAACCTGTCAGTAAACTTCCCAAAGCACATTTGGAAAGAGGAAAGGCGTTAACCCTAGTACTCTGGCCAATTTCAAAATTCACTGTTTATATTCTACCTCCACTAATTTCCCCTGAAGTTTCTGGATATTCTCTCCTGCTTCCTTTCCTAACTCTTGCGTAATGTTGCTATCCATAGGTAAGCAGCTGTTGCATCTCACAACTGAATGAAAGTATTTCTACATATGGTAGTACCTTAATACATAAAGTGTACTGGAAACATTCTGGGAGACAGGCTCTGCAAAATAAAAACAAGCTGTGTACCATATTAAACACTTGCCATTATTTTGCTGCAAAGTGCTTAGGCTGCATGCAATAAAAAAAGGTTTCCTGTGGCACTGGCAGCAACAGAAGATACTTGGCAGACAGATGGACACCCTGCTGGTAAACTACTCAATGAGATATAACTATTGAATATAAAACTCCAAAACTGTTGATTGTGACAGCCTCTGACTCGGGAAGAACACCTTTCCTGTTAGTCTCCTAAACAGTTAAATTATGGCATTACCCTGTAGAGGGTTCTGCTGTTTTGAAAATAGTCAAGCATCATATCCAGCTATAATATAACTGGAATAAAAATACCCCGAACTTTAGCAAAATGTGAAGTATAGCATTTTGCACCAACTTCCTTGGAAAGGCCAGAAATTATACAGCACATTGATAAACCTTTAAAGCATAACTGGTATGTTTCAATTAATGTCAGAAGAAGGAACTGCAGTTCTGCATTTCTACGTGCTGTAGAATCTACTAGCTCTGCATTTAAAAGTAATATCCTACAGATACTTGCTTCATGATTCCTCATATTTTTTTGGTTTTTTTAAAGCTACTGAAAAAAATTATAAGAAGTAGAAGAGCCCCCGAAAAAGATTTTTGCCCATTATCAACTCTTACCTCGTTTCTGTAAGATTTCTTGCAGATCTGGCTTGCCTGCTGTGTCTGTTAGAGCCTCTCCATCATTTTCCTGATCTGCATTGTCTTCTGTTTTGGAAGATCCAGCAGAGAGAGTTTGGAGCTTGGTCCCCAAATCTTGCACTTCCGATTTCAGAAAAGCAGCTGGTCCATCAATGCCTGCAGGCCAAAATGAAACAGAATTCTAAAGTCTATTTTTTTATGGCTAAAGATGCATCTCAGGATGGTTCTTTTCCTCTTCCCTTGCTCAAGCATCCCTTTAAAGTACTGATGTATACTTGCTCAACTTGTGTCAGAAGACTTGGGAGGAGTCAGGCCTGACTGGTACAGACCACCTATTAGTTTAAACATATTAGGCATCAGTTTCTACATTTATAAATGTAGTGATTGTATCTACTTTTTTACAAGGGCTTAAGCAATTAAAACGAGTTGTATTTGCCATGCACATTGATATCCTTCAATTTACTTATGGGCAACTACTCTATTTTCTTTTCCTTCACGTTCCTTGTTTACTCCTGTGACAATAAGTGAGCGCTCTACAGTGAACATCACAAATGAATTTGATAAAAATATCTAGAGCCACAGGCAGCAAAAACTGTAAATGGATGCCCTCTATCTTTTTGGTAGAAATGAAATTTCCACGTTTAAACATGCAACACAGCTGTGCATTGCACTTTGTAATTGGTGGAGATGTCTTGATTTGGCATAATACTTAATACACGTTTGTGTAGCGCTCAATATGTAACTGTAGTTCCAGCTTTGGATTTCTTGCTTTCCCACTGTTTTCCTTCTAAAAACTTCACTGCTTTATCTAGTCATCAGATTTCTGACGTGTTTACTGCTGTTACCACTTCTTAACAGGATTTGTTTGTACTGATGAAGCTTCAGAACTATGGAAGCTAGTGAGGGAAAGTTAGTTTTCATTTTTCTTTCTTGTAGTTTCAGTACTACTGAAGTTTCCTAACTTAGGAGTTATATCTTTTCTCTCACTCTCTTTTTGACTTAAGTGTCTTTTAACAGAAGCTTTCTCCCACCTGATTTTAAACACATAAATGCTACCATCCACATCACTAGTCTCCTCCCCATCCTATGATCCTGAAAGACATCTGGAGAACCAGAAAAACATTCAAAAGACAGGGGATAACATAGTTCCAAATGTGATCTTCAAACTAGGTAACACTGGTTTGTTTGGATTTTTAAAATTCTACTCTACACATTAATTCCCTATTAATATAACAGTGGTATTGTAACTTCCTGCAATAGCACGCATCTCAAAGCCTTAGCATGTTTCCTGTTACTTTCTTGACAGGTTGATGGGATCCTGGCTCTCATAAACTACTTCCTGATGCTTCCGCTGGAATGTAGAGGTTTCATTGCTGCTCTTTTTTCCTACCTGTGGCATGGAAGTCTTAAGGCTGTCACTACTGTATTTCTCTTAAGTCCTAACAGAATGGTCACTATTTTACTGTAATGTTTTGAGACAACTGAATTATTGTCTTTGGCTCTGATATCACTTTGTGCTTGTGACTTTCTGGACTACTATAGCTTGTTTGTTATGTTTCAGTTGTCTCCCTGAAGCCCACAGAAAACAATAGATGAGGTAAAAACCAGCAAGAACCTAATTCAGTATTCTTAAGACTTGGTTTTGCTGTTGTCTACTTTATCATTCAGTCATATGCAATCTTGACATGGAGTACACTATGAAGAGAAGTACAAGCAGTCACTACTGGATCATTTCCTTTTCTTTATCCTACAGCTTCAGAAGACTCTCTTACTTTGGATTTGTATCTCGCTACCTTTACAGGAGTTCCTAATCCATTTCTACAGTTCTTCTTAGCCTAACATAAGGGAGAGATTACTTAAAGGCACACGAAGATTCTCAGCTGTCACAAAATTCAAGGTAAGGTTTTTGTTTGTTTTTACAGTTCAGTATTGCTCAACCATACTGTACTACAATTCTACTTTTGTACATAGAAAGGCATGTAATCAATCTTGTTTATCACTTGACCACTGTTGTAGGTGCCCATCTATGACATAAAAGGCATGCACTGGCATTTTGGGGAACATTGTTGCAATCAGGTTGATTACTTACCATGTAAAATAACATCACTGTGGAAAGGGGTAGGAGTTTCTACTAAAGGAGCCTGCTCCTCACACCCTTTGGGCTTTGACCTACGCAGCTTTGCCTCAGGATTTGGCTGTACCATCAAGGGATCAAGACGTTTCTTCCTCTGCTTCTTCTCTAGAAGAGCTCTCTGTGAAATAAAGAAAAAGCATGAAGTAAGGATAAATAACCACATCCAGAGAGGCAGAGACCATGCCCCAGCCATTGGCAATGACATGTCACTGATCAGAATCTCCAATAAACCCGAAATCCTCTTGTAATCTCTTAGGAAAATCCTAGACACAGGTATCACTGTGTCTTTGGAGTGAGACATTGCCTTTAACTCTCCATCAGTGGTTGATGGGTGTTATGGACACTTGCTTATTTTCTGATCTATCCTGAGACCATCAGCAGGTTATTTTACCTCCTTTCATCTAAACTGCAGCAATCCTTAATATAAATAGACAAATTCAGCAGTCATTTATAATCCAATATGAAACAGGACTTGCAAAGGAAAAGGTTTTTGTCTCAAAAGCTATCTTACAGGGAGAACTCAAAACAAATAGTTCCCAGAAACCAATGTTGAGAGATTAGACTTAAGATGGGGGGGGGGGGGGGGGGGCAGAATTTAAAAAATTACAGTCATTAAAATAGGACTGATCCAGTAAAAGGAAAATTGATCTACCTTGCAAAATTTTTCTATGTAATTCAGGATTGAAAGGAAAGAATGGTAAATCCAAATGTTAAAAAATAAAACATTGATTTTTCCAAGATACATATACATTTGATGTTTATGATTTCCTGCTAAATGAGAACAGAAACAACTTCTAGACTTAAATCAAGGCAAATGGGGACATTGCACCATTTTAAAGACAGCCACACTTAATCCTTAAAAGTTAAGGTGATGCATGAAGAAGAAGGAAAAATCATATTCTAATATTCTGTAATGCACCACTATACAAATGATGTGCAAGGCCCTTGCCATAGATGCAGTTTATCCATGCCTGCTTCTTAGGTGCCTGAACACCCCCTGAAAGTTGTTCTTGATCATAGAAGCCCTTTCTCCATCAAATTCTTTTCAGTCCCCAAGGATCCATCAGACAAACAGTACCAACAATTCAATCCACTTCAGACAGATGTCTTTGGAACCCTTTCCTCTCCTGTTATGTTTTTTTCTTTCTCTTGTTGGTCCTTTCCTACCCTATTAGGCTTTTTATCTCAAGTGAGGTTAGTTTCTCAGGCAACCTCTCCTTGAGGAATTCCAACACAACTCAGCCCTTGGTAATTTAGTCTTTCTGCTTTTTAAGCACTTGTCAAAAAACCCAAACCAAACCAAACACCCACCCCCAAAACGCCACACCCCCTCCAAACCCCACAACCAACCCCTCCCCCAAAAACACCCCTCCCAACCCCAAAAACAACAAAAAACCCAAACCAAAACAACCTTTTTAATTTAAACTCATAATTACACTTTGAAGTCTGGATACAGGTAGTATTGTAATACTGCAGTATTGTACAGGTAGTGCAGTAATACTGCAGAATTATTTGCAAGGATTGTCCTGCAGGGCAAAAATTACATAGAATTCCAAAGACATTATCACATTGGTCTAGAAAAAGAAAAGAAAAATAAGCAGAAGTCAAATTCTTAGAAAATTATAATTACAGATAAAATTTGTGTTCTAGAGAGGTAGTCAGACCCTCCAGAAGAATTTACATTGGTTTGTGCTCTTTGTTTGTTTTTTAAATTAATGCTGAAGTAAAAAATTTCATGATAGTTTATAAATCTCTAGTAGTTTACATAAAAGGAGAGAGGGAAAACAAGAATCAAAACATTATACTCGGAATAAGGATTTGAGAAGAATTGTTACCAAGGTTTCTCTACCTGACAAATAGACTGACAAGAAAAAAATAAAACAGACACATCCTAAAGGCAGTAAGAAAGTACACAGCTACTGCTAGAATGGGAAATTGAATTTGGGATCACTATAGGATATAACAACTTTAAGAGCAACTTAACTGATTATTCTATTAGATGAGCTTTTTTAAATATTTCATTGCTCACCAGTCTAAACAATTTTTTTTTCTTATTATAATAAATTGTTTCATCAAAGAGTTTCTAGGACTCACCAATCCATTGGGATCACATTGGTTTATATTGCAACCTACTTTACTGCTGATAGATGTGACCGACCTTCTTGCAAGAACTTCAGGATAATCAAAGTGACAAAACTTGATAGTAATTTAATTTGTTTTAAAAAGGCTTCTCTCTACCACTTTGCTTACTGAGATGGAAAAAATCTACAAGCCCACTGACAGGACAGATAGTAGCAGTTCATTTTCTCTACATAAGGTGGCAGACCACCCTTACTTTCAGTACTATGTATCCTCACTCCACTAAGATGAAGTAGAAGAAAGGAGACCGTATTTTGTTTCATTTTGTCTATTAACTAGTCTTTTCCTCCAGCTCTGTGTTATAGTAAAAACTGATATAATATTACAACGAAAAATTTAGATAGTTCATGAACAGGACACCAGAACACATAATCCATTAGATAAATAACAGATACAGATTATCATGATTTGTTCAGGATTATTTAATACACAGAGTTCACAAACTTTCAGAGACATTTTCTTTGCACCACAGAAAAGCATAACATCAGAATACAGGATGATTAAAGGATCACAAACCACCAACTCTGGTTCTAATGAGTTTCCAACAAGCTAAGAAGTCAGATGTGTCAAATGAATATATCATAGCAGACTAATAAGAAAACTAGTTTAGTATTCTTTCTACAACTGTGACAAACAGGAAGATGGTACACAGAAAGGTTCCAAGCACTCCACCCTTGAAGGTGCAATACCATACTAATTATTTGGCACAGCCCTACCTTAGTAGGCCATGCAGGATGGACCCTAGCTCTGAAACACCCTCTCCACTCTTCCAGCTCCTCCTCAGTTCATGCTGAGGCAGCAGTGACAATGCTAGCGATGATGGCATTAATGAAACTTCATGTCAAGAGTAAGTACCATCTCAGGTACATTCAGAAATATGCCTTCAGCTTCACGCTCTCCACCCACAGGGAGATGGCAATATTGCACTTAGAGCTGCAGGTGCCTCAGAAGACACAGGAACACCTTCTACTGCTGGGGAAGTAAGCACTGCGGGAGCAGCCACCCAATCGCTCCCCAAGGAAAAGGCAGTAGTCTAGATAAAATCATCCTGGCAGGCAGAGCTGGCCCACAGATGGAACTTGATGTCAAGCATTATTATAAATAATATTTTACTGAAATGACAGTGTTTCCAAACCCATCATAAAGATGGATGACAGGCATATGTCTTTGCTGTGGCAAATGCTTATTCCAGATTCTCTGTATGGCCAAAAGTTCTAAACATGATCCTGCTGGATTAAAACTTTTTACATTTTTTATCCCAATTCCTATAAATGTTTAGGACAAATTAATCCAGCGGGGCATCAGCTACAACCAGCAATGAGTCCATCATGTCTGATAGTGATCTCCTATTGACCTCTATTTCTTCAGAAGGCACAGTACTATTCATGTAAAAGTTAAAAGCAGACTTTAAAAGTTAACATTCAAACCTAAACATACAATCCTAAATTAAAGAGTGTTAGCATTTCTCAACAAATCTCATTTGCAAGGAGGCAGGGTGGTGTTAAAATGTATTGTAGTGAAATTTTCTAGCTGTTGGTTTTACAGATGATTGCAATCTCAACCAAACCCAAGAAATCCCGAAACAAAATTGCAGAAGGGTGCGAGTTCTTTAAACTCACCTCTTCATGACTCAACTGACAGCTGCTCTGAGGGAATTCCACCCAGCCCAACAGCTTTGTTTTGGTGGAACAGCAACGCATCCCCATGGCAAGGTCTGAAACTAGGCATACATTGACCATAGCGCCTAGCGCTAGGAGCCAGTGATTACTACCAGCTTATGACCCAAGACAACAGTCCTAAAACAGACACTGAGGTTCATCGCCAAGCAGTCAGACCATCCTTAGTTTTGGAACTTCTTACTATGTGGCATTTGGCACTAAATGCTCTTTTACTGATTACTTGAACTAATGTGGGGTTTTTTTTTTTGGGGGGGGGGGGGGGGGGTTGGGTTTGGTTTGGGTTTTTTTTTTCCCCAAAAACAAGTGTTACTGGATAGCCTACGGGTAAAAGGATTATCCTAACTTCCACAAATATGACCAAAGCTAAATTTTACTCCTTGACTCTGAAGTGTTTTAGATAAGCGCCTATATACACACAGATAAAGCTGGTAATAAATCCACCGTCTGAAGTCAAAGCTAAGCAAACTCAGACTAGAAATAATGAACAAGTTCTGGTAAAGAGGGTTATTAACTGCTGCAACAGTTCCTTGAAGACTGTTATGTCTGGATTTAAAGATCCTCAGCTGAGAGAGTGCTTTTCTAAAAAACATACTTTAATTTGAACACAGATTAATTTATTGCAAGACAATGATTTGTGGTCCCTGTGAAATGGCCAGCTAGAGAATCATAATAATCTCACATCTTCTAATCTATTTATAAGCATTTAAAATTTCACAGAGGAAGAATATTAAGGATGGATACTTTCTTGCTTTGAAGAATATGGTGATGTAAGCATCCAGCAAACAGCATTTTAAAAATTGAGACCTACAACCTAGCATTTGACAAATGCCTGGCTGTATATTTTCTCTGTAGGAAACAAAAAAAAGTCAAAAGATGCTGGAAATATTTCTCCACAGCGGTGTTAAGGAGATTTTTCAATAGCTCAGGGAAACTTTTTCTTTTCCTTTGATGCTTAAAATGGATAACTCCCTGCAGTCTTCCTCTCTTTTGATTAATTCCTGCATTGTGGTGACTCAATCCCAATGAAATGAGAGGATATATGAAAAATAAATGTATCAAAGCAATTAAGCCTACAAGCCATAGCAAGGTTGACTTACACTAACGAAAGCCATGAAAATCTTTAAAGAAAAATGTTAGCAATGAGTTCTTGTTTGTATTCTTCAGACCAAGCATTTTTAGCACTTCAGCCCCATTTCTCAAGTCTCTAGATGGCTAACATTTGTTTTCCTATACTTATTTTTACCAGCTTCAGCACTATCATTTACCTGATTCTCTAGTTTCAGCTGTCGTAGCTTCATGCTTTCATCCTCAAAGATGCTGGAAAAGAGAAAGAAACAAATTAATTATTGCTAGCAAATAATTTGCATTATAAGAGCACAGGATATTCACAGACTACGACTTCACCGTCAAGACTTTAAAACAACTGTAAGATATAACTTCTATCCCGTGAGAAGACCAAGTTACAAGGCATTAAAAAACAAAACATACTTCATATTCTGCCATAAATAGGACCAAATGGTAATTTAATCACCTTAGTAAACTGTTCTGAAAACATTTTGTAAGCAAAAAAGGCTTTGTTACCGATGGACGGATTATGAGCCACTATTGAGGTGGGCTATGAGACAATTCATATCCGAAGGCTTAGCACAGTTCAAACCAATTCAGTAAAGTCCCTGTTCCTTCATAAAATACTCAATTCCAAATTAACTCAGAATTTCAGGTTTTATCTTGGAGTCAAACCTACACCATTTTCTCCTCCTGCCAGACTTCCCAGAACTACTGTTAATACCTGAGAGAATCTGTATTTACAACAGCTGATATTAATTCCTAGAGAAGAAAAAATCATTATTTCACTATTTAAGTGTTTTATAGATAACTTTCATAAGAACTTTAGTTTTTCATTCTAAGTTGTGTTCCATATAGACAGCCCATTTCGTTTTGCACGATAATGAATTATTACATAAAGTGCAATTTAGAGCAGTTATACACAGCTTTGACAAAGACCTCTCTGGAAGTGAGAAAGCATCAGGAAGAAGACACTTAATACAAGAAACAGACAAACATTATATATTTTATTGATGGCAGGCAGAAAAGCAGGGCTAACCGAAATTTCCATTTAAACAGGAAATTCTCTGTCTGGTCTAGGTATGCAGAAATGTCCAATGACATGAAGTCACAAGCTGGCAGACAGTGCTGAATATAACCCTAACAAGGAAAACTGGAGAGATGGAGAGAGGTGGGGGTGGGGTTTCTGCAAAACACATGCTGTGGAAATTGGATCACAGCATGTCGAGCTGACAAGAGGAGAAAGGGCTCAGAGTCCCCTTAACCCCTAGTAAATCCACATTTGACTCAACTTCCAGGCAAGCAGACAACAACAGACCACCCTAGCCAACACAGGCCCTGTTCTGGAAGGCTAAAATGTGTAAGAAAAAAGTTTTGTATACACATATCAAATATAACAGTTTATATACTCTAAAGTTGATGCTTACTGCCCAACTAATAGTACTTTAAAACAAGTTACCACTGCCATTGTTTTTTTACTTTGCAGTTTTCTTATTTCTATAATTTTTTTGTAACGTATTTCAAATATCATCACGTAACAGGTAGAGGACCTTGAAAACACCTTGCTTCTAAAAACTGATGTTGCTCCTCACATAGACCAGAAATACGTAGCACCTTGGATTCAAAGGCAATGGAGGGCCTGGAAAAATTAATGTTTTTCTTGAAGAGGAATGGAAAGCTATCACGTGTCCCCACAGCAACAGTTACAGTAATACAGTTGTCTCCACCTGAAAACATCCACAATTTAAGAAAGAAACATGCAGAGACATATCTACTGAAGGCAGCAAGGTATACATTATCTGCCACATGAAACTTCAACATAACATTAAAATGTGACATGCTTTTTATTTAAAGCATAGGTGATAGAAAAGGCCATCTTTGGCAAAGTCTGAAAAATGCTTGAAAGCTCCAGTTAAAACATTCATGACCAAAAAAAAAAAAAGGGGGGGGGAATATTCATATTCATATGCCTACTGACTTAAGAAAGAGATTACATTTGTTAACTGCAGTCAAGAGTTTGTTCTAAAGCAATATATGTAGCTCTGGTCAATATTACATTTACGGACACATTCTTATATCATTAAAAAGAACTACAAAGATGTCCTGTGTAGATACAAACTACTGTCTGTGGTTTTGTTGCTTTTCCTAATAGAAAATGCATCCCCAACAATTTGAATCTCTTCTTCAGAAAATAAAAAGAAATAAAAACACTACCACATTTGGAAATAAGTTTCCAGATTTTCCTTTTTACCTGGAAGATAGAAAAATGCTGAAATATTAGGACTTGCATACACACCTTGCGGAAACCCTCAATAAAAATTATTTACTTTTTATTTTTAAATTATTGCCTACCCACACTGGAATAAAGTTACGTAATGTCAAAAGACAGGCCTGAAGACTGTTGGAACAGGACCATATCGCAGACTACACAATGCCTCACCTCCAACCACTTAACTGAGACTCAAACATGGTTGAAATACATAAAGACTCTAAGAGATCACAGAGCTTGATAAAGCAAAAAGATAACAAGAGTGTTCTCTTTTACAGTTTACTGCTAAACACAGACCAAAATCACCTCATAGCAGGCCACAACATGAAAGCTGCCATCAATCCTTCTCATTATAAAGTGCAAGGATTCACACAAGGAGCAAAATAAAAAGAAACAATTAAAGCCACAAGCACTGTGGCACTGTAAATAGCGCTAAAAGAAAAAATTTACACTATTTTTATTTACCCCTCCTGCAACCTTCCACCCAGCACTTGGTCATCATTAAAGTGTAAGAATAACCAGACAAAAAAGAGCTCCCCACACATACGCACCCTTCAAACTTTTTTCCACCCACCACAGCAGGGTTGGTGTATTACAGACCTTACAGGAAAAGGCTGTGCCAGTCACTCACTCCCACAGCTCACCACTAAGGAATGCAAGTAGTGTGCTAATACAGCTGCAGGCTTCAACCAGGAATCCTCCTTCAGATGGACTGACTACACAGACCAGTACATCTAAGTGCTCTTCGGACATGCCCATGCAAAACCACTATGCTCTTCGCTATGCTTTTCTATTTGAAGGGTTTACATGCAATAAGAGGAATTAAATATCCAGTAGGAAGAGGAAAAATAAGCAGCATTTGCATAGCTACAACACCACAGTTCAAAACGGGGAAAAAACCGGCAAAACCAACACGACCACCAAACCAGCCACCCATTTACCTTTGATAAATAAGAACTGAAAACATTCAAGTAGCCTGTCACCATCCTCCTCTTCCCAGCCGCTGCAGCAGAGCACACTATAGGAGACTCTGCCCACCGACTCCTCTGCCACATTTACCAGAACCCACTAGCTCTCCTACTAAAGCTGCATGACGGGTAACGGACTCATGCCACAGGGAAAGGAAAAATTACTCAGAATGTAACACAGAAGTAAAGACTAATGATTATCCAGGATACAGAATAAAAAAGAGAGTGGGAAACCAACTATTTAACAAAAACACTCAACTGAGAAGGTACAACAGCATGGCTGAATATGGGAGAAGACAGCAAAACATAAAGGGGTTCACAGATCCATTCCTCCTCACCGATCCATTTCCAAAGTCAACACAGAAGCAAAATGTTTTAGTTTTAACTGATACCACCTCAAATTACTGCTGAAATCAAAATTAGCCTTGTTTGCATATCATAAGCAGAAATTAAAGTGTTGTAACAGGAATATGAACAACAAATTTATTACAGATGTGTTTATTTGGTCTTCCCTAACCATTTTCAGAATATCAAACTAACTAACCACAACGAAGAGATAACTCACAAGTTATTTAACAGATGTTCATATATGCAATTAAAGCTTCATTTTTATGCAGTTTATTTTCATTTCTGTAAAAGGGCGTACTACATTTATTGACACTTCTTTCAGAACAGATGTATCATTTCTCAATAACACACTGCAATTTTGGAATTACAAACTATGTTGTAAAGCATACATACCGACAGGCAGAGTTAACACTCTTGTTTTCATTGCAACTTCTCTATGTTCCTGAATATACTATTCTTAAAAAATCCCAAATCGTTACATTCTAGGCACTTGGCAATAATTACCATTGAATCAGCCAAATACAAACTCACAGTACAATGCAAGTCTGAGAATAATGAAAAACCCTGATATTAAAGCAGGAGACCATAGAAAACAGGGCAAGAAAGAAATCCACCAGTCTGAAAATAGTCTTCCCATTCTGTCCGAGGTCCACACAAGAGAAAGGACTCTGAAGAACTGAAGAGGGTCCTGCAGAAAGCTGAACAAGTTGACCAAGGACTGGAAAATGTACCTCTTAGCAAGATTTGAATGCATCCTGCAGTTTATTCAAGAGAAAATTAATCAATACGCTCCACTGTATTCCATGGATTTGAGGCCACAAATGACTATTGATGAGAGAGGAGAAGACAATGAAGTCCAGTCATACATAACTGAAGCTAAACAAATTCAGACTGCAAATAAAATTTTTATTTAACACTGTGACTAATTAATCACTGGCATACATCATGGAGCTATGGATTTTCAACAGAAAACAACAGGTTTTAATCAAGGTTGAATATTATTATGCTAAAAACTGCTGTTAGGGAGTAAGGCTATGGTCCACCTCAGATTTCAGGCGTGGTTATCACAGATGGGAGAGCTAAGCATTCTGCTTTCAAGTTATACCAAGGGACCAATTAAGTCCCCTTTATATACTGACTGTTGAAGCTGTAAAGAGGCAAATAAAAGTTGCCTTTATTATGGACTAGTTTTGCAAGGAATTGACTGGTTGCAGCTGTGAGTGAGAGGCAACAAGCAGAGGAAGCAAGAAAAGCCACAGCAAGAGCAGCCTGTGGAGACAAAATGTTCTACATGATCCAGAATTCACTGGAAAGACAGATTTGAAATATGTTAAACAGAGGAAAAAAAAACCCCTCATGATAGTTTTTCCCACATTCAACAAAATAGGTAGATTCCTCATACGCCCACTACAGAAATACTCAGTTTTTCCTCCTGAACAAGCAATGGAGCAAGGCCTTGCAGATTTAAAAATTTCCCAGATAGCTAAAGCTATTCTGCAATTCAAGTAGTTACAGGTTTGATAAATAAAGAGTAAGGTTCTCTGGCCTCTTTTAAGCAGAAGGTCAGACTAGCTGACAGAAACAGATCCTGCCCCAACCTTAAAAGAAAATCTGACCCAAGAGAAGGAAAGATAGCTTGTTTTCACTGTTCTAAGCTTCTTTAGAGCATATATTAGCACTGTATATGCACTGAATCCTTGGTGAGGGAAATTCAGGAAGTATCACCTGTTTATGCACAGCTCTAGGGAAGGTACTAAAAATTCAGATACTCCGTAACTTGGCAGAGAGATTCAGGGAAAGTGTTCAGCAGAAACTTTTAGCTTACTTTGAAGTGGACTAGATTTTGAGTTTACTGCGCCTTATCACAAACAAGCTTGATATTTTATAACAGTCTGACACATAAATCCTTAACAAACACAATCTTTCAATATTGATGGGAATATGAACCTATACATTAACAATCAAGATCCTTAAATTATTAGCTGTTTCCATTGCTCTACTTCCTTTAAAGGAACTCCAAGGCACAATAAACTAACACCATTTTCATCCACAAGTGTCCCAGAATTCCCAACATCTTATGTTCCATTTCTCACTCCACAGAGGGCTGCTACCATCAGGAGTCTAACAAAGCTCACGTAACTCCTTTTTTCTTTGCAGGACAGTTTGTTAATGTGGTAGCAGCAGTTATGCCTCTGAGCAATACTCCCAGAGCTTAAGGATCAGGGAATGAGAAGAACGTGGCTTCTGGCACATATTTTTGTCCACTAGATTTTATTTTTAGATGTAGAAGCGCAAGTAAAAGCAACTTCAGTATGAAATGTGGAGTCAGCTAGTATGAAAGGGTTTTCACTCTTAACTCTCCAAAGAACTTTCCTAGGAATTGTTGTCCTCATCTGAACTACAGCTATAAAGGAAAACAGAAACTGTAGAAAAGAGATCATTTGAAGAAGGATTCTTATCTTTTTTAAAAGATATATTCCAAACAAAAATTGCAATACTTGCTCTGGAAACTGGATGAAGAATAAAATTTATCTTTAATGCACCTTCCAATCCACAAAAGGGAGGAGTCCCATCTGCTTTCCTTGCAACTGACACAATTGTAATTGTTCATTTCTGGGAAAATGCGTAACATAGCATCCACAGGAGTGAGGATTATCAAATTTTTCTGCCTTCCCCAAGGCAGAAGAGTGGGGGTTTTTGGCAAACACGGGATATTCTTTCCTTCATAATTAAATTAACTGCCAGTAAGTCTTCCAAGGTAAACTGGATCTGCTCCAAATCAGCCATAAAACGCCACACCCATTTCTAAGTGACACAGCTCAGTTTGCATCAACGTTTCAGTTATAAGTTATTTTCAAGCAGTTGATTATTTCAACAAGGGCAAGCTTTAGCCTCTGTCTGGCTTTTTTACAAAAAGAATCCTTTCTCCAGTGAAATCAGTTTTACCTTTGATTTCTTTCCCCACTCCAAGAAACATGCACAGATTTCTAATGCCAAGAGCATACTGTTTTGAGACAGGTTTCACAAAACTTCTTTGGTACGTTTTTCACCTGCTTAACATATTATGGGAACAATGACATGGCAATAGTGAACACTTAATTTTGGAAGCAATTCTGAATGAGTGAATATATTACCATGAATAAAGACTGTCTTGGATATGCTTTAATACACAAATTATGTTCCACATGATAAAGATTGAATAAGACTTACCTCAGAACATTTGAAAAGTATAAAATGAACTAATAAGAACAATAAAGTCAACTGTGAGACCAGGGTGGGGTGGGGGAAGCAGAAGGACAAGCATCTAGATCTGTATGTCCTACTCCACTTTAAAATACACCTGAATCCTTTAGGCATTGCATGTTCCTGTCAATAACTTGCAGCAACTGAATGATTTACAACTTACTAAAGAAGATCCTAAAGAAACACAAAGGCAAATTAGTCCTTTAAAACTTTGGCTTCTACCTACCTCTGAGTTTAAAAAATGGCACTTCACTATGAAATTATCAGGTACTTTAAAGTCACACGGACTAGAAGCATGCCAAAAGCACCCAAACCAAAACACCCCCCTCCCCACCCCAAACTGAAAAAGCTGGCGCTCTGAAGAATATATATATGGATATGTTTTGCCTTTATTGTGGCAAAACAGCTGCCCCAACAACTCAGAGCTATAGGAAAACTGTGCTGAAGAAAGGAATTAAAGAGAAAACAGTCCGAGATACACAAGTGCTACAGAAAAATCTTTTGTTATAAAACATGAACAGGTTAATAATTATTTTTGTTGGCTAAAACCAAGAAAGTGGTGAATTTAATCCAAACCTATCCTTGCAGCACCATGTTCTCCATACTTGCATAATGCAATAATGCCATTAAATGCACAATGCCCTAATAGTAAGTGAAGTGTACCTGAAAGTAACAGGCTGTTTGGGTTAAAACAGCTCAGCAAGAACACAGTACATTTGGCCTAAAGGAGTTCCTTTGAAAACGCATGCATTTTGAGGTGACTGCTCACATGCCAAATGTAACTAGGTGAATTGTGATGCAGTCTAGTCCTGACTGACTGCAGCAAAGTTAATGCAGAAAAGAGTATTTATCAGTCCAGGAGACACAAAATTCTTTTGTTTACAGTACTCGTTCCAGCGATTTTGTAAGGTAAAATGAAACGGTGTAGGCAAGGTGAAATGACCACTGAGAAGAATCACCCCTATCTTCAGTTTCAAAATGGTATCCATGGAAGCACAAAACCCTAGTATAAAATTATCATCTCACAAATGCAACAGGATACACTCTGCATTATTACATACCTACACAAACACATCTTGAAATAGGAAGAACTAATGTGGCAGGAGATTGTGAGGCGAACTAAAGAGGAACCTGCTAGTAAAGTAACAGAACATTGAGAAATGAAGATTCTGTGGGAAAAAAGTTGAATTATGGTGAAACAAAGAATAAAGCATATGCTGTCTGATGAGATTCCTTTTTCAGAAATGGATTGATACTGTCTTGGTGGACAACAAGTTGACCATGAGCCAGCAATGCACCCTCAAGGCAAAGGTGGCTAACAGCATCCTGGGCTGCATTAGGAAAAGCACTGCCAGCAGGTCAAGGGAGGTGACCCTACCTCTCTGCTCAGCACTGGTGAAGCCGCACATGATTTGCTGTGTCCAGTTCTGGGCTCCTCGGCGCAAGAAAGATACAGACATACTGGAGCAAGTCCATCAAAGGGCCACAAAGATGATTAAGGGACTAGAGTATCTTTCACATAAGGTAA
Organism: Harpia harpyja; assembly: GCF_026419915.1. Taxonomy (NCBI): domain Eukaryota; kingdom Metazoa; phylum Chordata; class Aves; order Accipitriformes; family Accipitridae; genus Harpia; species Harpia harpyja. Next base: position 8,790,995 of record NC_068945.1, on the reverse strand, counting down.
GGCTGAGAGAACTGGGATGGTTCAGCCTGGAGAAGCAAAGGCTCAGAGGGGATCTTATCCATGTGTATGGATGGGAGGGTGTAAAGGAGATAAAGCCAGTAGTGCCTACTGACAGGGCAAGAGGCAACGGACACAACCTAAACCACATGAAATTCTATGCAAATGCAAGAAAAAACTTCTACTGAGAGAGTGGTCAAACACTGGAACAGGTTGCCCAGGAAGGCTGTAGAGTCTCCGTCTTTGGAGATATTCAAAACCTGACTGGACATTGTCCTGTGCAACCTGCTCCAGCTGATCCTGCTTGAGCAGTGGGGTTGGACCAGATGATCTCAAGAAGCCTTTTTCAACCTCCATGATTCTGCGATTCTGTCTGTTTGGGTTCTGGAGATCACAAGATAAATGGAGATAGTTTAGAGCCCGAGTCCGAGAGAACAAACTGGATGACAATAAAGAATACAGGCTGTTACAAGAAAATGCAACAGGAACACAAGCATCATGAAAAGGTTAAATTCTGAGCTCAGAACTATTTTGACTACTGTACTGCTTAGTGTTTCATACGCCATTCAAAAACTAACTCACCAGATACCAAAGATTAGCTCCTCCTACTTGGAACAAGGGAACAGAGCAATGAAAATAAAGCAACACTCTCTGGACAGAAGCTAGTAGATCTTCTATCTGGACTATAAAGAAGAGCGCAAACAAAAGCCTGTGTCATTCTCTACTATACTATACTGGGAGAACAAAAAGTAGAATCTGGTTTTCGTTAGCCAGAAAAGTCTCAAGGAATTAATCACAGTGTGCCTAAAGTGAAAGGAGTATTCTTTTCCTGGAAGGAAGGCCAAGAGAAGCCAGAAATCCATGCAGGCCATGAACCATTAAAGCCATCACGGATGCTGGGAGGGTGGCACAGAGGAAGACAACCATAAGAATAAGAATATGCACAGAAGTTCATCTTTAAGTGTGTAGCCAAACAGAGGGGTTTAAACTGGGGGTTTATTACAGTATTTGTAAGAAAAGGGAAACAAGGAATCTCCTGCCAGGCACATTCCTTTGAGAGTTCACAGCTAGTGACTCCTTGAGTAAGGACTTTTCAGCTCTTACCCACCAATACAACTGCAAAATGCTGTGCTTCCAAAATTATGTTTATTCAGGTAAATTGAAAGAAACTGAGGTTTCTGCTAAGGAAAAGAAAGAGATATTTATTCCATAAGCAGAACACCAGCTTTCTATTTAATGTCCTTTCAACTACACACTCCAAAATCCCAGGGTCATTTCATTTATAGAAATTGCTCTACCAAGGAAAGAGCAAAGCAAGATCCATGGGGCCTTAGAATTCTGACTCCTATGATCTTCTGTTCATGAATTATTAAACCTTGCCTGTCACTTTTGTTGAGGTCATACCCCATTACAACATGAAACCAGTGAAATGTAAAGCTGTTGCTAGGAGAGAATAGCAACCAAGTCAGCAGTTAAATAACACACAGTATGCTTAAACCAGACTAGGTAACAAAACTCAAAGTTCCCCGAAAATAACTGTATCACACTTCATGCCACGAATTGCACTTGTTTTATAGTCTTTCAAACTCAAAATGGGGGAAGGAACATAAATTAAATTTTCTGAACTGACACTGTAGAACTGATAGTGGACTTTTAGTTGCAGTCCAGTTTTTTTTTTATTTTTAAAAGATTGAAAGGGGAAGCCATTAAACAGATAGAAACAGCAAAATCTAATTACCATCCCAAACTAGGTGACTCGGCAAGATACTGCTGCTAGACTTAGATTCTTGTTCTTTTTTTGCCTCAGATTTCACATAAGAATGCTAAATGGGAAAGGAGTGCAGAAGTGACCACAGACTTCTAAAACAATAACACAGGCAGTTAGAGTTCTAACACCCCACAGAATATATGTTTTAAACAACATTAGGAAGAAGGGTAAATGTTCTTGCAGTAGTCCAAGACAACAGTTCTAGGCATGTCAGCAAATCCACTTCAAAGAGAATTCATCCCATCACCCAATTACAACACAATCAAGTTTTATTTTGGATATCACCCAACTGTGCCTCAGTGACAAAAAAAGAGTCTGGAGCTATCCCAGTGCAAGTCTGGTTGCAGAAAGTTTTCACACATACAAAGTCATAATTATGTTGAAATCAGGGCACTTGTCCCTCCTACAGATGCCATACCGACAGTGGTTAAGAAAAAAAAAAAAAGCAGGAGAAGAGAAAAATAATGGTTGTGGTTGACCCATAAAGATGGGTCATCAGTAACCTAAATTCTAAATTGTAAGAGATGGGAGAACAACTTATTAGAAACTGAAGAGACAATTCAAACAAGGTTCAACTTTAAGACAATTCTTTCATTGTTCTAACAATTGCAGTTACCAAGTGCATTTCAAGTTGTATTTGGAAATTTTAGGGACAGATGTAACAGTGTTGCTACTTTTTCTCTCTTGCCACTGCTGTCTACACTATAGAAGTGAGGCGATTCCTTTTTCATTCACACCAAGCACAGCGGCACCAAATTGCAGTCGCAAAAGGTTTTCTTTTCTTTCTAAACCATACTCCTAGGAGTACATCTCAGCCACATTTATAAAATATTTACAGATTTATCTCATTTTGGACAGATTTCTTGGCTATAATGTTCAGACTTGAAAGGGATGAAGCAAACAAGATATTAAGCCAGTTCTCTTATCTAAGGATAAGATTTGCAGAATTATAAATCCTGGAATTTACAAAACAGTGCTTGTTAACTTCAAGAAGCTCACCCGTGGCCAAATAAAAATACCCAAGGACTAACAGAGATGCTGATAGGCTTTTAAAAGGAAATTTAAACTTCTCTGTCTTCTCTGAATTACAAGTATAGCTAAAATCATTAGCAAAGTATTTTGTCTTTTTTTCCCAAAATTATAATTTAGGTGCAATCTATACAAAACAGTCAAGCCCAGCAGCCACCAAGATTCCCAACAACCTCAACTACACTAAGGTTTTTCAAATATTGAAAGGGCTTTTGGCTGGACAACAATATATGAAATGACTTTTGAACCTTGTTCAGTCCATGGGCTCATAATCTTTTGAAAATTGAGCTTATTGACAATAGGCCCTCTTTCTTCATTAATTTTTGAAGACACTGAGGAAGTATCCCAGAGTTCCTAGGTTCACAGGCTGAAAACCACTGACTCGTGCATGTCTAGTCACCCAAGCATCCAAATTACGGGAGGGACCACTGTAGCTGACACCCAGTTTTGTAGTTTCTGTAGACTCAGTCAAGATTTTTGCACCTTGAAATGATGTTCTTTATACATGACATCTGCAAGTCAGAAGCTGAGACACGTTTGGAAGGCAGCATGTGGGAAGCTTTAAGTATTCCTGTATACTGTGTGATTAGTATGCAAAAAGCTGAAGTTCATCAGTCTCCCAGATTCTAAAATACATACTACTGTTAAAGAACCAAATTCCCTCCTCAATATTTTAGAAGTTTACAATAACTTAGAATTACGTTTATCTGAATGCTTCTACTGTATTCAACATTATTAATTTCATGTTAGGTCTCAAAACGGACTTTCCCAAATGAAGAGAGAAGGTATAGCACTTATCAAAACTATGAAACAGCACTATGAACCTTATCATTTTCTAAAGCATTAAGACAGTTGCGCCATATCTACTGGAAAGTCAATCAAACTTTAAAATGAACTTGAGTAATTTCAGTTGCAGCCACCTCAAATGGAAGATAGGTCAACACAACGCCATAGTTTCAAGGGACAGCCTGTTCAGAGATGGCCTAAAGCCAAGATCTCAGCTGTCTATCCATCACCAAGTATCCCAGAGCACATATACAAAACTGTATGCATTTATTTCTGACTTGTTCCCTTCACTTCTGTCCACCAGAAATAAAATACTTTTTACATCTTAATGTGTATTTTACATATTGCTCAATAGTAAAGGTATTCCACCTCAGGGGAAAAAAAAAAAAAAAAAAGCTGCCAGCTGGTTCCCAGGTACAGCTTTTTTAAACTTTACAGGTAGTATCTCCATTGCTATGAACTGCTAGTTATCGTGTATCACATTTACTTGTTCTATACAAACCACTGTTTGGACAACTGACAATTATTTTACCAAACAAGAGTTCTAATGACTACATTAGTGATTTATGGACAATTTTACTATTCTCTTCTTAGAAAAAGAAGATCCTTCTTAAGAATACAATCTTTTATCTTCCTGCAATTTATTATAGTGCTGCTGAACATTCTAAGTTCAGAGTCAGACCCCTAAAAATAATAGGCCTTAAGGCTCTATTTAAAAATTATGTACTTTCATTTAGGTTCATGTATTCTAGTCTTCTTCCTTTAACCATAGAGACTAAGAAAGTTAAGGAAATGGATTGTTTGTTTAATAAACTGGGGGTGGGAGGGAAACAGCTATCACATGAACTGACATTACTGTTAGGCTGTTTCTGTGAGGCCCCCAGAGAAGTATGCAAAACGAGTTTCTTAGCAGAAAGAAATTATACTAGTACAACTGTTATCAGAAAAGTAGCATCATTTCCCATAGCTTCAACTCTGTCAAACTTAAGTGTCTAATATCTATGCAAGGAAATTTATGTGTGTCTGGTCATTGGTTTTTCAAAAACTGTTTCCAGAATTGGTATACAAACCTCAGCCTTTAGAATCTGCGTAAAGAAGTCATCTTCTAATGTTTCACAGCATATCTGGTGGACCCAAGCAGTCACGGGACCCCTCCTAAGCCTATTGCCTCTTTTCACCCTCAAGTAAAATTACCAAGCGTATGTCATAAATAAATACTGTTTCTCCTCTACACTGTGTTCATTACAGCTCAACTACTAGAAGTTCAGGTTTCTCTCTTTACTTGCTTTTCCTTTCCCCATCCACCCATCAGAGGCACAAAAGATATTTTTTCCTGTGTTTTTACAATCACACTAATTCTGTCAAACCCCATTTTCGCTGCCTGCCTGTATCCTCACGTTTAGTTTCCAACAATTCCGGTTTTGAGCTATTCAAGTGCCACAAGCACAACCTCTTTCCAAGATCTCTTTTCCGACGTCCGCAGTCATTTTTCCTATTACATCAGTGATGTTACTTCAGTTATTCTTCCCTGCTTCTCGCAACGGCGTACCAAGCACGTTGCCATTATACCCCAAGAGCTTCACTAGGAACAAGAAGAGCAGAATAACACCGCAAAAAACGCTCCGCAGCAACGCCTAGAAACAACCCGAGGGGGCCGAGACCCCGCAAAACCAGTTTAGCCCGGGAGCATCGAGACGATGCACACCGGGGAACGAGGAAGCCTCAAGCACGCAGAGCGCGGCAGGGCGTTCCGCGGCTGTTACGAGGGCAGCGTTGCCTCAGCACCCGGCCGAGCGGAGCGGCGGGTGCGCCTACGGGCACGCTGTTAGCCGTTACCGGCTGCGGTGGCGGCGGACAGGCGCGACCGGCTCTGCCCGGCCCGGCACCGGCGGCGCCGGCCCGGGCGGGGCCGCCTCCCCGAAACCGCGCCCGCCCGCCCGTCGGGAGCGGAGCGGGAAACGCCGCCCCGGGCCGCACTCGCCGAGGCGCGGGGCCGGGCCCGAGGCAGCCCCGCAGCGCCCGGGCCGTGCGGTCCCGCCGCCCCTCACCTGCCGCCGGCGGGGCCGCCTCGGCCCCTCGCGCTCTCCATCTCCGGCCCCGCCGTTGCTACGGGGCCCCGGCCACCCCGCTACCCGTAGCGACGGAACTCGGCACTGAGGCGCGGCGCCATTGGCCGAAGGCGCAGCACGCCGCCCGCCCATTGGCCACCGCGCCCCTCCGCGGGGAGGGCCGAGCCCCGCACATGCGCGGGGCCAGGCCCGCGGAGCCCAGGCCCGCCCCCTCCCTTCCCGCCGCCGCCCCGGGGCTGGAGGAACCGCTCCCGGCAGGAGGCTGGCCGGTACGAAAGCTCTCTTCCGAGCCACCCCGCTCCCCCAGGACGCCCGGCCCGACGCACCCCCAGCCCCAAGAGAGCACCCCCCCGCGCCGTGGCGGCGTTTCCCAGGAGGACCAGCCAGCCGCAGCGCTGGGCTGTGGCGTAAATCACCTCCCCTCTTCGTCCTCGGAGGCGACGTCGTCTACTCGGACGTGTCTCTGCACCTACGAGAGTTAGGGCTGCCGCCGAGCCAGACGTCGGCCTGTCTCCCGGGGAGCTCGGGGCTCGCCTTCACCAGGATGTCGGCAGCGCTCAGCTTCCCCCTCTCCCGCAGGTATTGCATGAGACGAGGCCGCCGCCTCCAGGTAACCCTTACTCCGTACTCGTGCTCGGGAGTGTCGATAACCAGCACTGCTCCCGACTCCCCGCTCCCGCAGGGATCAATTCCGAATGCCAGATCTTTTTCTGGATGCCAGGCACGGTGGCTACTTGGCGGCAGAGCGCTGCTTCGTCTCCGGTTCCTTACGGAAGGCACTGGTGGAGTCTCCACATCTGGTGGACTCGAGACTTCTGGCTCCACAGGCAACAAAGGTGTTTCTCTACAGTTCTCCGGACTGTTCGCCTGGATGTTGGCCTTTGCTGCTGTCCCTTTCTTGGGCTGGCTGCGAGAGTGCTGTGTGTTCTTCCTCACACGATTCAGACAATCCGAGGGGTGGACTGCATATCCTTCTGGAGTCTCAAAAGTTAAAGGAGGAAATTTGCAGGCTATAGCTCTTCGGCAAGCTCCTCCTGCGTGAAGCAAGCCGTGGCTGGCATCCTGATTCTGGGGTTTGTGAGGACCACGATGCTTCTTCTGGCATGCTGTCAACACCACTGACTTAGCTGTTTCAAATTGTGGGCACACCTGAAAGGAAAGACATAATAGTAAGAAAAAAACCAATAATTCTCTCCGGACGAAGGATTGCCAACCTGATTCTTCTCCCCCACCTATCCCATCTTTTTTCAGTGTGTTCATTAAGGAGGTAATCTGGTCCACAGCAAAGCAGATCAGTCACTAACCAGGGTACTAAGCAGGACATACCTCTGAACTTCAACATCATCTTCTGCCACTCTTCTCTGAAAAGTGATTGGGGTGCAAGTGAGAGTTTCTCTGGCAACTTAAAAAGAACTCAAGATGTGGGTTTTAAAGAAAAGCCTAACTGGTGTCTACTCCAGTAACTCCTGCAGGTTCAAAACAGTTCAGAGCTAGATCCTGTTTCTTTGTGTCTCAGCATAACTCTGAATAGATTCAATGAACTACATCCTTAGTCTCCCTGAACAGGTAGAGGTTGAACTGAGAGCAATACAAAATGATTAAAAGGATGCCCACTTAGCTCCGTCACCTTAGATTACGTTAATATGGCTTTCACAATATTCCCCCAAAACATCTTTACTCCAAAACATAGTTAATCTCTGTATTCTGGAACAACAGATCACCCAAAAGCCACTTCTAAAATTGGCTTTCTATAGAAGATGGTCAAAGCTCAACAATCTATATTTCATTGAAAGATTCTGGAAACCTGGAAATCCTTCTATTACGGTATTCTTTATCTCAGTTGCCACTGAAACTAGTTGACAGAAACTCTGCAGAGGATGCTTCAAGAAGTTACAAACCTACCAGGATTTTCAAATGGAAAAATATCTAACAGTTTCAGTGCTGATCACTTCAAACAAATTTTAGAATCATTGTAGGTTTGGAATCAAAGGGCTAAGTACCAGTGTGGATATTCCCACCTCTTCCAAACAAAAAGAATGCTTATTCACAGCAGTTATTTTGCTTAGCGTTTCAGAAGCCACAGAGCTAACTGCCTCAAGCATATTTAAAAAAAAAAAAAAAAAAGGAAAAATTTGAACATGTTCTACTTCAAGGTTAAGGCATCACAAAAATAACTCCAGGTCACCAGGAACAAAGAAATGTTTTATGCAGGTTTGAAAGCATGTTTCCTGAGCCTGCCTTGTGAAAAGCAGAGTGTCAAGCAGCAATAATGCTTAAACAGAGCTCCCCTAGGTGATGACTGTTGTTGTATAGGAACAGTCTGTCTTTGCAGCACCTGTTTGCTTAAAAAAAAAAATTTAAAAAATCTTTACATTACATGATATAAGGAGTATCTTAGGACACTGTAAACAGTCCCTGGAATATTTTTTTTTCCAGACTAGAAAAGGAGCCCATCAGAAGAGTGATATAAGAGAGAAACTATTCAAAACGCACAGAATGGAAAAGAGGGTGGGTTAGAACAAATAGTCCTGAAGTGAAAGCCTATGTTCTCTAAATTTAGCAGCATCAAATTTAAGCAAAACACCTAGTACTTTTAACATGTAACATTTAGAGTTCAGCAGTTATTTCAAGCAGCAAGCCAATAAAGTTCCCCCTAATGTTGATTATGTGCAGGATTTTCAGTTGCCATAGAAAACAGCGTTTTCCTGATGGGACTTAGTTTTTCAGAAGAAAAGTAGTCATATCAATCAGTCCACACTGCACAGTTTTATGCCTTCAAATAACCAAGACCTCAGTGGCTGCAGTTATCATGTGAGGCAACTCAGGAGCACTTACTTATGCTTTAGGCAGCTACAATGAATTCAGGTCTGTGCTACTAAATTTTAGTATCCAGAACAGATAGCTTTCTGTTGAGACCTACAGGAGAAAGGATAATCTGTACCAACCCAGGCAGCAGAGGTGTTGTGGTCTACAGGTTTCGTAGGAACACGTCTTGGATTCTCGGCCGAATGCAGCAGAGTTTCATAGCAATGGACGGGTCCCTCTCGCGGCCTCTCAAGGAATACCAGCTCTCCCTTCCTGGCCTTGTGGGTAGATTTCTTCTTCGGAGGCATCAAAAGGTAGGGTAAAACCACTTAGAAACCTCATGATGCTTCCTAGAGCCAACTGGAGAAAAAGGAAAGCACCCCCAGGAGATGCCCAAGTGCTCTCAAATCTGCAGAAGGCAAATAAATGGACTTGAAGACAAACTTGTTTGGAAACCTCAGATCTAGTTTTTAACAAAAGTGAAACATTTATGCAACAGTATGGCCTACACATCTCTATGCAGACTTTTCCCCACCAATAGTTTTTGAACCTTCTGTTGAATTTCAGGCAGATTTAGAAATGCGCAACAGAATAAATAAACGCCCCAAAGCTTTACGGAAGCCGATAGCCAAATACATTGGGGGAGACAGAGATGCAAACAAACCAAGTGTCCCAGCTGCAAAAGGAGTTCTGAACTGGCCTTTGGGCAAGACCAAACATTACTGGAAAAATTAGTTTCTTGTGAAAATACATATTTTAAGTACACAAGACAGGCAAACTCACATAGGCATTTTTCTTCATAAAAATATTTTAGGAGTAATTTGAAAGACATCCTTCTATGATAAGGCCTGACTAAAATACTGAAATACAGAACCAACTCTATTTAGAACAGGCTTGGTTGCTGAAATTGTAAGGAAATTCAAGCTGCTGGGAGAGAAGAAAAAAAAATTGGAATGGGAGTAGCTGACCTACTGAACCAGCTGTGTCAAGTCAACTGTCAAAAAAAATCAAAGAAATAATTTCTTCACATTAGCTCAATACCTAGCCTAGTCACAGACAAAGAATGGTTTAGGAATTGAAAGTCAGAAAAAGTTGGCTTCTTTTTTCAATTTAATCCCTAAAACTGGTTTGTAATGCCAGGATATATTGTAGGGCTGGGATAAGCAGAAGTCCTTCCATTTCTAATTGCCAGCTACCTATGCTTTTTAGTTTGAGCAGTTTTTAAACACAGAACATACTTGACGTTTCCCTCCTGTACTCTACATACCTTGCACGATTTTTTTTTTTTCACCTACTGAACAACTTTTAGTTGAAAAGACATTGAATTCTATTTTCCATCCCAAAACAGACGAGCACAGGCAAGGAATTTCAAAGAGAACCTTTTTCGGAGAAACGCGTTCTCTTACCAAATGCGTAAGCCCGCAACAGCCTGACTGCTTCCCGAAAGCCCAGCCTCCTCGGGGGGTCCTGCGAGCCGCCCCCCCCCCCCCCCCCCCGTGTGCCGTAACACCCCTTCGACGGTGAAACTCCGCGGCTCTTCACAAAGGCTCGCCCGGGCCCAGCGACCGGCGCCAACGGCTGCCTGCCCGGCGGCCGGTGCCCGGGCACACGGCAGGGCTCCCGGCCCGAGGGGCCGCGGCGGAGGGGAAGCGGAGGAGTGCGGGGCCCGCGCCTCAGCCCCCGGCGGAGCAAAGACCCCGAGGATGGGCCGCGCCACCACCGGGCGCGGGCGGCCTACCGGCACATCCTTATCCCCCGCCGCCGCCGCCGATTGGCCCGATCCGCCCCGCCCTTGCCACACCTCATTGGGCCAGGCCGGCACGTGATGCCAACGAGTCGCCGGGCGCCAAATTCAAACCGGGAAACGACCTCCGCTGCGAGCGGCGGCGGCGGTGCCCGGAAGCGCCCGGCGTTGCCGCCTCCCTCCGTACCCCCCGCCCGCCCGGGGAGGTGGTGAGTCGCGACCCGCGCCCGGCCCCCCCCCCGTCCCCGCCGCAGCCTCTCGCTCCCCGCTGTGTCCCCGCGGGGGCTGGAGGCAGGGGGCCCGCAACCCCGCCAGACCCGCGCTCGGAGCGTCGGGCGCCTGGGAGAGGGAAACGCCTAGGCCCGGGCCGGGCCGGGGCGGGGGGCGCCTGGGGGAGCAGACCGACTTACCGGCGATCTGGGCGGGGCTGGGGCTGGAGCGGGTGAAGAGGGAGCAGGGAGCCCTTTAGCGCTCTCCCCGTACCCCCCACGCCACCCCACTGGACTGTGCGAACGCGGGGTTGCTCCTGGGCCTTTGCTGGTGGCAGCAGCTCGAGGCCTTCTTAGGAAGAGGCTCGGTCCTGCAGGGAACGCAGCCTTCTGGAGACCGGCTGAAGGTTGCTCTTCCGCCGTTGCCTTGCGGGGATCTCTCCGGAAAGGAACGGAGCAGAGCGCAAAGGGCTGTCCGTGTGCGCGCCTGGGTGCTGCAGCCCCTGGGTAGCGCAGGGCATCAACTCCATTTATTGCCTGCCAGACCCTTTCCCGCTTGTATCTATGTAGGTGATCCCTGCTGAGAATTTTCTTGTTTACTAGCTGGCCCAGTCAAATCTACCAATGCGAAAGGCCTCTTTTTTTGTTGTTATTTGTTTCTATTCTGCCTGCCATCCCTAATGATAAACAATAAGTACAATTTGTGTATTCTTGTGCTGGTATAGTTTGCTGCAAGAGACAGCCTCCACCTAATTCTTGAATGGCGTGATGTTTATAAGCGCTGTTCTCCGAAGGGACGCACTGTATCTTACCCTGAAAGCAGTATCTCTAAATTTTACCTCCTCTGCTTTATAATCTAAATTGCCTGTTGTCCAAAAGTTTGACGTTTAAATTGTATGCTGCCCAATGATGGATTTATCCGTTTCTTGACAAATTTACAGAAGGAATGACTAAAGCATTTACATTACATTTATTTTAATGCACCTAACTTCTGCTGCATTTACTGTGTGCCTTTGCAGTGTTCGGGACAATCTCTGCTTCCCAGATCCTAAACCATCTCTTAAATGCCCTTTTCTCTCAGGTCGTGTGATCTGCTGGTTACAGCAATGAGATATAAGAACAAGGACTGCTCTTTCTATGTTCTAGCTTCTCTTTCCTCCAGCTTGCTGGCTGATGCTGGCCAAGTCACTTTACAGCTAAGTCTTAGTCTCCATTTCTGTAAAGCACATGTACATACTTTCCTCATTATTATGTACTCTGTGGCTCCCAACTTGTGATGCAAATTACCTACTCTGCAAATATTTCTCCTGTCCTGCTTACACAAGGTGTGCATAAAGGAGGTACAGTACTATTTTCCAATAGCCTTGTCAACCTTATTAAATGCTTTCATTTTTTATTTTCCTTTCTTGTTTCTAGCTTTGTAGCAATTGCTGAGAATGTGTGCTCTGTGGGAGGCCTGTGGTGTTTTGCTGCTCCTTTCCTAGCTGTTCCTGCCATCTGCACTCTTATGTTGTATCTTTTGTTTTGCAGGATTTGTTTTTCTCCTTTCAATGGAGAGTGACTGTATAGATCAATAATGAGGACCAGCCCTCGCAGGCCCTTAATTCTCAAAAGGCGGAAACTGACCCTCCCACAGAAGGATGCATCCAGTACTTCAACAAGAGATGAGAACAGTGGACAGGATGGAAAGACTCCTAAGCAGGAGCACAGCCAGGAGGACCAACACAACAGCCAACCCAGAGACAAAATGGACTGTGGCCTGCAGAAATTCCCAGCAGGAATAAAGATAATTGACCATCCCACCATGCCCAACACACAAGTGGTGGCCATCCCTACGAATGCTGATATCCAGAGCATCATAGAGGCACTGACAGCAAAAGGAAAAGAATGTGGCAACAGTGGGCCCAACAAGTTCATTCTCATTAGCAGTGGGGGCACATCCCGTTCAGCCGGTCCAACACCATCACAGCATCTCCCATCAGAGAAGAAACCCCGTGCAGCAACCAAGGCTGCAGATGGTCAAGAGAGAGAGAAGAATGTTACACAGACACCTGGTCTTGCAGGTGGGACAACGCTCTGGCATTCAGGAACTGATTCTGCGGTTGGACAGGAACAGGAGAGCAACAGTACGTAATCTTAAGCTTTTTTTTTTGTTGTCCTGACAGATAGACAAAGAGATGTGAGGTGGACCGATGAGTGCAGTGCTTGGATCTCAGTATGCATTAATGAAAAATATTTTGTTAATTGCAAAAGAGCTATGGATTTGATTCTAATAATCTACATAGCTATGCATATGAAGTGAAATCTGAAGGATCTTAGTGGATACATTTTTGCTGGAAGACATGGCACATAAATGTGTATAGCAAAGCAAAATTTTAGTGCTGGGGAAAAAAGAAGGGCTGGCTTGAGGAAATCAAGTCTAGAAGAACAAAAGTTTCCTTTAGCAAAAGGGTTATGTCTGAATTCAGGACTAACACAGAGTACCCTAGTCAGTGACAAACCCTAAGGTCCTAGAGCTTTGAAGAAGAGATGATTCCCATCCTTTAATAACTAAGTGGCAAGTCTGTTTCCTCCTTGGCTGTCTCATGAAGCTGCTGAATAAGTGTTAGAAGTTACTTTGAAACACTGCTCAGATCAAATTTGTATTTGCAACTTAAAATAGCTATGTAGCTCTTGGGCTGTAGTAAATCTTATCCCACAGTATAGTACTGTCTGACAGGAACCCACAGACAGCTGCAATAGCTGCATTGCTACAATCAACCTCACCAGAATTAACAAAACTGTGTTAGTTTTCGTTGCTGCAGTTCAAAAACCTGGAGACATCTGAGCTTCTGACTGGGGTCTTATGCTAGGTCTTTCAGTTGGAGTTTGTCACCACCTTCCTTGGCCTCTGCTTACTAGATTCATCCTCTGGCTAAAAATACTGGAATTCTTGAAGTACTGGATCAACATTGTCCAGTTTTGGTTGAAAGCAATAGTCTGGTTTGAATGTTTGTTTTTAAGGCTGCAACTTTTTTCAGAAATTGTGCAGATTCACATGAAATCAGGAATTCAAGGTTGAATTCCTTCCACAAGAAAAGTTAGCATTGCAACACCATCTTGTCCCTATCTTGAGACAGGGATACCTCTTTCAGAACCGTGACTAGTTCCTTCCTTTTGGCACTTGAGATGAAGGGGGAAGAGGGTTATGTGTGAGTAAGCAGAGCTATGGGCTTGTTATCCCAACAGGCGGTGGCGAGACAATGAGCTCTGTGTTGGACAATAGTCTAACTAACATCCAGTGGCTGGGGAAGATGAGATCTGATGGGCTAAGTCCCTGTTCTGTGAAGAAAGACATGGAGAAAGAGAACCAGATACCTCTGCAGGAAAGAATTAAGGTAAGTAGCAGAAGATGACAGAGCATGTGCTAAAACTTTTGAAAGGGAAGTAATCCATGTGGATCAGAAGACCTGCAAGAACTAGGCCTCACCATCTCTAAGTAACCCGAGTTTGGCCCTTACTGATTTCAATAGCAGAACCTGGAGGATCCAGGGATGTTCCATGGCCCATCTTGTCAACTTTGTGAGCGCTCATGCATCATTCCTTCTGTCTCTCAGACTGAAGAAGATTCTGCTGCTGGTGCTATTCCTACCGCTGCCGCCGCCTCCTCATGGCAGGATTCAGTATCAGAACGACCTCCTTACTCCTACATGGCTATGATCCAGTTTGCCATCAACAGCACTGAGAAGAAGCGTATGACTCTGAAGGACATCTACACCTGGATTGAAGATCATTTCCCGTATTTTAAACACGTGGCTAAGCCAGGTTGGAAGGTAACGAGCAGGCTCTCAAGTTGCTGTGGGCCACAGGCTGACATTATAAGCCTGCTGGATGAAAATGAAAAGTTGTTCCCCAGTCTGCAGAGCAACATGGACATTAATTTAAACACCACACCCCAAATACCCTCTCATTCCAGATGTTCCCTGTTCCACTTCTTGTATCCCTTTTCTCATTTCCCTTAGGCAAGATGATGGGATGTTTGATCACTGGAGTAAGAATAGAGGTCTCAGGTAAACTGATGGGTTGGCTGGGTATGCAGTGAAAATAAAGGTACATGTTGTCTACACTTTGGAATGTAACCCCTCTGCCAGGGCAGTCATGTCTGAGTTAGGCCTTGCTGTGCTGGTAAGAAAACTACTGCTTTTCAACCTCCCCCTCACCCCTTTCTCCCCAGAATTCCATTCGGCACAACCTGTCCCTTCATGACATGTTTGTCCGTGAGACCTCTGCTAATGGTAAAATCTCATTCTGGACTATTCACCCTGATGCAAACCGTTGCCTCACTTTGGACCAGGTATTTAAGGTGAGTGCCTCATGCAAAGAAAATGGGACAGGCTGTACCGTTCCTAAATGCCACACTAGCCAGGTGCACCTTATTTTAACAGGAAAGTTAGGCTGCTTTGACATCAACCTTTTTGTAGAAGCTGGTTTCAGTCACTTCTCTTGACAAATAGTCAAGCTCTGTATTTGAAAGAAAAGGTGCTGTGGCTGTGCATATGAACTGGAGCTTCTGTGGGATGTGTTTATTCTTCAGGTGGTGTGCCAAACGTAATAGTGAGCCTGTTCAACTTCTTTCTATGGGCCTGATTCAAATTCCTAGCAAGAAGCTCTCCACTGCAATCAACCAGGAGTTCCTATGCTGTTTGATTAGACAGTCATAGGATGGAATTGCCCTATCCCAGCTAGGTATTTTCGGAAGTGTACCATTTTGTGGGAGAAACAGAGCTTGTGAGTCTGGTATAGGTGTGTTTAGATTCTTCTGTGTTTTCTGCAGTGGGTGGACAGATTGACTCTTGTTTGCTCAGATTATACAAGTTTAAAATATCCCGTTTGTTGCCCCTTTGGTTGATAACTTCATCTTATTTTTCTTCCTCTCAATGCCTTGCTGCCACCAGCCGCTGGACTTGGGGTCACCAACATCGCCTGAGCACTCTGAATCAGTAAGACTTACCCTCTGGCTCGGGGCTTGGGCTTCCATTCTCCTCTTGCCAGTCACTGAAGGAAAGGAGAAGAGGCTTGGGGAGGGGGACTATGTCACTGCTGCACCTAGTCATACAGCTCCATGCACACCCTTTCTGGGGAAAGGAGTCAAGCCAAAGGTTAATTGCCTTCAGATGATACACTCTCTCTACAGCTGTAGAGCTGTACAGCTTTGAGTAACTAGAAGTCTAGTGCTGAAGTAGGCTGCGATGGGCACCAACAGGCTTCAGAGGACAAGCCCAGACGGAGATTTCTGGCAAAATCCTCATCTCCATGGCAGCAGTCCCAGTCTGTTCTGAGGCTCAGATCCAGAGAGAATAGGATCTCTGCGTGCTCCTTTTTCATTTTGGAACCCAGCTGCATTGTGAATCTCAGAAGGATGAACCTGTTTGCTGTCTCTCTTGCATTCAGCAGTTTTAACAATGACAGATTTGCAAGCAGCCAATCAAACACTTTTCTGTCACAGCTACAGCCCTGGCCTTCTTTCCATCTGCTTAGACTTCCGATTCCTCTGTTGCCTCTGCTGTTCCACTTGAACACCTCCCCGGTCTATGGTTTGTATAGAGATCCAATGTACAATAAAGCTATCCTATTCACCTTTCCTCAGGCACTGAGGACACCGAAACCAGGTCACTTCTGCAGTAGAGTCTGCAGCCGGAGCAGCTCTGTCATGCCATCTCTTTTTCTACACAGCTTTTGGTTGGCAGCTGGCTTTGAGATGGCATGGCTGCAAAACAACAAGTGGCACAGAGATAGAGCTGGCATGAGTGCTGGGTGCTAACAGCTGTTCTCTCTGTATTAGCGCAGCACAGGCTTCTGGATTCACAGTTCTGAATGAGGCGATGGAATAAAAATGGATTCTTCTCTTTAAATCTCTGTCTTTTCTCCTTCTCCTCTTTCTTATTTCACAATGACTGCAGCACCAAAAGAAACATCTTCCAGATCCCCAGAAGAACACGGGAAGCAACAGCAGCAGCAAAACTGAACCCCAGAATGCACGTGAGTCTCTACATCAGCCTAGGCCAAAAAGAATCAGTCCCATAAATCTGGGGCACTCTCCCAGATTCCCTTAGGAATAAAAGTGGAACTTGTTATCCAGGTTTGCCAGCTTTTAGGCTTCCTACTGTCAGGTTTAGAGCTGAGGCAGTATTGCTGTGTCTGAGAGGATGAGATGGTGAGACGGAGGGGATTAGGTACTCAAATGGAGTGAGAGCAGAGCTTGCCCCAACTGGAGGGCTAGGATCTGTATGAAGGACTATTGCTCATTAGGCCTTCTGGCTTGGGATTTGTAGCCTCGAAATTAGCAGAGAAGGCAGGTGAGCCTATCTCTGATCAGATGTTTACTTTGGGGTATTTAGAAGGACTTCCTGTTAGATGCCTGGGTTTCAAGAGGCAGTAGAGAAAGAGCAAGAGACTAGCAAGTCCATTCTTTTGCCTTCCAGGCCGAAAGATGAAGCCTTTGCTTCCTCGCATCAACTCCTACCTGGTTCCGATCCAGTTTCCTTTGAGTCAGCCTCTTGTCTTGCAGCCTTCTATGAAGGTTCCTCTATCCACGGCACAGGGAGGATCCCTCAACAGCTCAGAGACTTTCCGGAGCAATAAGCGTGTGCGCATTGCTCCAAAGGTTGGTTTCTTGTTTTCTGAGGTTTTTTTCCTTTGGCTCTTTTTTGGGGGGGTTGGGGGGTTGGTTCGTTGGGGTTTTTTTGTTTTTTTTCTATAGCTCTTGCCTTCTATGGACCCTGTTCTTCATATGGTTCCTTTGTGCATCTTTGCTAAGTGCTCTGACACTCTAAGCTCATATTAAGGAACTAGCCAGTGATAATCCTTGCTGTCTTCTGTCTCTAGGGTGACTATTACCTGCTAGTTGACTTGTTATAAGGATGTTACTATAATTCACTAGAGGAGGGGGCTCTATGTATTAGTCAAGAAAATTTTTCCCTACTGCTTGGGTGTGAAGAAATAAGAATGGGAGAAATGGCTTTGTTCCGCCTCTAAAACATTCAGATTTTTGATAGCTCTGAAGAGAGACATAACACAGCAAACTTCTGAAAGAACATTTATTTGCATGTAGTCTCTTCCCAGAGGTTTTCAGTACCTGCTGTTTGCTAATTCTGTGGAGTTCCCAGTTATTCTGGGCTCAAGCAAAACAGCTATTAAACAGGTCTTTCTCGTGGCATCTCACTGACTTGGATGCTTAGATGTTGCAAAGCTTTAACTTCTTCCATCCTGTCTAACCATAATCCTGTTTTCCTTTGTGTGCCTCCTGCTCTATGTTCTATCCTGCTATGATTTATCTTTCCCCCATGCTCTTTTTCTTTTGATAACCTCAGTTTTTTTCTTTTCTTTTTCCTTGGTTTCTGGGAAATCTGTCCTCATTCATTTTCTTATTTCACATGTAGATAGTGTAAGAAGGAATCAAAGGGGTTACACTTTTCCAGAAATATTCAGCTCTCCTTCTGCCTGTACTCCTAGAAGTTCCTCATAGCAGAAGTGCTCTGAAGGACATGACTTCTAGTCACTTAGCTAAAATCCTTCCCATGTGGTCTCTGGGCTTCTTTGTATCAACCTCACACAGAGATCAATCTCTAGCTGTTGTTATAATTACTATTTTCTGAAGAGCCTCCTCTTGGCTGTTCTGCTGTCCTTAAGTGCCAGCCTTTCTTTTCTTCCTTCCCCTATCATTTGGATTTGGGGTGGATTAGATATCCTTGCTTACTGACTGCATATTGCTTGTGTTTCTTTGTAGACGTCACTCTCTACAGAAGAGTCATCCTCTTTACCCATGGCTGCTGTCAAGGAGGAGAGTCAATGTGATGAAGGTTTATTTTCCCCAACCCATTCCCTAAAGGAGAGCAGCTCTCTGCCTGGTGAGGAATCAGCTTCTTTCCCTGAGAGTGTCTGTATAAAGGAGGAAGAAGGCTCTCAACTGGATGACTGGCTGTCCCCATTTGCCTCAACCCTAATGGTAAAGGAGGAGCCAGGCTTGTTCCTCCCTGTCTCATCCACAAAGGAGAAGAAACAATTCACCACACTGAAGTCACCACCTAAGGGCGTTTCTGACACGCTAGTTATAAAGAGGCGGGAAAGGCGGGAAATGGGCAGATCCAGAAGGAAACAACGCCTAGCACTGCCTCGCTCAGAAGAGCCTGTCCTTGTTTTGCCAGAAAGCAACGGCTTTGACCCTTTCCGGTTAGGGGCAGACCGCCCCTTCCTCCAGGAAGGCCAGCCTCTTGAGAATGTATCACAGCTCAGCTGCTCGCAGGGGGAAGAGGGGCCCTTTAAAACACCAGTCAAGGACATGTTCAGCAAATTGCCTGTTTCTTCTACTCCCAGCAAGGTCTCAGCAACTACTACCCCCCCACTAGGGGCTCTTGACCCCTGGAAGTCTGCATCCTTAGCCAAGGGAAGTCACGAGCTGGACTTCAGTCCAGTGAGAACCCTTCAGCTGCCATTCACACCCTTCCAGGAGAACCAGGACTTGCTGGGTTTTAACAGCACACCCTTTAAAAATCCCCTTTTTGAGTCCCCTCGGGAACTGCTCAATACAGAATCCAGTGACATGGTGCATGCCCCCCTCACAAGCTCTCCAGCTTTTATTCACGAGTCTACTAAGCAATCATCTGTTGAACTGCCAGCCTCTGGCTTTGCTGAAAACCGATCACTCATGGAGGGCCTTATCCTGGACACCATGAATGACAGTCTGAGCAAAATCCTTCTAGATATCAGCTTTCCTGGTCTTGAGGATGAAAACTTAGGAACGGACATTAGTTGGTCTCAGCTGATACCTGAACTGAAGTAAACTGGCCTGAGGACTGAATTTGGCTTGTTGTGATATTACAGAAAGCACTCTACTCTTCTGAGATCTGTTCACGTAGTCTAAGGAGACTGTCTGCTTTTGACTAATTCCCACATCCATGGAAACAGAGGGCATTATTGACTCCTGCTAAGCTGGGAGGAAGGCCCATTGGCTGCTATGAGCTCCCTTTATAAGCTGCAATAGACTTTCTGTGGCACAAGATGATAGAACCTTTCTAACCTTGTGCTAGAGATGAGAGTCTCTGGAGAGAGGTTATCAAGAAAACATCTAGGTAGGCCCTGAATGGCATTTGCTACTCAAGGTGTCAGAGGAAATGGATGCACTCCTCAGTTACGTACAAGAGGAAGGAGCCTAGGAACCTCCTCCTAGCTCTGTCCTTACTTCCCTTTACTTTGTTCTCCTATTACTTAGTATATTCTGTGTAGTTTTAATGGCTGTAAATACTGTACATTCCTTAAATTAGCTCTTAATAATAATAATAATAATAATTTTATTCTTGTAGGGTTATGGGAATATTTGGGCTGGTAAAGTGTTTGGCTTAGTGTTGTCCATACGTTCCACATCTCCTGTATTCTTCTACCCTAGGTGGGAGCCCAAAATACTTTTCTTTCCTTCTTTGACTTCAGAAACACATTGGTCTAGGCTGTTCTGAAGGTTGGTGGGGCAAACATCTGAAAAACCACCTCTGTGTGACCCAAGTCAAACTGAAACAGGTTGTTATCTGGATTGCAGCATAAAATCTTGGTTTGGCTTCCTTTT
This sequence comes from Harpia harpyja, assembly GCF_026419915.1. Taxonomy (NCBI): domain Eukaryota; kingdom Metazoa; phylum Chordata; class Aves; order Accipitriformes; family Accipitridae; genus Harpia; species Harpia harpyja. Next base: position 8,770,993 of record NC_068945.1, on the reverse strand, counting down.
CCCAGGCTGAAATGGAGATCAAGCTGTATAGCTCTTCTGCTTCCAGAGTCCTATTATTACGTACCTAGAGGACTAGGTAGAGTCACTATTGCAGTAAGACGGACTTCTATTGAATGGTTAAAGCTGCCTTCATTACAATCATCAGTTGAAAATGTAAAAAAGAACCTATAAAGCGAATGCTGGTATTTCCACTGAAAAGTGACCTCTGGAAACACAAGGTATGTTTGTCTTGGTGCAATTGGACAACTTATCCCAGTTCTATAGAACTCCTGTCAAAAGAGGAAATTGCCATGGAAAAGACCTGATCCTTCTGCGAACGGACAAATGATGGCACACGTATCTACATACTCAATAAAGCTTCTGTGGGAACACAGCCGAGTATTGTCTTTACTGCTTTCACTCTTAGCAGCATGCTCAGGCTAGGCCATAGCACGAACAACCAATTTTTGCTTGCCTAATGTGTGTGTGTTCTGTGATCACTGAGTAAAAGTGATCATTAGGACTTTTTCAGTATTTCTCAGGCCATGTTGGCCATATCACATGGGATTTGGTTACTCAACCCCTTGCTTCATATAATATACTTTTTCCTGCTGTTCATAGGTAAATCCTGACTTTACAAGTCAGAAGCATACTAACTTAGTCTAAAACATCAGAACACCACCAGCAGACTAGTTTCTGTATTTTGTAAATGCAAAACAAGTCTCACTCAAAAATCTGTATTTCTGCCTTCCCCTATGTTGTGGTTTAACCCCAGCCAGCAACTAAGCCCTACGCAGCCGCTCAGTCACCCCTGTCACAGTGGGACGGGGGAGAGAATCAGAAGGGTAAAAGTGAGAAAACTTGTGGGCTGAGATAAAGACAGTTTAACAGGTAAAGCAAAAGCTGCACATGCAAGCAAAGCAAAACAAGGAATTCATTCACCACTTCCCATGGGCAGGCAGGTGTTGAGCCATCTCCAGGAAAGCAGGGCTTCGGCATGCGTAACAGTGACTTGGGAAGACAAACACCATCGCTCCGAATGTCCCCCCCTTCCTTCTTCCCCCAGCTTTACATGCTGAGCATGATGTCATATGGTCTGGAATATCCCTTGGGTCAGTTGGGGTCAGCCGTCCCGGCTGTGTCCCCTCCCAACTTGTTGTGCCCCCCCCAGCCTCCTCACTGGTGGGGTGGGGTGGGAAGCAGAAAAGGCCTCCACTCTGTGTAAGCACTGCTCAGCAGTAATGAAAAGGTCTCAGCATTATCAACACTGTTTCTGGCACAAATCCAAAATGTAGCCCCATACTAGCTACTATGAAGAAAATTAACCCTATCCCAGCCAAGCCCAGCACACCCTATAAACACAAAAGCAGATTTGGATGTGTGTGGTTTTCAGAACTGCAGTTCTCTCCTGTGCTTATTAGAGGTTATTTGCCCTCAGAAGCTGTTTCAAGCACTTTGGGATGATGATTATTCTTTCAGTTTTTTCTAGGGAGGAATTTTGGACTCCCCGATCTGCATTTCTGTCTGCCTAGCACAAATGACTGCTTGGCTTGAGGCCAACAGTGAAAAATGTTTTACTAGGCTGCCATGTGAATTTCAGTCCAGAAGATTTTTGTCAGTGATTAGAAGTTGAAGTTCCATCCCTTCAGATTGACTCTCAGGATTTCCCTGCCTCTAAACAGGAAATAAGAGAGGACTTCAGAAAGCTTTAGGACTACAAACTGTTGGGTGCCAGTAGCCTTTTAACTGTATTTTGTTTAGGATCGATTTGCCAATACTGCCTGTGAGGGCAGGAGGTCGTGATTCCTTCTTCTCCGCAGATGTCCTCTAGTAAGTAGTTCGTGTCCTCCAGCCTGGATTGAAATCATCATTCTTTGATGAGGAAATCCTAACAGACTGCCATGAACACTGATCAAAGCTACACGGCTCATCTGTCTTCACGGAGGAGAGCTGAAGGGAAAGCCATAAACCTAGATCTAGGCCCAGGGGGAAGGAAAGATGCAGACAGAAGGCAATATCATGGTCATGAGGCTGCAGAAGAGGCCCACTTTGTGGTTTGTGGCACACTTTCTGCTAGTACATGTTACACAGTTGTCAACACCCTACTTGGATTTCTCAAGACATCCTATCTCCCTTTTACCTCACTTCTTGCTCCTGAAAGGATGCGTGCACACAACTGACATCCAAGAGCCAGCTAACTAGGGATCATGTCTCCAGCAAATTATGAAATGCTCTTGTCCTTGGGATGATGGGATGGTGTCAATTCCAGGCGGGTGATGCCTTGCTGTGCCTGTTAGCTGAGGTGCTTTGATGGCCACCTCACATTATATTTGGAACACAGTAGTCCCAAAGACTAGTTTCCCCTCCTGCTAAGTATTCTGGTGGGAGCCCTGCTAGAGGGCAGTTATATAAAAAAGGTGGGGGGAACAACAGAAAAAAATCCCCTTAAGCAGTCCTACCTACTGCTCCCACAGCAGATTTCCCAGTGTTTTGCCCAACCTGATTCAAAGTCCCACCTGGTGAGGATTTCATCACAACCCTCATGAAGACTACTTTATTTCTCTCCATCTGTAAGTGTTTGCCTGATATTCTGCCTGGATCCTTTCCTTAATTTCATCCTGTTATGTTCACCACTGTCAAGTTGTACAAAAAGCTATAAAGCTATCACACCAGTGTCTGAGTGACTGCAGCCAGCTTGTTGAAAATTGTAAGTTTGGCTTCTCCTTCTGGTCTTTCTCTGCTGGTATTTACATGTCACTATTTACGGGAATGAGTTGTTGCAGCACATAAACTACTATGAAGGGAAGTTGTTTGAGTGTAGAAGTCACGGATATTTGCATCTTTAGCAGTAAGAAGTTTCACATCTCTGTTATCACAAAGGGAGAAGGACACTTACTCTTAATATCCCAGGCCTAGCCCACAGAAGACCTGCAAGATTAAATGTGATCAGGTGTTGGAAGGCAGATAAGCATGGCATGAGGCAGAGAAGCGGGGAGCTGTGCTTCTAATCGCTCAGCAAAGCAGCTGTTTAGATGATGTCAGATTAAACTGGCAGAGTTTGTTGCCAGAGGTCATTGTTTAGGTACCCTATATTTGAGCAACTGGACTGGTCAAGGGTGTCATTGCTCAGGATTGAAGTGACAAGACAGACAGCTGGAACTCAAGCACTTGGTGCTTTTGGGTAAGTGCTTAGAGGCGTATGCAGTGAGGTCATAGTGGGAAGAGTGGAAGCAGGGCTGCAGGGTAGGAGTATTATGTTTTGAAAATGTTTGTCGTGAGTGAAAGGCTAGAACAACAAGATGATGGAGCTGCCAGGCAGAAGTAAAACACTGTGAGAAACAAAACCAAAGGCATTATTTTGGACCATGGGGAGCCAATTATTGAACTTGAGGTACATAGGCAGAGCAGGGAGTTGACTGAGCAGGACAGAAATTCTTCTGCAGTCAGGTTAGATGTGTAGTAGAGAACTTCTTGAGCACAAGCCCCTCCATTATGCAAAAGCATACATTCAGAGCTGTCAGCCTCTGTTCTGCAGGAATTAGCTGAGTCAAAGACAGACAGAGAAGTACACCTGTCTGAGAACAGAATGCTCTGAACTGTCCTTCCCTTTGGACAGACACAGCCTCCAAACAGCAAGAACCAGCCTGCAATCACCCTGTGTTAAGCTCAGCCCAGTTGAACCTGCCCTGAAGGACTTCTGGCCCTGGTCTTGCCCCAGTCCTCATGCCCATTATCAGGAGACAGCATTGAGACTTACCTTGAGGAAGAACAGTTGCCTTCTGTCAGGAGCTGGTGAAAAAATATAGGAGCAGAGCATACACTGAAGCTTAGGGAGTTTGGGGCACTGTATACTGGGGACTCAGACAGGTGGAAGCATATAGGTAATTGTGTCATGGGATAGAAAGTCCCCCCCAGCTCTTGGCATGGATGGAACAGGTAACACAGCAGCAGCGTCCAATAATAAAGATTATTGATAACCTCCTCCAGAAAAGACATGCTCCTGTTATGCCTCTGTTTTAAAGCAGCACAGCTCTTGGGCAACACTACAACAGCAGCAGCATTTCCATAGGAAAAAGCCATGCTTTTTGCCAGTGTCTCCCTCTGCAACCTTTTTCAGTGAGTAACTACATTTTGAAATCAGAGGTTCTCTGGAATTTGTACAGGACCATCTACCCCCTCTTCCTGCTTGTGAGCAGGTGGAGGTGCAGGGCTTACAACCAGCCCCGACCAAAAGAATTCCGATGCCCTCCCTGCAGTAGCTCTACCGCATACCTCTATCCCTACTGCTGATCTGGGGTGCTCACCTGAAGCTTTAGTCTGGCTTGGGAATAAGATGGGACATATAGAGTCACACTTGCTCAGCAAGTGACAGCAATGAAGCAGTTTGACAGTGCTGTCAAAAAGAGTGTCTCTCAAAAGAGATCTATGGTTGTAACCAGGTAAAAGGCTTGGCTGCCACACGACAGTAATAGCAGGAAGGAAAAAGAAGTATTTTGTAAAGAAGCATGGGGAACACGGTTAAGGCTTTGTGAATAAAGATCTTACTTCAGGCATTTGGGATAGGGGTGTCAGGGCAGTGTCAAGTTGGCAATTCACAGGAAACAGAAGGTCTGTGTAGCATAGGGAGTTGTAACCCCGCAAAGAATTGAAGAGTTGTATGTTTGCGAGCAGAACAATGAAGTAGGCTCAGAACAGAGGAGATATATAGAGAGGGAGAAAAGAGGCCAGAAGGCAGGTATCCCCTGTCCCTCTGCAGGCTCAGTATTTGGATTATAGTGTAGATGTGTGATCTTGTAAGATGGTGGATGCCTCTGTCCATCCTCCTTCAGTAAGAACAGAGCTGTACTTCTTGGCTTCTCATGGACCTCTTGTAGCTCAAGAGTAGGTAGGCACAGTTCTTGACACCCTTTGTGTAGCATTCGCCAGGTCTTCTCCAAGAAATGTGCAGGAGCATCCCAAGACTGTCCTTAAGTTCTGGTAACAGAGCAGGCTGTTTAACACCTAGCCAGTGAAAAAAAACATTAAGATACAATTTTCAAAGGATCTGGGACACACAAAGCTATAGGGAGCCAGCAAGTGCCAGCAAGTGGATCCTCTGCTCCTCTGAAAATTCTGCTCTATACCTGGCAAGAAGCATGACAGATGCAAAGGGGTTGAGTGGGGCTCCTCCTACTCCATTTTGTCAGCTGAAAAGGACTGGATGTCCCTGGACAGGCGGTCAGTAAAGATGATCAGCATCTTTTTGCTTTTGCAACGTGGCTGGTGGAAGAAGAACTCGAGCCCTTCCCCATATGGAAGAAAGAGACCCTGGTTTACAACCCAGCAATCTTTTTGTGAGGGTGTCAGGCCTCCATTTCTACCAGAGGGCAGTCTAGCTCTGAACAAAGGTGGAAATTTCTTTTTTAGTAAAATGCCTGACTTCCTCTTTAAAATGCATAATGGATTCAGAGAGCAAAATGACAGGCTTGAAAAGTGTGAGCTTGTTCCTGAACAGAAACAGCCTTCCTTCACCCCCTCCCCATTTTCCAGAGGTGATTAAGAAGAAAGTGTCCTGCTTCACTAGTCATCTCAGACTGGTTTCTTGCTTTGATACAAGCAGAGTTTTAGAACATAAAGGCCCTGAATCTGAATTGCTGATGCAGTTCAAATGGCACATTTGTCCTTGAGTTTCAGTTACAACTTTTCTTGAAATAATAAAGATGGTAAATATCCTGATGATACACAATTTACCAATACAGGCAAAAGATTATGCAAAGCAGATTCTATTCCACACATCAAAATCTGTGGGAAGTCATTATATAGAGCACACTGGTAAACTGTTTGCATAGAAGATATATCATCAGAATTATTTATCCTCCATGTTTGCTTCCCTTTTTTTGATGTATCCTATTTAAAACAGAAACATTTAATGACATTATTTAAGAAAGTCAAGCAAAACAGTCAGCACAAATGATTATTAAACTAGTCAGACATGGATGGCTTAAGTTCCCTGCTGTTGGTCTCTATTACCTTCTCATGGACAGATAGGAGGTTGCTGCCAATAGGACCTTTGTTTATTTAGTAATGTAATTCGTAGATGGTAAGTTTTGTTATATTCCTCTGTGGTTACAAACAACAGACTGGCTCATTAAAACCAGGACTGTTTGAAAAATGGATAGACCAATTTTCCAACAGGACAAAAAAACCCTCATCTTCACTGGACTTCAGAAGAATCTCTTAATATTGCTGACATTTTCTATAGAATACTTTTTTCACTATCAAGATGGTATCTTTTCTTGGTGTACTGTTTACATTTTATGTATTTTGGTGTAAATTTAAATAAAGTCAAAGTTTTGGATAATATCATTATGCAACAGGCCAGAACATCCCATCTCAACTCTATGCTTTTCTCATGGAGTAACATGTTTAGATAACCTATATTTTTTTTTATTCTGAATTCTGAGATTACATGTTTGTCTATGCTCAAAGTAATTTTGGATGGTGGAATGGTATGAAATTCCAGCTGCAATTTTTATTCTGGATAATGTATGTATATTGTTAAGCCCTGAAACACTCGACTTGGGGGTAGTTATATGACTCTTGTGGTATAATCTGTCCTGAATTATCAACATGCATTTTCAACTTTAAGAGTCACTTCAGAAAAGCTTTTGTTTGGGGCAGTTGAAGCCTTGCCTGTTAGCTATTGCTACACACAGAGTGGTAACTAGAGGAGGAGTTGCTTCAGGCATTGTCAAGTCAACAGTACATGAAACTTTAATAAGAATATTGGTTGTCAAGAACTCCGTCATCCTCTTAGGGCTACTTCTTGTAGGCTGGAAGTGCCCATATGTAATCTGTGCTACTGCTGTCTCTCCATTTAGACACTCTCAGTTCTCTCTCTATTTCTCAGGTTCCCCATGACCACGGCTTATTTAATCTTTGCTCCGTACGCAGTGTCTGTCTTCTCCTTTACTTCTCCCTCTCTTGGCAGGGGCCATGTTTCATGTTAGGACTCGGATGCTGGGAAAAACCATGGTGCTCCATGTGTCAGGCCGTCAATAGTCCTGCCAGGCCTCTGAATAGGGCTTTCATATTTGCAAAGTTTCTGTTGGAAATAGTCTTCCAGGAGAGCAGGTGTCTCTACATTTCCCTCCACAACCCCCAGTCTTTACATGCAGACCAGGATGATCCCCAACCTCCAAACCCCCACCCCGCCATAAGTTTGGTGCATATACGCATGCTCTTTGTAGGCCTTTACCCACTCCCTCTCAGCCCCTCCTCTCATTTTCTACATGTCTTAATCATTCACTTTTTCTGCTTCAAAGGCCACTTGGGACCCTTGTCATTCCTTTATGAATTCAAATCACAATGTAGCCTTAAAATTTTGGACAATTAACAGTGTTTGATGTATTTAACATCCAATGATAGGAGGGGGAGAAAGGTCAGGAATGCAGCAGAACTGACACTGTAAAGCGCATCGCTTGCAACTTGTGGGATGGGATCACTGGAGATGCTTTCAGCATCAATATGCTTTTCCAAGTATTTGCAAATAATGATATCAATGCCACAGAATGGTCTGATCTCAGGAGCTCCACCCTGTAGCTAATTAGTGCTCGACAGTCTGCACTCTGCTATGTATACCCATGGGACTGGCATACTACAACGATAAGACCTGTTTTGCAGTTTCCCATAGCGGAATCTCAGTTTTGATTGTTTGCTGTTTTCATTAAAATCTTGATTGCTGGAGTCAGGAGATCATGAGATAATCTCAGTTGTCATTCCAATCATGCCAAAGCCTAGCTATCAAGAATGCAAAGAACAGCTGATACAATGTATGACTGTGGCCTAAAAGCTAAGAAATGAAAGAAACCCAGTATTTATAATTTAAAATAAAATTACTTTGTTAAACCATCATTGTTATTCATCAAATCCTTGGGGTGATTATACAACCCTCTGTCTTCCTGCCACTGTATGTGCATTGTGTACACAAAGCTGTTTCTGTTCTAGCAGTATTCCTGTGCTGGTGATTCCATCATAAAATCCTGAATTGTTTGAGCAGAAAATACCCATACTGAGTATCAGTCTCAAGTAGAATTATTCTTATTCTACTGGGGAGGGAAAGAGCAGGGAACAGAGGGAATTCAGTTCAAATGGCCCAATTGCTTCTATAAATGACAGCACAAGAATGTTTTGCTCAAGTTAAAAAAAAACATTTCATAGCAAACCTTTTGTTGAAAAGACCTAGGGCTTCCCTGCTGTGGAGGGAGTTTGTCAGGGTGTCCTTCTTGGCATTGATGTATCCCTTTTTATGAGCTGAAAGAAAAATTTCCAATTTTTGGCTGTTACAAACATTCTTTAAAAATTCTATTTCACATCCTTAGCAGAGACACAGTTGGCAACTAAAACCCGAGAAGAGATTTGCTCAGTACAGAGTGTGCTCCAGCACAAACTTGCTGGAGTGTATGGAGATTTCTTTCTGAACTTGCTCTTCATGACTGCCAGCAGCTGAGCATCAGAACATGAGCTCTTTTGTGTCCTAGCGATTTCTACTGGGCTTCAGGGAGTGGATGATGGGGAGGAAGACCTAGATGAGAAGAGGGTGACTCAAAGGGCCAAATGGAGACAGGGGTCAGAAGACATAGACTCATTTAGGTTGGAAAGGCCCTTTAAAATCATTGAGTCCAACCATTAACCTAGCACTGCCAAGTCCCCCACTAAACCATGTCCCTGACTGCCACATCTACATGTCTTTTAAATACCTCCAGGAATGGTGAATCAACCACTTCCCTGGGCAGCCTGTTCCAATGCTTGACAACCCTTTCAGTGAAGAAATTTTTCCTAATATCCAATCTAAACCTCTTCTGGTGCAACTTGAGGCTGTTTGAGAGAATAAAGAACGGGAGAAGGTTGGACAAGGACCATCATAGTCACAGATTCAACAGTCCTCAGGTTTAAGGCTGGGGCAAAATGATCGGGTACCGCAGAAAAGCATGAGAGATGTGAAACACTGTTTTCAGGGCTTGGGTGTGACTGTTCTACAAGGGATGAGCCCCGTGCCTTGCACCTACCAACAAGGAGAAAACACAATGTGGAAAAGGTGCTGATTCACTAAAGCAGGGCTGAGGTGTTTTTCCTGAAGAACCATCCACAACAGGAGCATGTCTTTAAAGATTTAACCAGCGAGCACTGAAGCTCGAATTGCTGTATTTATAAATAAAAGTCTGCCTGAACAAGAGAGCATAGGTGGGCTGCAGCACCCTTCAGAGTCGCTGACTCCCCCCAGAACTGAGTGTGAGCGTCTGAGTAGCCCTGCTACAGTAGAACTGCTCCAGTCAAGGTGCTCACAGAGCATCTCATTGCAGCAACCAGAAACTTGCTACAGGCAGAAATATACATGGCTTAAAATGTGTATACTGACAAATATACCTGGTTAAAGCAACTATAGTTAATTTCAGCCAGTTATACTACTGACCGATGAAGAATTTGACTGATCTCAGTTGCTTTAAGATACAAAGAAAGCCATTTACAAATAAACATGACAGGAAACATCGCAGTACACCTAGCAAGTGCTGATAGGAAAGTTTTCCGCAGCATCTGTTGGAGGACTCTAAAACCAGTCCCCAAAGGAAAGGAGATTGGAGGCAAGGACAGCCAATGGAGAGATCCTTTACCTTTTGAGAACTACATCCAGGCTTCATTTTGAACAAGACGAGATCTGCTCTGATTCTACAGCTAGCTAGGCACAGGCAAAAAGTGTATAGGTGGTTGTCTTATTTCTTTGCTTCTGTTGGTGTTGTTTTGTATGAAAAAATAAAAGTTTTGACAGAAACCTATAGACAGCCACTCAAAGCCACCCTGCCAAGACTCTGTAAGTGCTTTTAGTAATAAGCCCACACATATGGGTACCAAATTAAGCTTTTTGAGGCAACTCCAACAGCACTGGGTTTTACTGTTTGAATATTCAGCTTTGAGGGCATCTTTTGAAAGGAGACTTAACCATGTAAAATTTTCATTATTATTACAGCAGGACATAGAGACTCAAAATAATTGTCTGTGTTAGGGACAAGTGCATTCTTAGCCTCGAGCTAAGTGGATAATGGAAATACTGTTCTCCCTACAGATAGGAAGTGGAGGGACAGTGAAATGAAAGCAACTACCCAGAGACACACACAGGAGACATCTTTGAGACTGCACATTTCCAAGTACTGTGCTATTGGCCTTAAATACACAACTATCCTTCATCTCAGACTCCTAAATACTTTTATTGGTAAGCATATTCCTACTAGAAATTATTCTCCACTTTGAATGTCTTCATAAGCACAGAGAAGCTTTAGCATGAGTAAGATCATTGTCATTGCTATGTGCATTAGCGCTCTGTAATAAAAGTGAATATTCTTTCCCCTTTTGAAAACAGAGCCAAAGTCATCTAGCGTAATTCATGCAGCCATGTAATGGAAGGGGGAATTTTGCATTGCCTGCTGCATGATCAGCAACTGTTCTGTGACAGTGCTAACTATTCTAACCAAACAGAAAAGGCCCCTTTGTATGCAGCTTAGCTCAAGCAGTGAAATCAATACAGACAGGACACAAATCATTACAAGCAATATTTATACAGCAGGGGGAATCATATTGGACAACATTGTTCCAAGTTTGCCACAGTGTTTTCATAAACCTGGCCCCTGTGGCAGATGACTACAGAGACTTGACCCTAAATTACCTAATCAAGCAAACTATTCTTTCTGACTGACCTTATTGGCAGGGCACACTTTGCTGTCCAGCAGCTGAGCTAAAACGTTATGTACATCTGAGAGGACATTTATCTCAAGGAAACTTGCCAGACATATTCACAGATATAAATACTGTAACCAGTTACTTATTATTTGAAGAATATTTTATTGTCCAAATAGACAAATTGGAAGGAATTCAAAGCAGAGGAAGCTTTTTTTTTCAAAGAATTTTTTCAGAGAGGGAAGGGGAGAGAGAAGCATGCATAGATTGACTGAGTAAGGTTTGTCCTCTCATCCCTCCTCTGCACCATCTGTGCATCCACAGACTCTGCACAGGCTGTGAGAATGCAAGAGGATGAGCAGAAAGTTGTCTCATAGTGATCCTGCACTGGGCCACCACAAGGAATCTCCTGGCCTGGACACAGTTGCTACACCCAGGGGCACTTCTACAGCCACTTGAAGCTTGCTCTACCAAACTGAGACCGTGCCTTGGAAACTCGAGTAATGTAGAAACAACCCCTGGGCTGGTTACATTATGTGGGGGCTATTGTTGAGCTCTGTAACAGCCCAGCTTGACACAAAACAAATGTAAAGCTCTTTGTCTACAATCCACCCTCCCACCTGCACTTTGTTGGCTCTACAAGAGGACAAAATAATAGTTTCCAAACTGTTGAAAGACAGAAAAAATCAAAGCTGAAGAGAATTCTCTAAGACGAGAACAAGTATTAGAACTTGCAACAGTGGCAAGAGAATATTTTAGGTTAGGTAAAGCTTCCCAGAAGTGAGATACAAGGAAAATCTGTGGTGAAAGAACCTCAGCTTGTGAAATCTAAAGTCAAACCAGTGAAATCCTTTAAGAGAGCAGCTCCTCAAACAGCTGAGATACTCCCTAATGCTCCTGGCAGAGGGAGGTAAAATCTTTACTTTGTCTCATGTTCTTTAATCTGGGAGTTACTTCTTTCAGCAAAGGAGTCCATTCGTCCCCTTCACTACTCTGGGTACTGTTCATTAATTTCTTCCACAAAGGAATAGCTGGCTGGAATATTGACCCTCTCCAGTTTCTTGGCCGGGCAAACTGGCTATGGGTAAATGCTGCTTTTCAACGCCTTTCCTCAGAAATACAGGCACTAGTTCAGCATTTCTCAGACACAGAGGGGGTCAAGACCAGGGACCAACAGCCATGAACACAGATACAGTGCTGTGGCTTTGTGGTTAGAAGCTGGAATCTTTTGCCCCAGTGCACTCACTGATCTGTAACTGCTTGAGCTAGAAGGCCAAGCTGCTAGCAGGAGCAGGGAGAAGGGCTTTTATCTTCTGTGGAGGTGGAGCGGTTCTTCCCTTGTCTGAATCGCACTGTTACACATCCTGTAAGAATTTTGGTATGAAGGGTGGAGAATAGTGAGGTATAATGGGTTATGATTATTCTATGTGACTGGATCAAAGAAGGAAAATAATTTCTCAGTGTGTATGGGATTGTGTACGGATGTTTTTTATCTAAATCAGTTTTATATTTCTAACACGGGCTGTTGGTGAGTCTGTTTTCCAGGGCCTACAAAAGATGACTGGGAAAGGCATAGCTAGTGGGAATAAACTTAAATTTGCTGCACTGTGGTCTGGCTCTCCATTAGAAAACCTTTAAGAGTGTCCATTCTGCAAAAAACCTGAAAGCACCTAACCTACTTAGTAAATAGGCTCTGTTTAAGAAGAACAGGATGGAAAAAGTAATAGCTGAGGAGAAAAAAAATCAGTGACCTAGAACCCAGCATGCTTCTGAAGGGAGAAGGTAATATCCATCAAAATGCTAAGGTTTTTTGCCAGATCTGGGAACTAGCACATCACAGGATATAAAGAGTTAAGTGACCCACTCTTTGGAGCAGAAGGGATGAAGGAGGGAGAAAGCTTTAAACAAGATTTAAAGAATTCTTCCCTTTGAGGCACTAGGAGAGAAATATTTTGTGAGTTAGGGGCCAGGACTAGCTGGTCAGATCCTAAAGCAGGTCTGCTTAAGCAATGGCTCCAGCACAGCTGCAAGGCAAACCAATTTTGATTGGGCTTTGCCAAAGTGTGGTGCAAGAACAAATAATAAAGGGTGGCTAGCTGCAAGGAGGAACTGGGACTGGGAACTATGAGCGTTCTCTCCTCTTCATGCACATCCAAGGTGGGAGACGATCTCATCAGAAATTGTGTAACTCTGCCCCTAGGTTTCAAGGCAGGGACTGTAGGGGATCTGGTCCCAAGATGTTCTATTCTACTTTATAGTTTTAAGGTCTGTTCTGAGGCTTTAAGAAAATTGGCGCTGCCATTGCTGCCAGCAGAAGCAGAGCTGCCTAGTCAAGGCTGGCCTGCTGAGGTATTCATGGTCAGCAGGAGGGGAAACACCTCTTGGCCCTCTGTGAGAGTAGAGGTGCATGATTCAGTACTGGTTTATGGGGATGGCTAAAGGACTTGATAACAAGACTCAGAGGATGCTCAGTGAGGCCACAAGAGATCAAAAGTGTGTAAATCAGGAATCGTGACAACCTACAGGCAAGAAAACAAGACTGTGGGAACACAGCGTTCCTGGGAATATCCATTATTTAAACTCTCCTCTTAATTTGGCTTGCAGGGAGACAAGGACAGTTGAAAACAGCTCTGCTGAACTCTTGATGGGACTCTGCCTGCATTATGATGTTGGAGTTTGGCCTTGTCGTGTAAAGCAGTTAGAATATATTTCTACTCCCATTCCTGCCCAGTCTGGTTCTGGAAGTTGGTGCTGTGGGAACTGTGATACTTTGTGCAAAGAAGTTAGCATACTGGGAACAAAAAGGTTAACCTCTTCAAATTTCAGAATGACTCTGAAAATGACCAGCCTCCTTTCTAACATTTGAGGACCAAAGATCCCAAGAGAAATGTTAACACTGTGATGATTAGCAGGGAGTAAAAGGTAAACACCATGGTTTGCTTTGCTCTAAGGCCAACTTTTTTGTAGTTTCTGCGACCACGCTGAGGTCTCACAGTGGCTGACTGGACTCATCTTTGTACATAGACCATTGGATTTACTTCCTAACATTGCAAACTCAGTGTTATATTTTTATATACAATCTAGAACATAGAAATAATTGGTATCAGTAATGTTGGAATGTTACATACTACTAAGCTGGGAAAAAAGAAAGGGAGCAACAGAAAGCCTCCTTTTGCTATAATTTTCATAGTCTGTTGCTGCTATTCCTTCTGTGTCGTACATGAAAGCTGTTTCACTCCCAGCTGACATTCACGGAAAGGTAATGCTGTCCTCAGCTTCATAGCTGAGTAAAACTCTGTTTCCTCCTCTGTACATGACATCAGAACTGGTGCTTACTGGGGCAGTGCATTCACCAGTGAAAAGGGATCAAAATAAAGCAGCTTCAGTTCAAGTTGAAACTTATAGCTTCAAGCAGGACAATGTAGAGGCAGAAAGTTGAAAAAGTGAGCTCTGCCATGTCCTCTCTCCCCTGACAGGAGGGATGTCTGCCCTGGTCCAGACATCCCTCACTGCAGCAATATCAGCATACTTTTAGTGTAAACAGGGAGTCAAGCCCACTAGTACTGACAAGCCAGTGATTTTAGGCTTCTGCAACTCTGGGGGAATTGCTCTAGCTAGAGAGGGGTGAAAATGAGGGCAGAGTCAGGCCCAAAACATTTGCCCTGGCTGGAAGCAGAAACCAGGCCTTCAGCATTTTGTTCAAGCTACACAGTAAAATCCTTCAGTGCAGCCTATTCCAAATGCACGACACTCTCTGCAGAAATGAGACTGGGCATGCCTGCCAGGAGCCTTGAGGCGGATGCTCTCTCCCATTTACCAAGGCACTGCATCATCTCCTAGGCTGAACCATGTTGTTGCCAGTATTTACAGATTCACTGAGATGCATCAAAGTACCCCCGGCAGAGACACTGTACTGCACAGCCTGCCACGGAGATTTACTGTCTCTTCAGCATATCGGGGGGAACAGGCACTGTGCACACACGCGCACGCGCGCGTGCGCGCACACAGCCTGAGGGAGGTAAGTCCAGCCCCCAACAGCGGGGCCATCCTTCTGCTGCTGGATTTTTCCAGCTGGAGCATCTTGCCGGCTCTGCTGTAATTTATGGAAATTGGTTTCTGACGTGGGGCTTTTTCTGTTACGACAGGGACCCACTGACTGGAGGAGGCAGAGCTGCAGTCAGGGCAGGAGAAGAGAGGGAGAGGAAGAAGTGGGAAGCAGAGGGACACCGGGGGAGTGGAGAGGACACAGGCAGAAAAAGGCACAGAGACACTTCAGAGATGAGTGAGTTATAACTAAGAGCAGGCAGAAAGGCAGAGAAAGGGAGAGAAAGAGACCTGTGAGGAAGGCAAAGGGAAAGGAGCTCAGAGACTGAGTCAGCCTTAGGAGGGCGAACACCAGGAGACGTGTTCAGGGGATACGCCAGCATATCAAGAAGGACCCATTCTGTCTGAATCTTCACCATGAGCACAAGGAAGAGCTGCCCCCTGCCACTGGGGCAAGGAGACCGGGAGGAAAAGCAGAGTAAGGGTACTCCTGACCTGGAGCGACAGGAGTGTGAGGTGGAGCTGAGGAACAAAGCTATTCTGCAACAGAAGAGGCGCCTTAAACAGGCCACCCAGTTTGTGCACAAGGACTCTGCTGACCTGCTGCCCCTGGACGGCTTGACAAGGCTTGGCACCTCCAAGGATCTGGTGAGTCCGGTGGGACCCCATTTGGGAGGGGGGTCCTCCTAATAGCCTTCATCCCAGTTGGGAACTGCTGTCAGGCTTTGTGAAAAGGTCTTGGGTTCAGCAAAGATGAAGCTTCCCCTCAGCATCATCTAGGAGCAGGTCAGGGTGAGGGGAAAGAATGAATCACCCATTTTTTTTGCATCGATCTTCCCATGCATCCCCATAGGGACCAAACTCCTTGCAGAGGCAGGCAGGCATGGACTGGAAGGACTCTCCAGGATCCAACTTTCCACTCACCCAGTACATACATAGGTTCATCTGACGTGTGTTTCCATGTGGGAGGGACATCTCTGAAAGCCCCCACGTATTCCCACATGATCCAGCTCAAAAGCAGACTCCTTCCTGGGCTCAGCAGGGAGAGAAGCACAGTTCATAAAACTGTGAGAGGTTTATGTTTGACCTTGTCACCTTTTTGCATTATTCTCTTTCCCCCAACTCTTTGGATTTCCGGAGGGGCAAGCACGGGGCAGGGCTGCCAGCCAGGCGCGCAGGCAGCTGCAGTGGCCGGCACCCACGGATGACACCTTTGGGGAGGGGGCACAGGAGTGAGGCCTGTGGGTGTCTCCTTGTGGAGACGTGGAGCAAGAGGCATCAGGGAGGGGATCTGTTCCAGGAGCCTGAGCAGTCTGTGGTCTGGGGGGGCTTCCCCAAGGCCAGGAGCAGTTTCCCACGGGATCTCTTGCTGGCTTAACTGCACGCATCTCCCCCTTGCTCTGGCAGTTTTGCTGTCTAACTTCTCCTCTCTGCTGCGGCGCTTAACTGCTCAAGGATGCGGAGGTCTAAACCCTTTTCCCAAAAAAGGGCCTGGGTCTGGCCAGTGATGGGGGCACGACCCCTTATTCCAGCTGTGCCAGTGGGTGTCATAAGAGATCCTGCCCCTCCCTGCAGCCCGTGCTTCCCTCCGTATCCTCAGACCATCGCAGCAACACCACGGATGCTCACGCGTGTGTTATCTCCTCCGGTCGTTTCCCAGCTCCCGCGGCAGGCCCCACGGCTGCCGGCAGCGAGGTGCTGCTGCGCACAGGGGCACACGTGTGCGTGCGAGACGGGCAGGGTCCCAGGCACCGGGCCGGAATGGAAGCCATCCTCCTTGCCGAAACCTTCGCCCGCAGCGGCTCTGCCGCGCGCAGCCGAGGGGTCAGCGCCACGTCCCCGTGCCGGTGCACCCTCCCGCTCCCGCCACCCTCCCCGCAGCCGCCTCGGCTGCTGCTGGGAGTCCCTGGCTGGGCAGGGTCGAGGGTGGCTCCTCAAAGTCACCCTGAGCTGTCGCCTCACGCTCTGGCAGCCCTTTGCAGCCGCACAGGCGGCTGTCGGCAGGGACTGGCCTCCAGCGTCCCTCTTGGCCCTGAACGCCGTCGCTGTCTGAAGTACAAGAAGGGAGGCACGTAAGCGTGGCGTTAGCGAGGAACGGGGCCTCTCCTCCCCACGGGGAAGGAGGTCTGGCCGCCCCAGAGCCTGAAGGGCTGGCAGCATGGGCAGTCTAGCACTGGCCCTTCGCGCCCTGCAGCACTGCAGCTGAAACATCTCCTCGGGAGGGGATAGCCGCACGTACCCCCACGGCTCTTCCTTGTACAGCTTTTGGCAGGGAACGGCGAGGAGCCACTCCTGAGTCTTTCAGTGCGTGTTTGCTGAGCCCATCCACAGAGGCAGAGAGAAACACGTCTGCCTGCTTTGCTTTGGAATTGTCCCCTGTCACACCGTGCCCCAAAACGACAACTGCGGTGACAGCCAGAGGCCTCCGTGAGAGTCCCGCACAGTATGGGTGGGAGCCTTGGCCTCCAGAGGCTGGCACTCTGAAGCCCCAATTGCTTGCTCTAGTGAGACAGGCCCTTTCCAAATTGCTTGCCACAAGCAGCTCTCCTGGTCAAATTAACCATTCCAGACTTCCTCGCATGCAGACGGTGTTTGGTCACTGAAAACCACTGCATAGTTCATGTTTAGTCCGTAACAGAATGGCTGAAACATTTGTACCATGGAGCTAGGGAGCAGTGAAGAAAGCATAGCATCTTTTCTGCCATGGAAATTTTGCACTGGCCTTAGAAGGCACAAAATAAAGTGTGGCACCTGTGCAAATTTTGCACACATAGTGCCATACCTGGGGTCAATGCGGTAGCTGCGGTACCTCTGTTTCTGGTTTGCCCTAGAGCCAGAGAAGAACCAGGCCTTGGATTTACAAGGGCAATTCAGCAGTCCCTGCAACTTGATGGGCTGGTGTGATATCGCTGTGATGTTTTGGGGGCTATGCTTTCAGGCACTCCTCCACCCCCATGCAAAACTCCATCTATATTTCCTAAATTGATCGGGCTCCCTCCTGGAGGACAGGAATGCAGGGCTGAAAACAAAGCAGCATCAAGAAGTACTGGAGAGGTTGATTTTGGAGAGAGTGCAAAACACCTCAGAGTCCTATAGCACTGGGAGGAGAGTTTAATTAATTCCCTAAAACATGTCTCCATTGACAGTGCCAGAGACTCCAGCTGTGGCAGCCCCGCATGCCCTAGAATTAGAGCAAGGCCCCATGTCATTTAAAAAACCTGTGTTTTCTTTTACAGTCAAAGTCAGGCTGTTACTTTTTGCCACTCCTTTCTCTGTATTCCAGGAGTGCATTCAGCTTATGCAATGCATCCAGCAGTGTCTGGGATTTGATGGGCCCATCACATCCCTAACAATGAGAAATTACACATTTCAGTGGAGACCTCACATTTCCACCTTTATAACAACTACAATCATGACACTTTTTTTTTTTAAATGGAAAAAAAAAAGAAAAAGTAGCTGCATGAGCTAAAATATTCTCAAAGTACCAAGAAGGTCTGAAGATCTGGCTTCTCCCCTCCCCAAAATCAAGATTCCCAGCTCATACCACTTCACTAATCATAGCAGGGCCTTGAGATTTCACATTGGAGAGCCTGAATGTGATGAGTGGCACTGGGAACCTGCTCTGACCCTTCTAAGAGTGCTGAGACGGTCTCCTTTCTTCCAGCTGCTGGCCACAACTCCCTACAAGTCCTCCCTCACCATCCTCTTCATCTCATTGTTTCTTACCAGCCCAAAAGAGACAACGGTCTCCACTTCTCACCGGTGAGACAGAAGACAGGGAGGGCCCCACGAGTCTGCTCTTGAATCAGATGCCTCCACAGTCCCAAGGCTTAGCTACTCGCCATCAGTGCTTGGCCTCTTCCCAGCCTGAGTGACAAGAAGGGGACAGAGGTGGCAGCTGCAAAGGGCCTGCTCTTTCTGTGGGAAAGGTTGCGGGGAGAGGGAAAGGTCCTTTGCATGCCAGATTGTGAGAGGAGACAGGAGGGAGGATGGGAATTTGGAGACCTGCTGTCGGTTCCCTGCCCTTTTCCCATGGCCCAGATGTTAGCTGGCAGCCAAACTGGCACTGTGCTCAGGGTATTTAGGGAGTGAAGTACAACGGCCAGCTGTGCCGTGGGCCTGCGCAGTAGGGCTGGGAAAAGACCAGGAACAGAGGGATATTTTTACCTCGCTTTTTCAACTACTGCAGTGTCTCTCGTGCAGCATGTGAATGATCTGACTCTCGCCCCTCGAGTGACAGGGAAACAGAGGCATGAGGGACTCGGCACCTTGCAAAGAGCAATGCTGAGTGCAACCAAAGAGCCAGTAAAAGCTCTCGTGCTCCAACCATTGGGCAAAACTGACAAGTCAGTGTGCTTCGAGTTGCAATTCACACACTTCCCCAGCCTCAGCCCTCTGACCAAGGGTAAAGCTAGTCTGAAGCACACACGCTCTGTAGGGTTAATACAGCCCAGCTCACTGGCAGGTCTGCTCTAATTTAGATGTTTGCCGGCACATTGATAAGATTCTACGTCAAACTGCTGCACCATCTGGAAGCTGATTTTTTAATTTTCTTTTGAGAAAGATAAAAGCAATGGTTTATGCTGTAGCACATTAGCCCCTTTAGATTCATTGCCCTTCTTCACATAGGCAGTTGTTACTGAGAACGCTATTGTCAGCTCTGAGCAGCTGCTCTTCTGGAGAATGGACATGGGGCCAAGTACATGGACAAAGGACAAAGCTACCTCCAACAGGCCTACTTCACTGATGCTGCCCATTGTTGATTCAGTAGCTGTGCAGGGACTGGAGGCACTGGATCAACACTGGGCAAAAAACAGAGCATCAAGGTGATGACAAAGGGAGCTTTCTTTCCAAAGCAATGCTTTCCTGTGTGTGTATGTGATGTCAGGACAAGAAGTTTTTCACAATTTTTCTTCCCTTTTGGTACACCTCCCCTTCTTCTGCCCAGAAGAAAGGAAAAACATGGATGAGATAAAATATGAGATACGTGAGATATGAATGAGATACATGTCAGGAATAAAGTTCCTTCAGCTGTTGATCTGGCTCATGGTGCTCCCTTCTAGCTGTGAACAACATCGGGCTTCACAGATGCTCCCCCAGCTAGGAAAGGAGTCAAAATAGTATCACTTCTGATGGAGGGGAGCAGAGACAGACTCCAAAGAACATTAGAAGATAGTTTTAGTTTCCTATGCACGGGAAGCTTCCCACTTCACTACAAATAATTGCTTGTACACCTAAAATTTCTGGAGTCCTGCCTTCTTACCCACATGTACATCACACACACTACATCCCCCATCCCCTCCCACATTAGA
This sequence comes from Harpia harpyja, assembly GCF_026419915.1. Taxonomy (NCBI): domain Eukaryota; kingdom Metazoa; phylum Chordata; class Aves; order Accipitriformes; family Accipitridae; genus Harpia; species Harpia harpyja. The sequence goes on along the minus strand of NC_068945.1, from coordinate 8,750,951 downwards.
AGGTGTGAATGTGCCTGGCTGGATGTCAGCACACACCCACCAGGTAGTGCACTGCAGTACCTGAACAGGCATGAGACTGCCAAGTCTCATGTTTAGCTGAAGGAACAGGTACGTGTGGGGAGAGCATGCATCAGGCATGCTCTTCTCCAATAATTGCATCCCAGAGACCTGCCTGTCACAGACATCCCAACACTTTAACATCACCTTAGTGGCTACAGAAAAAATCTTAGGATTTAGAGGAAGTTTTTTGGGATAAGCCTGTCTTTCATCAGGATGATCAGTTGGGTCAAGCATTTGCAATCTGCTTCCCCGGGCTAGCAAATGTCCTTGTCCTTAGCTCCATACTTAGCTGGGATTTCTCTTTCTTTGTGATGGAGACAGCAGCCACATAGTGTGGTCCAGCGGCGCCTCTTGGAAGGCAATCTGAACAAGCTGCGGGGCGAGACCAGGGTTCAGTCTGCACGGGTTCAATCTCCGCTGGCAAAAGACCAGGATGAAAAGATGGAAAAGGGAGAGGACAGGAGGAAAGAAACTTCACCCCTGCTAATACAGTGCCAGGTAAGGCAACAACACCGTGCTGCTGATTTCACAGTGACGGCAAACACTCAATGAGTTCCAGCTGCCCCACTCCCAAGGGTCGTGCTAAGTTATTAATTGCAAAGCCAGCTGCAGCCAGAAAGAACAGATTTCCTGCATGGTTTCTCCTAGGGTTTGGATTCAGTTCTTCCAACAGACAGAGGAAAGCCTTCCTGCCACTTGCATTCTAGCTGTCCATATTAGAAGATAAATTACCTTAATCACATCTCCTTTGGAGGCCAGCTTTCCCATGATATGAGGTATTTCATAACTGCATACAGAAGCAAGGAATGTCTCCTTATCACTTTAAGACAGGTGCCCCTAGCTGATTTACACTTACTGGATCCAGTCTGGTCTGATTCTCTTAGGTGTCAAAGGACCTCCTAAGAAAGTGGCTAACTGTGCTCTGAATTAGCACTGTTGCATTTCTTGATGGAAGCAGTATTTTTAGCTCCCTTTTCTTATATCCTCCTATACAGCAGAAACATGCTCCTCCCTGGCCCCTGTAGGTAAGAAAGCACATCCAAAAGCTGTGCCCCATGAAACACAGCTGCATGGTTAGAGCTGTTCAGTAATGTGCAGATATGAGACTCACCAAGATGTAGACCTGGTATACAAAATCCATTTTAAAGCTGTGTTTATTTCAGTTACCTGTCCTAAAGAACATATTGCATGTTAGAGTGTAAAGTCTACACTTCTGGGAAAAACACGTATACCTCTGAAAATTCAGTTGGTACAATTAATTATCATATGAACACAGCCTTGTAGGAAGTTTCTGAAATGTTCAGATCAAGTGTCCCAGTACCATGCAAAGCCACTGTCTGGTTTGTTCTCCAGCCTTTACTGTTGCAGTTAAGCATTGCTTACCCTGGGTTTTGGACTCTGATGTAGCTAGGCTAATGTAATCATATTTGGGAAAAGAGACTAGTGGGATGAATGGCTCTCAATATAATGTCTCCAAATAATTGGAGTCTTTTTTTGTGCAAATGAAGGTGTTTCTTTTTCTTTAATCACCAGTCTGTGCTGTTGTGTAAGAGGAAACTCAGTGATAAAGGGTGTTTTTTTGCCAGGCAGGTACATCGAACAAAGACAGGCATGCATAGGTATCTTATCCCAGGGGCAGTAGCTAACTCAGCGTCACAGTCCACTACTCGTTCCCCTTTTGTGTTTCTAATGGACTGTACCCCAGCTGTCACGCACATTATATTTTCCTTCATGGAGGAAAGTTAATGAACATGACAGTCAAGGAAATAGGTCTAACACTGCACTTAACTCTCCCTCAACTCAATACCTTCTGCACAGGCATTTCTCTCTTTTTCTGCCCTTCTTAAGAGCCAGTCACAGTTTGCCAAAATTAATCTTCTCACATTGAAGGAAAGGAAGCTCTCTTCCCCTTCTTTTTTGTCTTGCTGCTTTTCATGTTCACATTTATGAACTTCAAAAAGCCTCGCCTGCAAGTAACAGATCCACGGCAGGAAATAGCACTCAGGCTGCCAGTTCATTTCAACCAGAGAGGTGAGCCGGTACCTTTTGGAGAACTGCTTGACTGTGGTATAGTTTTTATTAAAAATGGAACACGACCCCAGTGAAGTATCTTCTCTCTGACAGCAGTGCCTGAGAAAAGATCATCTACCAGCATAATGCTTCCATTTACACTCAAGCAAGTATGCTGAAAATTTCAAAGTAGTAACAAATGCATCACCTGACTAGTAACTGAATTTGACTAGGAAATAAAGCTGAATATACGTGGACTTCAGTGATACAGGGAGATTCAGGCAATGTTTGCTCTAACAGGTTATAGTTGCCCTATGCCTAAGGCCTTTTTAAGTTTCAGAGATCACAGACAGACACAGTCTATAATAGTTGTATTGCAGAGTCACTCACTCTTCTATTTACTTAGGTGGGTTGCTCACATGGTACTTTAGCAGAATTGCCCTTTTTTTTGTGACAGTTTTTTGCAAAGCACTTTTTGGAAAGCTTGTCATGACTGGCATCTGCATCATAAAATCAAGCTGTTATTTTTTGTGGCGGGGCTTGTCTCTCGTTGACTTGGAAATAGATACTGAAAGATTCCACTGCTGTCCAAGGCTGCTTTTCCTCTGTACCAGAGCAACCTGGGATTAATCAGCCTTGGTTGGTTAAAGCAGCTTCTTGACTTTGGAACTGTCGTGGTTTAGCCCCAGCCAGCAACTAAGCACCACGCAGCCGCTCACTCGCTGCTCCCCCCAGCAGTGGGATGGGGGAGAAAATCGGGAAAAGATGTAAAACTTGTGGGTTAAGATAAGAACGGTTTAATAGAACAGAAAAGAAGAAACTAATAATGATAATGATAACACTAATAAAATGACAACAGTAAAAATAAAAGGATTGGAATATACAAATGATACACAATGCAATTGCTCACCACCTGCCGATCGACGTCCAGTTAGTCCCCAAGCAGCGATCCCCCTGCCCCCACTCCCCCCAGTTTATGTACTGGGCATGACATCACATGGTATGGAATACCCCTTTGGCCAGTTTGGGTCAGCTGCCCTGGCTGTGTCCCCTCCCAACTTCTTGTGCCCCTCCAGCCTTCTTGCTGGCTGGGCATCAGAAGCTGAAAAATCCTTGACTTTAGACTAAACATTACTTAGCAACAACTGAAAACATCAGTGTGTTGTCAATATTCTTCTCATAGCTAGCTCAAAACTATAGCACTATACCAGCTACTAGGAAGACAATTAACTCTAGCCCAGCTGAAACCAGGACAGCAACTGACATTATTTCAGGGAAAAAAAGCTCTTTATAAATGGTGATCCTTACTGATTCCCCTCCCCTCTTTCTCTTTCCTGGAAATCCCCATAACTGACCTTTAGATAAAGACTAATGGTGGCTGGTAGTAACAGACTGAAAATTCTGGGGCAGAGATGAGAGTGGGTAATGTGATGAAAAGTCCTCTTAGTCCAGGAAGGCTTGCAGTGCTCATCAGCTGCCTGTGTACTCCTTACCTAATCTGCATTGTATTTGTGGTACGCTGGACCAAGGACCCTCTTCAGGCTCCTGGTGAGTTCTCTGGGCAAATCATTAGTGGTATAATTGGAAGGTGGATAGCTTTTGTGAGGCTGCTGGAGCTGATAACTATGCAGGGCTGTTTACCATTGAATGAGATGAAATGTTTTCTACAGAATTATCACTGTCCTATTATACCCTAGCAAATTTCTAAATTGCAACTTTCCCAGCCTGCTCTGAAACAAAACTCAAGAACCTGCCTAGCAATACAGTTTAGGTTTATTATCACAACAACGCTAACAGCTCATGCCTCTCAGGTCTGCCTGCTCCCAAAGTGATTCCTTAGCAATTGCTGTCCAAACTCCAGGTCTTCGGTTTCTGAAGAGCTGATACAATGCCTTTTCTGTAGCTAGGCAATGAACAGTTGGCTTCTGTGAGCCACAGGGATGGGTAACTCTTTCCCAGTAGAATCCACATCTGTTAATGAGGAAGAGCTGATTCAGCTGGACACTGGTGGCAGGTTGCAGTCTGGGCAGATGTGGTAGCATACCTGACCTGACACTCATGGCTAATATACCTGCTTAAGTAGTGAGGAGGCACAGGGAAGCCTCTTCTATGAAGCACAATGTAGAGGATGAGGAGGCAGATGCTTGGCATGTATCAGCACTTTATGCTTTATCTTCCTTCCCTGCTTAGTCTGGCCACAATCCTTCCAGGCAGGGCTGATGTGTCAGTGAGGACCTGACAGCACAGACATTACAGAGCTCTAAAAGCAGAAGGGGAGGCATTTTGTCATAGAATCATAGAATGGTTTGGGTTGTAAGGGACCTTAAAGCTCATCTAGTTCCACCTGCCCTGCCGTTGGCAGGGATAAGGGACTGTCCCTGGGTCCAGTCAATCTCCAGACTCTTTTCTCTCTGGAAACCTGGACTTTGTAATACCAGCTTTTGCCACAGACGGCTGTTGTCATGCGGTAAGGTGGGATCTCCCTAGTTGACCTTGGGGACCATTATGGACAGGCACTACTCCTAGTCCTGAATGTTTAAACTCAACATGGCAGGCAGCCTGGAGCCATGAAGGCAATGTTTTTTCTTGAACAAGCAGAAGCATTGCCAAAAAGTCAGGAGCTTCTAAATAGAGTGCTTTGCAGCTCTTCCCCCTTCTGTGAGGCTCTAGCATGCTCCCCCACTTGCTTAAAGCAGGTTTGTGCCAAGAGGCATGCATGAGCGAAGAGCAAGAGAACGGGTGCGCATTCTGGGAACAGGCAGCAGCTCAGCTGGGAATCCTACCAGCTCTGTCATGTGTGAGCTGTATTACCATGGGATGGCAGTTCGAGCTGCTCCGTAGTGAAATGGGACTGCTCATTTTGAAGGAGCTGGGGGAATACTCCTGTATGAATGTGCGAAGAACTGCAGGGAAGGCTTCTGGGGGCTGGTTTCTCTGTGGTCTGACTCTGTTTCATGAATCTTCCAGCTGGTATCAGGTCAGTTAAGTTTTGTGTTCTCCCAGTCCGTGACTTTGTAGTTCTGTGGCAATTTCCATACCATGCGCCAAAGAGTAGCCTTGGATTGAGTGTAGATGCCAGCGTGCCTGAGACTGTGAGAAGCACATGATAAAATGGGGAAGGCACAGTGCTGGCAGCCAGAAGTTTGTGAGATCTGTCTTGGCTTTGGCTTTCCTAAAGTATTTAGCATTATATGCCTCACTTGGGTGTTGTAAGAAGTCACAAGTGTTTGCAGTCACACAGGACTGTTAGTTAATTGGACGTAATTCTTTATGAATAAGACATGCTTTTTTACATTGAAGAAGAAAAAGTGTAATAACCAAATCAGGAGCTGTTGAAAATATGCATCTGTGCATATTTTCTGTGTAGATACTGCTTGAGCACTGCTCTCCTTGTTCCTGGATGAGGCCACACATGGTGAATGCTCTTCGTTCTAAAACCACTGATGTTATTTAAATATACATCATACATATATATATATGAGTTTTACATGATTCTTAGTGAACTCTGTAAAACAATATAGGTTGAGATCTCTAGCTCCAGTGGTCTTGCAGTTCTTGAGAATTTCTCAACTAAGTGGCCATTCTAGGAACATAGTGTATCTAAACGTTCAGAATGATGAAATTGTCTGCACTGATGTACTGCAGATGCAGTTTAGACCAGAGGAGGAGCTCCAAGACAAAACAGACTTGAAGTTTCCAGCATGCGCACTCTGAGGTTGCCTTGAGTACAATTAGCACTCAAGCTACTATTGGTGTTGTGTCTGTTTGCAGCATTCCAGTATTTCTCACAGCAGTTGTTTTCTCCTTTCTCTTTATAATAACTCACAGATAGCACATTTTTGAAAATGAAATCTTGGAAATACTGGATGTAGCTCTCTGTGATGATTAACCCAGGTAATAATCATAAACAGATTTAGTTAAGAAAGTGGGAAATTGAGACATTTTCCTTGACCCTACTAGTGCTGCACTGAGTCCCCGATAGTCACGCTGATGTGCTTAAGGTGTTCAAAGCATTTAAGTTTGTCGGGAATGAGCACAAGGGTAGAGGAGCTGTGGGAGGTCTGTTGCTGATTCCGAGTGGCTCACGGCACTGAGTGCCATAGTGGATTGAAGAGAAAGAATCACAGGAAAAATACAAATTATAGCAGGAAGAAAATGAACCTCCCAAGATGGAAACTTTGTGATTGATTTTTTTGGGGGGTGTTGGTGCAAGACAGAGCCTTGAAGAACTAGGGTGTCAAGAATGGGTATGGTTAGGCAGTATAGGTAGGTGCAAGCTGTATTTGATAGATGGCAGTTGCTCCATCTTTTCCAGTTCCTTTAGCAAGTCCTGCTCCTCGTTTTTTTTTCTGAACATAACTCTTATTGATGTCCTTGATGACCCTATTTTTTCAGACCTCTACCATATATGAGACCTGCTGGTACTTCAGCACCTCTGGCCTGCCACTAAGGACCTCTGTGCAGAGGGGACAGGAAACAGATGGCAACCACATCTCCTGTTCCCTTTCAAGTGCAAAGGGGTGAAGAAATGAAGCAGGCAAGACACTGGGGATTATTCCAGCAAGATCATGCAGAGGTGACTTGGGTGCAGGGCATCCAGTCTCTCCCTTTGCTAGATGACACCAGCTGTGAAAATTGTAGTTGTAGCATTCAGGTCATTTTTCTCTAAAGAGCTGTCTAGGAACTTAATGTAAGCCTCCCACAAAATAGACACCTCTTGATTAGGTTGTTTCTTGGATTCAGGAGTCACCCTTGGATGTGTCAGTGATCTTGGGAACTGCCTTAAATTTAAGCTCTCCTCAGGGATGCTTGTCTTGGGTGGTCCTGCTTCTCCCACAGACTTCTCCCTCTGGAAGCTGGTCAACTGAGAACAGACGTCTAGCCCTGGAACATTGTTCCCTGTGACACCAGAAGAAATGGAGAGAGGAAACCCACAAAGACTGTAGCACATGCTTATATTCCTTTAGAAGCTTTTGTCATATCAATTATTGCTCCGTTAATAAAGTCCATGTGGGTTTTCTGAACAAATTCACCAGTTATGCATCTCTTGGCTGGAATACTGCTAAGTAAAAGTTGCTAATAACAGATAAGGGTTTGGGCAATCAAATACAAATTAAAGAAGACAAATTCAAAAAGAAGCCTTTAGCAGAGGTTTGCAGAGCCCTGGGAAGACCACCGTTTTCTTGGATGAGTCTCCTGCCTTCTGACTACTGTCTAAAACACCACATCTTTGGCTGTGTTGCTAAGGAAGGTCTAGGGGATTGTCACACTGTTGGAGGAGTGGGTATGCCAATTATGAGTCCACAGTAATTATCTGTTGTTGTTTTTTCTAGTGCCAAGGTCAGGTATTGAAAGCGACTGTTAACACTGGGTGTCTACCAAATCTCATCTCCAAGAGCTGTTTAAACCAGCTGGGGTAAGTCTTTGCACAGTAGAAAAGGAGGGGTGGCTAATCGAAAACCTACTGCAAGAACCTAGGCACTCTTGATTCCCAGCCCCAATGATAGTTACTAGCAGCTTTGCATGTGCACATGGCTGTTTAGGAGAAGATGCAGAGGGTGGGCTACAGGGTAAGGCATCAGGAGCGCTGGCAAAGTTGTGTGCAGACCCCAGACTAGGAGGCAGAGCTGTGTCATTCTGTCTGTGTGTACTGCAGGGCAAAGCTGCCCAGCTGATGTTTAGCCTCAGCGGTGAGGAACCCAAATGGACAGCGCCTTATGGTTTTGCTTGTGGAATCTGCCTCCAGACATGCTGTATGAAAGATTCCTCCTTTTGTGGGCCTGTTCCCAATGAGACCAAGAAGTGCTGCCATCAGTGAGAAGTCCTGTTTTTCCTCCTCTTCCTCCACTTGAGGCAATAACACCTCTTGTGTCCCACAGGCTGGAAGAAGTATCTGCCATGGACTGTGGAGACCTCTCTCTTCCCATCCCCAGCGTTGTTGGCCGAGTAGAACATATGGAGTTGCAATTTGGCCAGGAGACAGTGCTGTGTTCAGCACTGGTTGTAGGTGAGAGTGCCAGCCCTTCCTCTCCCCCGGTTTTCCTGTGTCCCTCTTGTCCTGCCAAGGGCACTTAAAAGGATCTCTGGGAAAAGCATGAATACCCTCAACGTAACCAAAGGCAAAGGGCATAGGAAGAGTACAGAGAAGACAGAAGACATTGAAAGTGGGGAGAAATGAGGTGCTTTTTGGTCTTAACACAGGATGTGGAAAATTCTCATTTCCTTCTAAAATGGACCTTTCTTAAAATTATCCAGACTGCTTGATTAGTCCTCTGGTGCCCTCTGTTCTCCTATTGAATGGGCACTTCTGTCTTTGGCTGGATGGAAGTCATAAGAGAAACTGACTGAAGGTACAGCTTACTCCCCAGAGTGTTTCTCTGTGTACTCATCTGCCTCTGCTGCAGGGAGCACCCTGGAAGAACCTGGTAGCCCCAGAGTGCTGAGTCTCCCTCGGTGTCCTGAGGCAGGACCCTTTGAAGGAAGGAGCCGTAGGAGACAAGGTCAAGTCAGCAGGCACTGGAGCACACCCAGAAAACAGCAGAAAGGCTGCATGTTCTGCATTTACATCAAGCTGTGCATATGCTGAAAATAACTTAGTTGTCTTTTTTCCCCCTGTTCTTTCTCCCTATTAGTCTTTCAGCTTTACCCTCTTGCCTTTATCTGTCTCCTCAACTTTGACGAGCACTATTCATCTTCCAAGGCCTCCCTTGCTCCCTCGTTTCATGTCCATTCTTCCCACTTTCCTAGTCATCTGGAAAGAGCTTCCTCCTCTTCCACACTCCAGCTCACTCTTCTTCCCTGGTTTCCCCTCTGCTTGTTCTTACCCTTCGTGGGGAGTCTATCAGTACCAGCACAGGTGAATTTAGCCCAGTAGCACCTACCCATTTTGCTGGGATGTGGAAATGGCTGCCTGGAAGGAGCAGAATTGCTACAGCTGTGCCTGACATCTCCCTGTGCACACAGTGCTCTTGCTTATGTGATTATAAACAAATTATAAAATACAGCCACTGGCTACAGGGCAAGGAGGCATCCAGGCGACATGGGAAGCGTTAATGATGTTACTGGTGGCTGCTGAATCCTGCAGACTCCAGGACCGGGGAATTCCTCCCTCCCTGCCACTGAAGTCCAGATGGATGACTCTAAGACCCAGGAGGTCACTCTCGCCCAGTACAATGCATGTTCTTAGTGGCAGGTTCGGACAGTAGCAAGGCTGAACCTATGTTCCAGAGAAGCACATACAGAGAGGACACAGACAAGGCCAGCCACACAGATTATCAGACATAGAGCAGTGCCTTGACCAGCACTCACATAAACTCCAGCACAGATAGCCCAGTCCTGGTCCTCCTCTCTGGCTGACCAGGATTGAAGTTCACTGGCAGAAGCTCATACATCCTCAGTCTCTAGATTCACAAGCATACTCATATTCACAGAGTCTTCAGATAACAGCACAGCTTCTAGGTCTGTCTTATATCTACATCTGGAGCCTGAGCCCCTTACCTAGCCACTGACCCAGACCTTGAGTCTTTCCAGATGCAGGTTTCCTGCTACTCACTGGCTAGACCAGACTGCAGTTTGCTAGCTAATTATGTATACAAACCCACAAGCGTATAGGATTAAATTCACTGGGGTAATATAAACACACCCAAGTCTTTCTAGTTAGTGGCATTTCGACCTCTCACACATATGCCCTGTCCTCTTCAGTTGCTGGCTGATAAACCCTAAGGCCCCTGTGACCCTGGTCAGAGTTGGTACCCAGAGCTCTCTTGCATGCTGATCTCTCCAGTTGCTGGCACCTAGACCTACAGACCCGCAGTCCTCCAGTTACTGGTACTTAGACTTTGCAGCACACATTGCAGTCCCTCCAGTTGCTGGCACCCAGGTGTATAAGCCCTATGGCCTGTGCTCCCTTCCCCAGTTACTGGCATGGCACCCAGACTTCTCTTGCACACTGGTGTCTCTAGCTGCTGGCACCTGTGAGCTACGTCCCCTTCTCCAGTTGCTGACACAGACCTAGGAGCCCTATGGCCTGTGGTGCCTTCAGCTGCTGGCACCTCTCTTGCATGCCAGTCCCTCTGGTTGCTGACATCTAGAGCTCTTTGCCCTTTAACCCGTGGCATCTTCTACACTTGCTGACACTTAAGACTTGCAGCAGTCACATGTAGGATAGAGAGGTCACACAGAAAACAATTCCTTGATGAAATTATTTAATAAGAAGATCAGATAGATTGCAGCCATCAGGCACAGGGTTTGGTCAGACAAGTGAACTGACTGACAGCCTGCTTGCATGTGACTGGCCCTCTTATCCCCTCTCCTCTCCATTTTTCCATGCCTGTTGTTCCCTGATCCACCCTGCTGCTTGCCTTCTCCTGCCTTTGGCCCTTCCCCTACACAGCTCATAGTAAGTTTTACATGACCCCACAAGACTCTTCTGATATCCCATAGTAAGTTTCAAACAATCCCACAACCCCCCTCAAATATCTCATAATACTCATGATAATCATGGTTCCCTCCTCTTATCAGCTACAAAGTTAATTTTGACCCTCTTCAGGGCTGTGCCTAAGTAGCTCCTTTAATAGCTCATCAGTCAGTGGCAGAAGACTGCTGGGCTCTGTTTCTGTCACTGTTACCACCTGCTTGTTAATGTTTGTGTGTTTAATTCATCACTTTCCCTGTTATTTGTTATTTACTTTATATTGAATAGACCATAACCATATAACTTTATGAGCCAGATGCTCTCATATTCCACATCCTCTTACAGGAGAGACACACTTTCTTTAGAGGGGCAGTATATATAGTCTTAAGCCTGATCAGTCTCTTCTCTCTTCTCAGATGATGATATGCTGGAGTTTTGCATTGGTCTCCAGACTCTGTTGTCTCTCAAGGTAAGGAACAGCTTCTTGCTTATTGCAGGTTTCCTCTCAAGAAGTTCTCCAAGATTTGGTTGCTCTAAGCATCAGAAATACTTACGTCCAGGTCTTCCAGGGTGCCACTTGCAATGCCTGTTGCCCAGCTGCCTGTGGCATGCTCTGAGTCACTGATTCCTCTCCAGTCCTATCTTAAAGGTTTTAAGAAAGGAATCACCCAATAGGGTGCTATCGCATCTCCCATTCTTTGTATTCCTGACCATACAAGTTGCAAACAGGAAGAGGAAACAGAAGAGCAGACAAGGCAAGGCACACTGCGTCATGAGTTCTACCTGTACAGCCTTTTGAAGGCAAACGTGAACAACTTCTGCCCTTGCTTTGAGCCAGGTGAAGCTGTATGATCACATTCAGTGTCCAACACTAGCTGGACACAAGCAGAAAGAGTCCTCTCCTTTTGTCAGCTCAGCTCAGGGTTAGTGCTCTGCTGAGCCTGGCTCCTGGGTGGCTCAGAATATGGCTGCAGCAGGCTTGCTCCTGCCTATCAAATATTTGTAGCCGGGTCAGACTCATAAAGCAGGAAAAGCATTGGGCTGAATGGCTGAGTGATGTGAGGACATCACCTCAGAGGGAGTCATAGAAAGAAGGGAGGGGAATGGCCCTGTGAAGGCTTTGGAGAGGAATCCATTGAAGGGAATAGGAGCAAGGAGGCAGCATGGGGGACAGGGAGGGGAACTCTAGGGTCTCTACAAACCCAAAGTGGGGTTGTTGGATGGTTATACAGGCTTTCCCCAGTCACAGATATTGTGAGATTTGCTATCTGAAATGTCCAGCAAGTAACTGGCTCTCCCCTTCTTTAGTGTTGCATCGACTTGGAGGAAGGAGTCCTGAGATTTAAAGCACTGAGTCAAGAGCTGCCTTTTCTACACACCTCTGAAGAGCCTGGTCAGTGACTGGCTGCATTCCCCATGTCTGGGGCTGAGGAGACTTGCTGCCATGAGAGAGAGATGAGGGTGAGGCTCACATGCCCCTAACCTTGCTGAGTTCTAGGCTGAGGCATTCACTGGGGAGTGAGAAAAAGGCAAATGGGTGCTGAAAGCTGTTGTTGCTGGGAGTGCCTCATCTTGAGAGATAACCCTCCTATCAGTGGACCCTCTTGCTTGTTCCCATGTGTGCCAAGTGGGCATTTTGTTCTTGTTTTTCTATCTGTCTCTAGTCACTCCAATTCCTGCTTCTCTACTAAACTTACCCTACCCTTTTAATGACTTATTTTTACAATAGCCTCTGTTCATGAGACAAAAGAGTCTCCGTGAACAATCTGCAGTTGTTCTGTGGACAGGAGGACAGCACTTTCTCCAAAAGCCTCCAAAGATTGCCATGAATGCTTCCCTTCTCTTTGCCTCAATGTGAGCAGATTCTCCTCCCATTTCTTTGCAGGAAGGACTCTGTGGCCAGTCCCCTCACTGTGCTCTGGGAAGCTGGATTTTGTTACTTTTTGCTGGCTCAGAGCAGAGCAGAAGTATTTTCTAGCAAAAATCTTGCAGCAAGAACACTTTTGGAGTTCTTAATTCTAAGAAACCTCTGCAGAAATGCTGAGCATAGATGTCTAGAGTACAGTGGACACTCACAGGGGCTTGGGCTTTGCCACTTTGCCTCCTTGGCCACTAAGCTATATTATATGAATAGCAATGCTTATCATCTCTTGGTGTTATACGTGGTAACCAGACTTGCACACCCTGTTCTTCTGACCAGGCCTCTCTTCTCCGCACTCCAGCTGCTAGAGCTACATTCCCATCACCTCTGCTGCATCATCAGAGATCCTGCCACTCAGTTTAAATGCTGCAATGAATTACAGCACCCAGAGTCTTCTGCTCTGTAAGCTCCTTTCTTTCAACTTGAAATCTAGTGATTGGACACAGATACATGATCAGCCTCAAGTCCCAGCATCTTAGAGCCTATCAACTTTGCTACTCCTGCATGAAACAAGAACTAGACTTCCTCGCAGTATCAGCTCAGGTCAGAGAACTGTGAACTCATGTGGGATGACCAGGGTGATTATTAAGTCACTTAATTGTTGAGGGTTTTTTAATTTTTTTTTTAATTGCATCCTAGAGCATAGTTGTATGATAAATACATGCCTATTCTTTACTAGCTCTAGGAAAGATGCTCCAGATCAGGGCTTGTTCCATGCCTCATGACTAGTGATTCACTATCCAAACTCTGCACAATGTCCCTTTGTCCACCCTTACAATGTCATGACATTCCCATTTTGCCTATCTTCCTGGATTAAACACAGCTGGCTCTCTTCATTTTTCATCAAGCCACTCATTGTTTCTGTTGTGCTTCTCAAAGAACTTGTGTATGCATTTTTGCTTTTTTCTGTTAGTTCTTTCCTAAATCAGATGCTGTATGCTGTAGTTTAACACATGCTAAGGACAGCTGAATACATCCTGGCTGATATGATTTGGAATGCACTTACCAGAGTTAGTTGGTGTGACTGGCATCTGCTTCTCCTACAAGCAGCATCATGCTAGTGACTTTTATTGTTAGTCATCGTATCTTGCAGCTTCTGATCTGTTCCTTGGCTTCTTTGCCATTCTTCTACTTATGCATCTGATTATTTCTGGCTGCATGAACTGCTTTCCATGAATCTCCTGAATGACACCAACAGTTCTCTCATTTACGTCAGGACCCATGTCTACTCAATGAGCCTGTCTTCCAAAGTACCAGTAATTCCTCCTGGATTTGTATCACCTGCATGTCTGACTGGCTTCTCCAACCCAGGGGTCTTTAATGACAGTTCAGACTTGTACTAAACCATCCTGTGTCTCAGCTGTAATCTACATGCTACCTGGGTCAACTCTACTGAAAAAATCTTGTTTGCGATAGATGAAACACCTGTTCCTATGTGCAGAAACTCACCTAGATTCCAACTCTCACTGCTCTCTAAAAATGGCATGTGGAACAATGGAAAACATTCTGCTAAAGCTGACAGATATGTCCATTACATCTCTTATTATTCATTAACTTTTATGATCTATTAAAAAAAAAAAAAGACAGACCCTAACCCTAAACATTAAATCTAACTCCAACCCTAACCCAAACCCTAAAACCTAAGCCTAAACATTAAATCTAACTCCAACCCTAACCCAAACCCTAATCCCTAACCCTAAACTTAACCCATACAACTAACCCTAACCCATAAACCTAATCCTACCCCTAAACCTTAATGCTGGCCCTAACCCCTAATCCTAAACACTAGCCCCTAACCATAAACCCTAACCCTAAACATAACCCCCTAAATCTAACTCCCTAAGACTAACCGCCTAACCCTAACCCTAAACATAACGCTAGCTATAAATCCTAACCCCCAAACCTAACCCTAATCCCCAACCCTAGCCCCTAACCCTAACTCTGTCCCTAACCCTGACCCTAACCCTAAACCTTAACACGAACCCGAACCCTAATGATGACCTCTAACTCTAAACCCCTAACTATATAACTAAACCTAATCCCTATTTCTAATCCAAATCCTAACCCTATCTGGTGGCTTTTGCCAGTGCTCGCAAGGGGCCCTGCTTCCCTCCAGAGCACCCCAGGGCTTTTGCCGGGCTCTGCTCATGCCCGGGCAGGTCTCTGCTGCCTTCCAGAGCATCTGACAGCTTTTGCTGGGCTTTGCTGGTGCCCACAAGTGGTTGCCAAGGGAAGGGGAAGGCCACCAACAGCTTTCAGTCCTGGCCACTTCTGTGTGAGAGCCATGCCTGGTGGGTGTCTGTTTTGGAGCTGGGCTCTGGTTAGGGTGAGGGCGTAGGTCAGTATGTCTTCCCAAACTCAGACTGAAGCCAACAGGAATCTTTCCAATGATTTAAAGGGTGCTGGATGGGATCTTACAGAAAATTGGCATGACTTTGAGTTGACAATTCTGACTAGTGCCTGTCACTCGCAGCCCTGCAGATACACGTACACTAGCTGCTGTTGGAATTCACCATGTGCTGTTCCTACATGTCAAGTCTCGGGATAACTCCGCTTTTGCTCACCTTCAGAACATCCTCCAATCCTTCTAGAAGCCTTTCTGTGGTTCGCATGCCTCATTTCTCAGATCACTAACAGTTAGGTTCCTCTGCGAATTTATGTGCTACAGTAGGTGAAAATCCCCAGCCCTATCTGTCCCTCTCTTCTCAGCATAATGAATCCTTCTTTGCATCCTCCTTATCTTCCCCCAAGAGAATCCCTCATTCTTCCACACTAGTAAGTGACAAATTTGCCTCTTCCAGAAGGAATTCTTTCCTTTTTAGATAAACCTTTTAACACTTTCCTGTACCCTGGTTGCTAATACTCTCCCATGTTGTGCCACTATCTTGCCAGCCTTTCCCTCTGTTGTTAACGATTGCATGTATAAATGTAGACTGTGCCACTTGCCAGGCACGGAGAGGATGTTTCCAAGCAAGTGCTAAATTAGCATGTGAGAGCTCTTTTCAGCTGTGAAAGCAGCTCCAGAACAGACGATATGCTTTTCACCTTCATCCTGTCTGTGTCAGTTGAACATGCAGGTCCACACAATAAAGGTCTCTTCCACCCAGACATTGAGGAATCTGTTGCCAACATTTATCCTGGAACCTCCCCATCAACCTTTGTTGCAGACAGAACTTACAGAAAAACACATTTATATGACTAAATGAGAACTGCAAGTCATAAGACCATGGCTGACGCCTCACTTCAATTCATTCCCTAAATCCCAGTCTAATCCTACAGTGTCAGTACCTCATTTCCTCATCATCAAACAGAACTCCTGGTGGGTTTCCATCTCCCAAAGTTCCTTGGCATTAAATGACATGTTTTTACTGACCTTAACACATGTATTCTGAATTCTTGCCCAAACTGGTGTTTTCTCCAAAGACCAGCATTTTTGTGTCATTACATGGGAATACCAGCTTCCATTGTGAAAGACAGAAATCTTGGCTTTAAAAGATGTGATTATAAAACAGGACTTACAACATCTCAAAGAAGCAAACTCAACGCCATCTACAAATATGGTAATTTTTAAAAGTCTTCCTATGTTAGGGAGCCCAGTAAGTAATTTTTAAGTGGGTTGGCAAGGCTGAAGACTGTCTCAATTGTAGTTTCTTTTGGAAAAGCCTATTATATAGATACATTTCCCTACCCTCAATTCCAGTCATCTCTATTGCTTTTGGGGGACAAGGGGAAGGAAGGAGCTATCTAAAGGTCTTTTCCACCGGAGATCAAAAAATGATAATACTTTCAAAAGGAAAGTAGAAATTTAGTACAAACTGTCACCTCAGAGCAGGACATAGGCACATCCTGTATGCGTCCAACACTGGCTTCCTCACAATGAGGCCCATCCTTCAATACAGACAACGGAATGTCATTATTTTAGGGATAATCTCTGAACCGCCTTGGCGGTCAGCTCCTAGTAGGGCTACTTTCCAGTAGAGCAGACACAACAGTTGTGAAACAGTCTGTAGGGAAACTTCTGTCACAGCAAGTCTTTGGAACAGAGAAGCAAGTGTTACCTGGCAGGTGTGAAAGATGTATGGCTGAACCTGCCCAGGGATGGGGAGATGGACTTCCAAGGCCCCTTCCAAGGCCTATGTGCAAGAGGTAAACCTATCCCAAGAACATGCAGTCTGCCGAAGCCATCATCAGGACCATTTCCAGGAGCCTGGGGTCACTTGGTTTTGAACAAAATGGGAGCCCCAGCCAACCATATTCCCAGATGCCTGCTCCTCCTTTCACTACTAGCGGGCAAGTTGTGGAACTGAAGACCCCTGAGGCACCTATGTATGTTTGCAGTCTGTCCTCCTTTCAAGAGACTCCACTGGCAAATGCCAGGATATACCTGAAGAGTTAAAGAAATAACTACATTCAGCAAAGACAACATAAAAACAAGGGCAGGGATGGCCAGCAGGTTTATTATGTCTCAGGAAAATAAAGCAACCCCCTACCTTTATTTTTTTGCTAGTAAATTGAACATCACAACCAAAGCCATGGATCATTGATCTGCAAATGCCCCCAGTACCCGAGAATGCTGTTGGATTCCTCATTTGTCGTGTGCTGGCACTGGGACATACAAACAGGTCTTGCAAATCCTGCCCTGTTGAAAAGCTTCCTGGCACCACTGGGTATGCCAACCTGCTACTGAGTAGGATGCAGCAAACAACATTTTCTGCTGCGTGGGAGGGAACAACTTCTAATTCCAATTCCGTGGCTTGTGCTGGCTGGCAAGGACAAGCAGGCAATGAGTTACAATGAAAGTATAATGTAACTCCTAGCCTACCGCTCCTTCTCTGAGCAGATATATATACTTCACAGAAAATTGTTGCCAGTGAAAGTAGCCTGAAGCATTGACTTCAGAAGTATTGACCGTAGCCAGTCTATTAACTGTCACTTTGGAGTTCAGGGCATGAAAAAGGAAGGAAAGTAATCTTTTGGCCAAGGAACAGTACAGAAGTTCCAATTAATTCTTCTGTAGATAGTTTTCATTTTCCTTTGTGCACAAGGGCCACAGGAGCCAAATACATCTGCAAGTTATTATGAGCTGTAAGCAATATAAGACCGGCAGGGAAAACCCTCAAACATTAGTGTTTTTCCTGTCAAATGGTTTTAAGAGCTGAATAGTTTTGGGGAACAGATGATCTGTAGCATCTGTATCATCTCACCTCTGCTTTCCACAATGCAGCATGCCTAGGCTTGCACAGCACACAGCAATGTTATCCTCAGGCCAACAAGAGAAGAGGGCTAGGTTGCACAGGTTGCCCTGCCCAACATTTGCATTGGTTTTGCCCCATTTTCTTTTAAAGATGGTTCTTACGAAAATGTCATCTCTCCCCCATTAGCCCTTTCCTGTTTCTTCTCAAAAATTAACAGTCCAACAGTGGATCAATTTGACCTTCCTTCCTTAGAAATCATTTGACCTGTATTGCAAAGTTTGTTTTGCATAAAACAGTTTCAGTCATACAACCATTTGTATTCCCCTTGCGCTTTTGTTGCTAATAAAGGTTTATATTTGGCATGGACAGACAGCATTGAGTTGTTCTCTGAGTGTAGACAATCCTCTTTCCCTGTTAGGCCTCAAGAAGGAATTACAATATAGCAGCACTGCAATAGCCTGTAAGACACAACTACCAGGTTAGCTCAGCCTGGCCCAACTCTCAGGCAAATAAAATGCTCCAGGCAATTGCTGCAGGAGCCTCTAGGGTTCCAGCAGTGGATCAAGAGAGAGAGTACTTCTGTGGAGAACACCTGCCCCACCAAAGCTAAACAGTGTTGAGTGGGGCCATAGCAGGCACAAGTTGTGGTAGGACTGCGCCTGTTTTTGTCAAATCACACACAGCAGAAGAGCCCGTCACCTGTGCAGCAGTACACATGCCAGGCTCTGCGAGCCGTGACCGAAAACTCAAGCATTACTATGTTCTGTTGCTTGCAACCATCCTGTTTCTGTCCCCTGTGGGGGGGGAGAAGCCACAGAATTTGGGAGGGGGGAGGCAGGGGCGAAGGGGGAGCAGGACAAAAAAATACACAGCTTTAAGTAGAGGAAGAACAGCAGTCTGTGTTAAGGATGGAAAAACAGCATATGCCAAGACACAGGCCTGTTCAGGGACATTGCTAAAATGCCGTTTCCGTTGTATGCTTCTGGAAACGGCTCTGCAGAGTCCTGCTCTGCTGTGGTCCCTCTTCATGTCAGTTCCACTAATTCTGAAGTGCAAGATTAAAACCAGGTAGCAACAGGGGTAGGCAGAAAGTATTGCAGAATACAGTGAAACCAAACTGTCCACCCCACCTGTAGGGACATCTGCTTCTCCCTGACTCAGCTCAGCCCCAAGGGGAGGAGGTAAGCATAGCAACTGCTGCTACTTCACCTGAAGGGACAGAAGGGAGAATCCTTACTCATTCTGGTGATCAGAAAGAACAGCTTTAGGTTTTGGGAAACAGAAACCTGGAAGTAGTAAGAAACCAATATACTGTGGTCTAGTTAATAGCCCCAACAAGACTCACCATCATTAGGAAAGGCCTATGAGACTGATGAGAGCCCAAGGGGTCACACTGACTAATTTGCCAGAAGCAATGGTGATTGCCCACTGGGATGGGCAGCTGCCCATCTCAGCATCATGACAGCTGAGAATTTCTTGAG
This sequence comes from Harpia harpyja, assembly GCF_026419915.1. Taxonomy (NCBI): domain Eukaryota; kingdom Metazoa; phylum Chordata; class Aves; order Accipitriformes; family Accipitridae; genus Harpia; species Harpia harpyja. The sequence goes on along the minus strand of NC_068945.1, from coordinate 8,731,871 downwards.
GTTACAGTCCAGAGCTGACAAGCTTCAACACAACTCCTTGCTTTAGGCCCTCAGCAGAGATGGTCCTTACACTATCAGCTCTCCATAGCTGACAAACTGAAGCCCTGCTGCTCTGAACACCACTGTTACTAAAGCACTATTGACTTGAGAGCTCCTGCCTGAAGGGTCCTATTGTACACAAGCACTTAGTATGACAGGGAAACGTTTAAAAATGCTTCTCAGTGAGGTCATTAAAACGGAGAGAAACTTCCACTGCAGTTACAGAGTCAGAAGACAGAGTGGTCCAAGAAGAAAGGAGAGTGTTAGCTGGTACAGAGCAGGTCATACCATTTCACTGCCCTGTGCTTCAACTTTCACAGCTATCAAATGCAGAGGACAGAAGCTGTCCTCTACAAAGCTTATATAAATCTACAGATGGAAATTGCAAAGAAAAGCTAAGGCTTATTATGTAAAGATCCTGCCCTTCTACTACATAGGGCTACTTTAACAACAGTCCTTTTGACCCAAGGGCAAGACACTCCTTTCCTCTATACAAAGTCTTTCTCCCAGTTAGAGCTGCCCTTGGATGTTTTGCAGAGTATAGCACAGCAGGATTTCAACAGCCTGCAGGATCTTTAAATGTTACTATTTGCTAAAGAGAGATCACTGAATATTTGCTCTGGCTTGGATGAAACCCCCTCAGGCTGCCATAAGGGTGAAGGGACAGCTCCATCTGTTATGCACGTCCAATAAAACATCGCACCAGTGAGAGAAGATAATAGATGCAAAACAGCAGGCTCACCTGCTGCTCCTATCCTAACAAGCTGAGTTAGGAAAGGGGCAAGCTGAGATGGGGAAAAGCAGAACACCAGCAGCATGTGGAAAGGTTCCTGCCCCAGCCTTTGCATACAAGCAGCCTGGGTGAGCAACGGCCATTTCCAGACTCCGCATACCAGCGAGTGGAACGCCATGTCCAGTCCACCTCTTTCAGTTGTGCAGGACTCAAAATAGCATGGCACTCTCCACAAGAAGAAGGAAGTGTGGCATTTCCACTGCTTATTATGGAACGGCCAAGCTCACAGCACCACAGATCCACAGTTAAGACAGATTCCTCTTATTGCCCAGTTCACAGCTGCTTTGCTAAGTCACAGCCATCTCTGGGATCACCCTGCCCAAGACAATGGAGACAAGCAATGCCTCTCGAGTACAGCTGGGGTTCGCTGGAGCTGTTACCTCTCAACACTTTATTAGTGCAAGTTGTGGTTCTTCTCAGACATCTCCAGCTCCTCGGAACGGGAGATGGTTTGTGAGAAACTGCTTGTAGAAAAGCAGCAGCAGAGCAAAGGCAAACAATGCCTGGGTCTACTTTAAAAACACACCTAAATGGAAGAGAAGGCCCTCGCCTGCTCCCTAACTCGGTTCCTCCATCTGCAGTTCCTGCGCTGTGATCCTGCTAAGAATTCAGAAGTAATCACTAGAGCAGGTGCAAGAATAGGACAAAACAGAGACTGAGCTCAGCTGTTCTCTCCACTTATATTGTCAGTGCTCCTTCACAGTCACCCATAAAGCATCGTAGCTAGCAGAGAACATGGAAACTGGCAATGGAAGGCAAATGAGCAGGACCCTGGACTCTCGCTGTTCTGGTAGCTTCCTCAGCCAAAAGCGAATCAACCCACCACCTTCACTCAAGCCTACAGCCAAGCACATCCCTCCACAGAACCCGGCCTGTACACCCTTTGCTCTCTGCAAGCTTTGACAGAGATTGGACAAGAACAGTCTCCTCTTCCTTAGATGCCCGATTCCAGTGAGAGAAGAGTTTGTGCTGGTATTGAAGATGTCAGCCTCCATGTGACTTGTTATAATGGATCCTGGATGACAGTGTAGTGGGCAGAGGAGTCTGTTCCAGCAGGATCCTGACACTGCGAGGGGCTGCTCTGCTGCTGTTTCTCAGGAAAATACAGTGTTTTGTGAATCAGATCTTTGACAGCAGAGACATTGCTTCTTTCTATAGAAAAGAGAGACAGTTGTTAGGGATTCTCAACAGACAGTATGTAAGCCCCTCTTCCTCAAGAAGTACCTAGAACTCTAGTTCCCAGCACATCACCTGCCAGTAGCCCTTCCTCTCTTTTTTCCTGTACGCCCTTCACCATTTCTGCACTCACCCACACCCAGCTGCTGCAGGAGGTTTTCAAACTCTGGGTCACAATCCAGGATTTTCAACAGGTTCGTGGACTCCATTCTCTCCAGCTGCACATCCCAGTAGATGTAGATCTTCTGATTGAAGCTGACATAAACGAGGCAGGGGCTGTTGCTTCCTCCTTTGCATGCATAGAGGCCTGAAGAAAGCAAAAGTGTGGAGATCTGACTATTTCCAAAAGGACAGAGAAAGCAAATAGGTAACTTCTCATGATGAGGTACCAAAGCTGTTAGCAGAAAGCAGAGAGCACCTGGGGGGAGGGGCACAGACATGTACTCGGGCATATGAAGTCCCTCTGAGAAAATGCAAGAAAGCGTCTCTAAACTGTTATTAATGCATGGAGCTTGGGGATTTGCAAGCTCCTGCTTGCAGGACTGAGAGAGGGGACTGAGCAAAGCCAAGGCTCAGGCTAGTTCCATGGGGCTCCTTATCCCCATATGAGAACTGCTTAGAAGTCTGCAAATTGAAAAAGCAGTAAAGACAAGAGACCACTGTAGTACTCCCAAAAAGGACAGGGAAAAAACCCCAAACCATCACAGACAAACCTCAACGTCACCTTCTCTCACCCCTACTTTTCCCAGATGCCACCAGCAGAAAGACTAGCTGGGCTTTCTGCAGTATACACACAGGGAAATTATTCCCCACTGCAAACAGGCAAAGGATTCCAGGTCTCCCAGAGGGGAGTAGTAGCTTTGAGGGAGAAATGCTGTGAGGGCTGGCTTTGCAGTCAGGCTGCCCACCTGCACAGAACGCACTGACATTCTCATCTGCTTGAAATCTGGCAACAGTCCGATTGTGGTCGATGATGTATGTCTGACCATCCCATGCACAGGCAATCACCTCCTCATGCCCATTGCCCTGCAGGAATGACAAGATCGCATATTAGCACAGACATCAACTATTCCCAGAGGCAGTCAAGAATCTCTCCTGCTTTTTCAGAGACAGAACACTCACGTCTGAACAAGACGTCACTTTTGGACATCTTGTCCAGACATTTTGCACTTGTCCAGTCTTTTTGCACTTGAAGACCATCTCTCTCTTCTCTATCATAATCCTTAGGTATCATAAGAGCTCCTAGACAATCGGGGTGTTAGCAGTATGTAAAACCATTCAACTTTGCAATAAGTTAAAAGAGCAGCTGGGGCACAAAAAAGTTCACAGGATGCTGGGCTCACTAGGTCAAACAGGTGGACACAGCTCAACCTCTTGCAGGTGGACAGACTGACACAAGTGCAGAATGCACGGGTACAGTCAGAGCACTCTGTGTCATCTTGAGATAATAGCAGCCTTTTTCAGCTGAGTCATACTCCCCTTGCCCTTCCTAAATTCATATACACAAAGCCATGTTGAGCTTTTGTCTTCATCCCTCCCAGCCCTATTCACAGACACTCACAGTAACATCCAGCTTTTCCAAAGCAAACAGCTGGTGATCAACCTGCACAGACCAAAGTAGCTTGTCTGCTCCCTCCATGAGTTTCAATGTCCCTGAAAGGAAAAAAGAAAGAAAAAAAAAAAGAAAAAGATTGTCTTGAAAATACTAAAAGGGAGCAAGATGTTTGCCAACACTTAGGGTCTGCTGGCAGAGGGTTGGGCCCATGGTACAGGCTGTGGTTGCTAATAGGCAACACAGTTCCAATTCTGGGAAGGACAGCAGTCCATTATCTTGTCATCAGTAACTGGAAACAGAGAGGAAAAATGGCAGCAGCCCTGCTAATAGGATTGTGCTCTAAGACAAGAAGAAAACTGCCAAAAACAGGGTCCCAAAGTACAGTACGTCAACAGATCTCACATGAGACAGTGAGTAAACTAGAAGCTTCTTACCATGTCCCACGAGATCGTGTGATCTCAGGACAGCATGCTGACAGGTATCAGCTGAGAGCTGGCTGGCTAATAGCATGGTGTCATGGTTTGACCCCAGCCTGCAACTAAGCACCACGCAGCTGCTCACTTACTCCCCCCCGGTGGGATGAGGGAGAGAATCAGAAGAGCAAAAGTGAGAAAACTCATGGGTTGAGATAAAGACAGTTTAATAGGTAAAGCAAGAGACAGGCAAACAAAGCAAAACAAGGAATTCATTCACCACTTCCCATGGGCAGGCAGGTGTTCAGCCATCTCCAGGAAAGCAGGGCTCCAGCACGCCTAATAGTTACTTGGCAAGACAAATGCTATCACTCTGAATATCCCCCCCTTCCTTCTTCTTCCCCCAGCTTTATATGCTGAGCATGATGTCATATGGCCTGGAATATCCCTTGGGTCATTTGGGGTCAGCTGTCCCAGCTGTGTCCCCTCCCAACTCCTTGTGCCCCTCCAGCCTTCTTGCTGGCTGGGCATCAGAAGCTGAAAAATCCTTGACTCTAGGCCTGCGTGAGGCCAGCTCCTCTCTACCAATACTCAAGTTCCAGCATCCATTTCCTTTAATGCTTTTGGAAACAACCCAAGTCCCTTCAAGTACAAGGACACATCTCTGCTGTGGTTTAGAGGCTCCTGTCTACATGAATGGCACTGTTGAACTGACATCTCAAACAGTTGTTTGACCACTGGGTAAGCAGGCAACTTAGGAGTCAGCAGATGAAAGTTCTAGTCTCACTCTCCATCTCAAGCTTTCAGTGTGCCTTTGGGCCAACGACCTAGGCTCTTCATTTTCCCGGCTGCTCACTGCAGCATGGCTTTAATACTTCTAACCCCATAGGCCATGGGACCATACAAGTAACTAATGTTTGTAAAATGCTTTGAAATCCACAGATGAATAGACTGTACCAGGGGAGAAAGGCAGATACTAGTAACAGATAGAAAACACAACAGGTTTCCTGAAGAGAGCAAGCCTGTGCAATATCAGACCCAATTCAGTAAGGAACAGAAAAATAGGTTCAGCTTTAATGTTTCATCATATCCTCAGAAACAGGTATGTTATCATACACCTTGTTTCTGGGGGACTTGCTCACAGTGACAACTCTTACCTTGGCTCCTGTCTTAGCTTTCATGCCTTCATATAAAATATGTCAGCAGAAGGAGTCGAGTCAAATTCTCTTGCCTGACCCAGGAAGCATTTCTGAAGCCCAGCTCCCCCTTCTTTCAAAACCAGAAGTACTGAGCCCCTGGTTCCCTGCTTTGAATTAGTGACAGGTCCTGGCCACCCCACAACAGGTCTTTCTTCGAGGACAGTGGTAGGACTTACCATCCAGAGTACAGAGGGCAAAGAGACCAGAGCCACTATTCTCACTGGAGCAGCCTGTAAGCGCAGAAGAGAATTACAGGAGTTGATGTCATTTTATAACCATTGCCCCCTCCCTCTCCTGAAAAAAAAAAAAAAAAAAAGATCCAAAACAAGCTGATCCATCCTGCCTCCCTTTTTTGCCCAGCCTTGACACTTTGCTTAGCATCTGCAGATTCTTGCAACCAATTGTACTTGATGCTGGCTTTTATTTGTAGGGCACTGGCATCTCAAAACCCAAGACCTTCCGTTTGCACTAATATAGGCACAGGGTTAAAAGAGAGGTCCTGCCAGGACAAAGCCCAGTCACATTAGCACAAAAGCACCTCCATGGCAACTCCTGAATGAGTCTGGTTATCATGCTACCAACTCTGTTGTTTTCACTACAGCAAAACTGCACAGAAGCTGTGATGCTCTCCCAGCAAACACTGGTCCTTGGGCTAGAGAGCCCTTGCTTTATGAGCAGATTAGACACGTGCCTTCATGCTCATCTACACGCTAAGCCCTGGCTTTCCTGGGCTATGCTTATACATCTGTGAACTTCCTGCAAGCAGCATCCTCTCCAAAGCCTGTGTATCACAGTTGTGTGCAGGACAGCACTGAAAAATGTGACTAGTTAAATCTGAAGAGGAGACTCCCCTGACCACTGGGCTGCTTCAGCCCTTCAGTACACTCTCTACCTAGCTACCAGTCAGAAAAGACATGCAAGGTCAGGTTTTGAAAGTGATATCACACTTGGTGGGGGAGGACTGGAGCTGTATTCAGGTACAGCTGCATTTAATCCTTTCAGTGACCATGTAGGAGATGCTGGCTCCCTGACGTCTGCAGGAACCCAGGAAACCTGGCAGTCGGGGACAAGCCAGCAGAGCTGAAAGCAAATAGGCAGTTTCCCCAGAATGACGTAGTAACTGCAAGCCTCCCTCCACTGCCCATAGACAGCTCCAAGCTCCAGCAGCCTGCACGCTCCCCGGACACAGACTACGCTATTTCTGCAGATCAGCTTAAAGCAAACAGTCAGCTGGTTGAGTGCTCTGTTGCCCCTAGCTGACATTCATCCAGACAGGCTCTGATCCAAATGATCTGCTGTGTCCCCCTTACAAACTGGTCAGCATGGCACTCTTCAGCTGTTTCATTACTAATGGTCCAGCATCAGTGGGCTTTTCAGAACCTTCTCTTCATCCCTTATTCTGTGTGCCTTCATTTTTCACAGAGACCTCTCATTAGATGCACGGCTTTGTATGCAGTGAAATAAGTGATTTCATGCTCTGTTGACCACGTTGCTCATAGTAGCATCCAAGATGCTGAAAACATGACAAGCTTAGGAACTGGGGAGGAAGGGTACTCTGGGGAAGGGGAAGAGGAGGGGTTTCAGTGGATTGCTCTTCTCTCCCAGCTCTAATTACATTGGACAGCCTAAATCATTTCTCAGACAGCACTGCAGAGGGTAATACTTGGACAGAGCAAATGCAGCTGGATTCCAGCCAGCTGCACACAAGAGAAAGTAAACTGCATTGGGAATTTTCTGCCTTCTCGTATTATGCCCACACGCTCCGAGGAGGAGTGAGAGCTGCTTATTCTCCATAGGTACCAAAACAAGGTTCGGCAGGTGCACCAGGCACAGGTCATAGCACAAAGCAGTTACACAAGGGAAGCAGTGGCAGTGTGTAAGAAAAGTCTGGACAAAACAGCGGTGCGTCAGGGCTGAGAGGAGCCAGCAGCTGTGGAGAGTTTACATACAACAGCTGAACAGAATACATCGGAAGGAGACAGAGGACAGTGATATAAATGAAATATGGAAGCAGCTCTGGAGGGGTTGGGATTGCATTGGTGAAAGAATAGCAGGATATAGCTGCCAGGCATTGGGAATCAAATGCTGAAGAGCACAAAAGCAAGAATAAAGATGAGGCTGTGGAAAGGAAGGGACGCATCTAGGGAATAAGAAGAGGGCATAAGCTACAGCCATGCAAAAGCAAAGACCAAGGACATCTGTAGGAGCAAGGCATGGCAGCCATTCAGGATGACTAACTGCAGGCCACTGGAGGCTGCAGAGAAACTGTTGTGCTAGGTCAAGAGTAAGAGCTACCTAGGGAAGGACAAAGGCTATAAAAAGTTCAAATGCAAATATCCAGCTGTCTTTCTTTGGGAGCTGGCTAACAGAAGCCGAGTTCCCTCCGTTCTTGCAGCTGCCCTCCACTGTTATTTTTCAACCACAGGAAATCTGGTTTCACGCTGGACTGACATATTGAAAAATTATCGGAGCAACTGTTGGGCCAGAGATCCCAAGCTCCTAATCTCTCACCTCGGCCAATGCTACCAATTAGATGAGTGGAAACATTCTTGTTGTGAATCCGTCCAGATGTTTGGTGTAGAATAACATCTCGAATAGGGGCCTCGCTAGGGAAAAGAGAGACAGACATCAGGGAAGGGTTAGGGAACCATGCCTGGGACTGTGCCAGAACAATCTAAAGAGCAGCGTACTCCAAAGCTCTACAAATCCAGAGATTGATAGAGTTTGTGCATAGGTTAGCCCTTTAATGGTAAAGGCCAAGGAAAAGAATGCATGCCACCCCAGGTATGAAAGGAACTTGCTAAATGATTAACAAACAAAACTAGAATGATCTGATGCATCAGAAAGCTGGAAAGAGCTCAAAGGAAAAAAAAAAAAAAAAAAAAAAAGAAAAAAGTCAGTAAAACATGTATTCCAGTCAAGGAAAAAAAGACAATTTTTATCATTACTGTCACATAAGCCTGGGTGCTTTTCACTCAGGAAGTGTCTGCTCAGGGTTGAACAGGTTGGTCAGAGACCATGTCTGGGCCTGGCTCCTGGCTAGGAGGGCACCACTCCAGTAAGGTCTCCAAGACATCAAGGAGACTTAATTGCCTAGCTCCCCTCCTCCCGCAGTTTTCTGGGTCTGCCTTAAAAATCTCACAGAACACCACAGAAGCACCTGAATTCCCCACAAGGATCCCTCCAGCACCAAGGACAATAACCCCACTGCTCATCCCAATTGCTCTGGTTGTGATTTACAGCACTGGCTGCCAGGGGTCTCATTAGGAAAACCTCCAACTACCTCACCTGGAAGAAACAAGTGAATGAACCCGAAGTGTCATCCCAGGCTTCGGACTAACTGGGCTTGGCCCAGCCTTTCAGTTGCTACCCTTCCCACCATTAGATAGGTCACCAGATTGCCTACTACTCTTTCTCTGGAGATCTAGGTCACTCCTTTCCCTGCCTTAGCCCCCAGAACCGCCCCCCTTAGTGAGCTGGTTTTGCCACTCTCCTTGCCCAACCCAAGGAGAAGAGAGTGGGATATCAAGAAAGCAGTAGCATTCAACTTTGTGACAGAGACATGAAGAGTGTTCATGGAAGCTGGGGTGCGGGTGGGCTTAAGTCATGAACTCCCAGCAGTATAGGCGGTCACTGAAGCAAGGACAAATGACAGCACTCCCCCTCAGAAAGGTGGTGTGGCGGGGCCCTCTTGTGACAGGTATCTACAGCGGAATCTCCTCATCTAGCCCATGCAGTAACGCTCTTCACCTGCTTGGGACAGAGTTGTCTCTTCCCTCTGTCGTGGCCTGCTGCTCTGAGTCCCAGGTGCACAGCAGAATCGCATAACCGCAGCCTGGCTGAGACACCATCATCTCCGGTGAGCCATCAGGGCCTGGGTTCACAGAGAGGCTGTCCACCTATACTGGCAGAGGAAAAACATGGATAGAGTCAAACTGATAACTTTAAACATCTCAGAAGGGTTCACTGTGCTCCTCGTACCTAAGCCTGAATATGGCAGATCTTCTGACAGAGCTGAGCAGGAGCTGAACAAATTCAGCTAGAAGCAAAACGTCCAAGTTACAGTAAAAGGTTGTTTCCCTACCAAAAGCCACCTAAGAACAACACTAGTATCTTCCACTAATGCTCTCTAGTTGAGTGTGAGCAACTGACTGTTTCCCAGACCAACCCACTAGCTGCTCTGCACGTACAGGACAACCACTGGGCAAATCTCCTTTCAAGTCATCAACATGACAGTTGCTTTGTTGATAGGACTGTGATTTTGTGCTTCCTTCTTCCCTTGGGAGAGCCAGCTCTTGAAGACTGTAAGACAAGTTCTGCTCTGAACATCCTGTTTCCTTACCTGACCTTCTAGCAGCCATTTCTTCAACAGGAGCAGCTGCCCAGAGATATGGTCTGAATTCTCCGACAAGTCCTCCCAGCGGAAGGCACGTACCACCCTGTCAGTGTAACCCACCACCAGCTCACACTTCCCATCTCCATCTGCAGGGAATACAAGGAGATAGATGGGCGCTCTCAGCCTTTCATAGCCCCAAGAGCCCCAACATTCAGAAACCACTGTGCTGGTTTCCATCAGGTAGCATCCCTGAGGATCCCAATCCTGTAATGAGAACTTGCACTTCAGGAAAATTCCTGAAGTTCTTGCTTCCCCCCTCCATGACTTGGCTGTGGTTTGCTAGAGCACCTATTTCAGCAAGGTAGTAATTTCCTTCTGCGAGTCCCACACACCCTCCCTCCCCCACCACCTCATACCCAAACTCCCTCACCCTGCACTCCCACAAAGGCTTCCCGGCTCACCAATGTCATTGATCAGCATGACCTTGGTGTTGGCAGGAATGTGCTGCTTGAACACTGGCTTCTGCTCTTCTGCTGCTGCCAACTCATGGTGGCCTGAAGCATCTGGGTGTTTTGAAGTTGGAGAAGTCAGGTCAAAAAGATGAAACCAGCCTTCTGCACTCACCGCCACCACGAGATTCTAAGAGGGAAGAGAAAAGCCTTTTGATTTTTCCTCTTTTAGAAACTGCAGAAGCTGTCCCACAGCAGGGCGAGGGAAGGTAACGTGGGTAGATCCATCAAGATCAATGACTGTTACAGAGGGAGCAGGGGAAGGTTTTTGGCCAGCATACAAACTACTCAGGTATCGCAGGGTGCAAACTTCTTGTTCATCCTTGTCAGACTAGGGTATCAAGCTGATGCATGCATGCAATCCCCAAACAATGTGTGGCTTTCTCAATGCTCACTTCAGCTCTGCTCCCCCCTGGAGCACACATAGCTACAGTATTTTAGGCAGGGTGCCTAAACTGGGACTTTTGGACTCAGTGGTCCTGGCTTAACCCCCAGAAATAGCAATCTAGCAAAATGAGTCATATTAGACCCAGTGGAATTGCTTGGGAGTCTAGACTATTCTGCGGCTCAGTCTTGTTTAGATGACCTTAAACGCACACAGCCAAGCAGCAGAAGGGCCACGGTCCACAGCAGGGACCAGCACTGAGCAGGGCAAAAGCCACTGAGGAAAAGGAGCAACCCCCAAACCACCAAAGCCTTGCAGCGCTCACACAGGGGGACATGGAAATCAATAGTACTTCATGAAGACAGGATGGATTTCCTTGCTCACTAAAACCTGAATATGGCTCACAGAAAGATACAAGTTATATGTAAACAGAAGAACAGTTTTGAAACAGTAGTGCTGAAGCTGTATGAGCAAGGGCAGATCCTGGAGAGAAAGCACCTGCAACCTGTCCTCCTCCACACTCAGGGTATGACATGACCCTAATCTCCTAAGCACCTCCCACGTGCCCTACAGACACAGCTGGGAAGAGTTTGGCTGCTCTCACCTTTCCTTTATTGCATACATCTCCCACACCAACACATGTGAGCTGCAAGAGAAAAGAAGGACATACATTAGAGGAGGCAACCCAAAAGAGCACTTTGGGATAAGCCTCTGCCTTACCCCATCCTCTGTCATAAACCGTCTCCTGAACTCTAAACAGCCTTTTCAAGGACAAAGAGAGCAGAGTCATGGACAGAAACACATCTGCCATGCAACTGTCCAGAGCCCTGGGGCAAAATCCACAGTGCACACAAGCAGGGTCAAGGTGGGACAGAAGCCCAGTTCCTGTGTTTGTTCAGTACTTTGCTTGTCACTTCCAGCCCACTGGGCTAGCTGTGGGCAAAAGCAGGGTCTTGCACAACTACATGAAAGGCACCAGAACCGGTTCTGGCTGCCATTCCCCTCTGGCCTACATATTCCTAGGCAGTGGTCAAGGATAGCTGGCTGCAAATACACCAGAAGGCCCAACCAGTTAAAAATTTTGTCAAGAACTGACCATTCCTTGGCAAGATCGCACAGCCCAGGGTTTGCTGTCATCATTCTTGTAAACACAGAGTTTCCCGTTGGTGTCTCCCACCACTAGCTCATTCAGCTGTACAAGAGAATTGGGTTAGTAAGAAGAAATTCACAATTACAGTAACAGTATTCCCACACAGCAATAATTACAGAATTTATACCAAAAATTCACTCTGTGGGAAGCAGCAGCAAAGCAAAACAAGAGTTAGAGACAGCCTCGAATCAATAGAGAAAGTCTGAGAAAGAACAAAAGCCCTAATTTTACTCTCGCAGATAAAAGAGCTGGAGAGTGGCTCCTTAGAGCAACATCCCCTTATCCACTGCTTCTCTAGCCATTGTTTCAGAGTTGTGTCACTGACCGTTTTAACATCCTGCTCTGCTAATCATCCCCCTCATCACCCCATCTTTCATCCTTCAATCTAGATTGACTCGATCTTTCTTGAATCACCTGAGGAAGATGATGGCAGTGAGGAAAATGTACTCATCCAGCCAGAAAGAGTCTGCAAGAACACTTACAATAGATTTACACTGGATGTTCAATCTCACTGATGAAGGGGTAAAAGTCTTTCAGAATGCTGATTATTTCTTTGAAGACGACTGCTAAAAATCACCAACCACCCCTGCTGACGAGCCTGCTCCTACTATCCCATCTTCTGCATCTCTGTGTAGTTAAATGCCTCTGTGTAGTTAAATTGTGTGCATTTCCTAACTCCCTGCACACGCTGCCCCACATAACACGCCTTCTTACGGGAAAATTTGTTTTATCATCTCCTGCATTGCTAGCCATGACGCTTTTCAGGACAGGGCTGTAATAACATTTGACCACTGAGAAGAAGGGACAGTTTACATATATCTGGTTAAGCTAACCCCTTCCTAGTTACAGACGAATCAGACCCATCAGAAACAACCGTTTGTGGGGCTGACGGCAGCGTCCCCGATGCACATCCATCCATCGCACAGGTCAAGAGACACTGAAACTCGGCTCTACCCTGTCGGCGACCCGCTGGGCCCCGGCAAAGCGTTTCCCCGCGTCCCCGCACCGCCACAGCCCAGCGTCTCTCTTCGGGACCGGAACCCGACCGACCTCCCGGCGGTGCGGCACCCAGCGCCCGCGCCAAGGCGGCCCAGCGCGTCTAACGGCGACGGAAGCGCCGACTGGCTGCGCCCAGAGGCACCGAAACGTTCCGTCCGCAAGGGACCTCCGGCGGCCGCCTCACCCCTGCCGCCGCTGCCCCCCGCCCCGCCGCTGAGCGCGGCTGCGGGCAGCCCCGGGCCGCCCCCGGCTGCTCCCCAGGCCGGCCGAGCCCGGTCCGTGCGGGGCGGCCCGCTGCGGCCTTCTCCCCGCCTGCGCCGCCCGAAGCGGGCGCAGCGCTCCGCCCGCGGGAGCGCCCCTCTGCCGCGGCCTGCAGCCCCCGGCCCGCCGCCACCCCGCCTCCGGACCGTGTCGTTGTCGGCATCCCCCAGGCAGATGGCGTGCGGGAAGAGGCTGCCGCCGAAGTCGAGCGCCACACACTGCACGTAGCTGACGGACCGCATCCCGCCGCCGCCCGCAGAGGCGGAGCTCCCGCCGCTGGCTGCCGGGCCGCCCGCCAGGCTGGGGCGGCGACGGCGGCTGCGCAGGTACAAAAGCAGCCGGGGAGCGGAGGCGCGGGGAATCACGTGAGGGCGGGGGCGGCGCTGCCGGTAGGCCCGGCTGGGGGCTCCGCCCTCCTGCCACGCCCCCTCAGCGTGCCCGCCCCGGGGCCGCGGGGTTCCCGGTCGCCGCCGGCGGCACCGAGCGGGCCCCGGAGGGGTTGTTTCCGCTGGCGCAGACGACAGCGAAGCGGGACGCTTCCGCCGTTCCGAGGCAGGGTACGGCCGTCACCGCAATAGGGCAGGGGATGAAGGGTTTATAGATTGAGAGAGACAGGTGGGGGTGGTTTACAAAGTCAGTATTGTAGTTGTTTATTTTAAGCATTTTTCCGTAAGGACATAATGAATAGTTCATAGCTGAAGTTTACATGCATCACCTCGCTGATAAACACTACATGGCATCTTCTGCTGGTAGCTAGACCCATATTTAGAGTTGGCATGGAAGCGTCTTTCAGCTGCCTGAAGAGGGCACGTTTAGTGTCCTTAGTTGATTTACATTCTTAAACGTTTCATAGTTCGTTATATACTAACAAGGAGGGCAAAATGGTAATTTCAAGATTGCTCGCACTTAACATATCCACCATTGATTTCAGGAATTGTTTAGACGCGCTATAGAAATAATCTCACTTTTTGCTTTCAAAAACAGGTTGAAGAACTGTCATCCCTGTGGGAGATTTTTGAAAACTGTTGTTCCAAGAATTAGAAATTTATCACTAGGACATGGCCCTACGCTTACTTTCACAGCAACAACAGTTTCAGCCACAGGGGTTCATTATTTCCAGTAACAATTCCCAACAAATCAAGGTATCTCCTTGCTGGAGAAGAAGAACCCTTCCTTTGCATTCCTGCTCCCCTTACTCTTCTGCTGTCTCTGAACATCCCCTCTGGTAACTTCAGCTGGCAGACCTTCTTCACACCTTGTTGTCACCGCTCTGTAACGTTCCCCTTAGAGGTAGCCGTGCTTTGGTACAAGGTGAAACAGTTTGCACATCCACAGGGCTGATCCTATTGAGAGTCAGAACCCGTGAAAAGCACCTGCATTACCTGGCAACGCTAAGATTTTGCTAAGCAAGTCAAATCAGCATTTCCTTAAACGCTATGACCTACCAAGCACTTCATCCTGCCTCTTCCCCAGTCCCTCTCCCACCCCAGTGAAGCCGAGGGCATTGCTGCACCACGCAGCTCCCTCGCCTAGCTCCAGCCCAGCCGCAGGCAGGGAACTTCTTGTCTTGGACAGCATGGCAAGCAGGCCCTACTGCTTTGGTGATGGTTCGGTCACGCAGCTGCCAGGCCCAAGCCGGCGCTCCTGCTGGGGCAGGTACCAGCAACCTCCTGGCCCGTAAGAGCCTCACCAGTAAGCGCTCATACACTACTTTTCTCACAGCAAAGGAGACCAGGAACTCAGATTTTCAGATGTCATTCATGTTAATCTCTGCAATATACACACAATTCCAGCCCATCCCGTGCCATGCAAAGACAAAACATCTTTCTCACTGCAAAAAAATCCATTTTTGTATCTGAAAGGAAGATTATCTACCTTCCTCCTGCAGAGGAGGCAAAAAAGCATCCCTACTGGCTGCTAGAGGATGTCAGGACAGTGGAGATGCTGAGTTTAACACTACATAACAGGATAAACAGAGAAGGCAAGTTTGAATACTATGTGCCATGCCTGCAGACAAACACCCCCCCCCCCCCCAACAAAAAGCTCACACAGAACCCAAAAGCACACCAGTCCCCGAACAAGACACACAACATACTGCAGAACGAAGCAGAATATCAAGTAATAGCTTTCTTGTGAATGGGGATAAGCAGACATTAGAATTGCTCACAAGTTTGTAGTTCATTAGGACTTAGAAGTATTTGTAATGTGTTAAACCATCATCACCTATTTTCTCTTCACAGCCAGTCACTTTTGGGTAAAAATAAATGGTTTTTTTCTGGTCCAGTTTTACAATGTGGAGGGTGAAGAGGAACGTAGCAATACGAACACAAAATAAGCTCTATGCATAGGTTACAGACTTGCTTTTTGTACAATTTTCAGCAACATGTTTTTCCCCTTTTGCAAATATATGGGTAAATACTGTATCAATTGTTGTGGGAATTTTCTAAGGCAATGAACAAACAACACTAAAAAACAATCAGATACTGCAGCTACTGTACAGCTATGTGGATGAGAAAACGCTGAATGACCAAAGGACAGTAAATTCTCTTAATTCTGTGCAAATTCCAATAAAAACCCACGAAAAGTTCTGTTTTCTTGAGTTTAATTGGAGCTTTATTACTTAAGCTGTGACTTCACAGTCTTCACCTTCAGCAATTTGCAAAGAGGAGGCATACAAGAAAGGTTACAACACTTAATGGAAGGGACTCCCTACTGAACAAGGGGGAAGGGGCAATCCCAAGGCAGAAAAACTGGGAGCGTCAATTTGTTCTCAAGTCTCATGTGAGGACTCCTGGAAAAGGCTGATTACTTGAAAGAAATCAAGGAAATAAATTTAGGAAGCAGAACCTGGGATTAAAGTGAGCTGGAACCAGAAAGAGACAAACACCAATGGCAAAATGCAAATAAACCAAGCAGAGTAAATCCAGACAGAACCCAAACAGCAACAGAGGCTGAATGAATAAATAAAGTCCCTAGGATTAAACCAGATTTATGCTGCCACTCAGCTTCTTCAACAGACATATAAAGCTGTAACTGATGGTGGCATGGTGGCTTCAGCCTCTGCTCCCCTGAAGCCACTGTCCAACCAGGTAGAAAAATAAAGGTCTAATTCACTGGAAATTCTTTCATTTACAAAACTAATGGAATAGGGTTTGTTTTTATGCTTCTGTGTCAACTTCCGATTTATCTTCAACTCCATTCTGCTCATCTTTCATTTCTGCATCCTCAGTGTGGCTGGTTTGAAGAGTAGCAGCTGACTAAACAGAGAGACAAAGAAAATATATTCCTTTGTTATACAAAATTGCTAGCATTTGCGAACAGTACCACAAACATTATTTGATTCTTATCACTTGGATACCTGGTCTCCCTGCAAGACTGAATTAAGATATCAGGACCTTCAGCCAAGAGAAACCAAAAATTTCTTTGCATTTTTTCTGCATCTAAGAAACAAGAAGCCGTTTAGAGGAGGCTGAGAAATAATACTGGCATCAGATGGCTACGATTCATAACGTGGCGTGCAACAGGCTTGGGACGTATAAGAAAGTGGTCTCCCACAAACTGAAATTCATTTAGGAAGCTTCTGCACAGAAATGCTTTTGTCCTGCTTCAATTTCAATGCGATTCAATTTCAGCAACTCCCATACCCTGCCCCCACCCCCAACTTGTATGAGGCACACTTGGACTTGAGATAGGAAGAAACATCTTTGTTGGACAACTGTCACTTGGATGTCCTCTGTAAGAGCTTAGCTGGAACAAAAACTAATCTGACAAGGTGGCTGCTCTAAAAGCCCCCTCCTTGCTGTATCTTCCAGGTGTGGAAGGCAGAGCGCCATGTGGTAAGGGTCCGAGGTCAGTTTTTACAATAGGACATAACCAGCACATCCTGACCTTAAAATAATTTTCAAACACAGGAAAGGGAGGTAGAAATGTCTTGTCCTGCTCATCTCAAAAGATAGTGCAATGGCTATTCCATCTGTCAGCTGAGCACCCTGAACCATCTGTTTTATTGTAAGGTTAGAAGAGAACCAAACAAGAACAAGGAAGGACATAAGCATGCACTGTTGGGGGAAGGAGGGGAATAAGAGGGGAAAAAGGGGCGGAATCCTTAAACTAAAACGTTCCATCAACTTAGCTGCAACAAGAAACCACAAAGAACATCCAGGCAAAGGTCAACCTTCCATCCTTAGAAGCATTCTGTGAACCATGTGAGAGCGAAGTCTCCTCTCCACAGAAAATCTGTTAGCTAGCAATCCTGGGCTTAAGATATGGTGATAAACATCCTGACCTTTAAAAATTCACACTTTACATATGTGAACTATTTGAATTCATGAAAAGAACTACTGATGCAAGAGTGGCTGTCAAACTTCAACAGACCATAATATATGCAGATGCCAGGAATTTCAGAACTATATAGTCCAAGCTGCTTTCTTAGCAATAAGATGACAGCTTGGTAAACAAACCCTCTTCTCCAGAACTCTTGAACTTCTCCCACCACCACTAACAGAGAAACTGTTGGAGCTCAAGTAAAGCAAGATGATAGATGAATTAACAGGAAAACATGTTTTCTCACAAGAAAAATCCCCAAGACTGACCTGGGGAGTAAGCGTCCTTTGTTTACAGTTCCATGTTCCATCGATCGCATTTCAATTAAAATCACATCAATCTGAATTAGGCCAGATGGCTCCGAGAAAAAACAATGTAAACACATGCATATTGCCATAATCATCCATACTATTGAGAATAATGAACCAGGCCAACAGCATTCTGGCCTGTATCAGAGATTGTGTGGCCAGCAGGAGCAGGGAAGTGATCATCCCCCTGTACTCAGCACTGGTGAGGCTGCACCTCTAATACTTTGTTCAGTTTTGGGCCCCTCACTACAAGAAAGACATTCAGGTACTGGAGCGTGTCCAGAGAAGGACAATGAAGCTGGTGAAGGGTCTGGAGCACAAGTCTTATGAGGAGCATCTGAGGGAACTGGGGTTGTTTAGCCTGGAGAAAAAGAGGCTGAGGGGAGACCTTATTGCTCTTTACAACTACCTGAAAGGGGGCTGTAGTGAGGTGGGTGCTGGTCTCTTCTATTAAGTAACTAGTGATAGGATGAGAGGAAATGGCGTCAAGTTGCAGCAGGGGAGGTTTAGGTTGGATATTAGAAAAAATTTTTCACCAAAAAGGTTGTCAAGCACTGGAACAGGCTACCCAGGGAAGGGGTTGAGTCACCATCCCTGGAGGTATTTAAAAGACGTGTAGACGTGGTGCTTAGGGACATGGTTTAGCGGTGGACTTGGCAATGTTAGGTTAACGGTTGGACTCGATGATCTTAAGGGTCTTTTCCAACCTAAATGACTCTGACTCTATAAGCTGATTCTATCCAAAGTAGATGGGAAAATTCGAACTAAGTGCCATGTCTTTGCAGTATCCCAAACAGTGCGCAATGCAAAGACTGTGAGTCTGCCTTTTGCCAAGACTACAACTCTGCCAACTGTCTTAGGGGTTGAGGTGTACATTTTGAAAAGCACAAAGGCAGCCCTTTCGTACTTCTAGTGGATATAGCTTGTTTCAGCAATCCACTTTTCCTCTCTGAACAGCAGATCTTGCTGTGTCCCAGACCTAGCGCAGGAAGCTAGATTCCGAGCAGCTATGCTAGCTGAAAGGAACCTGCAGAGCAGAGCCTGACAGCTCGCAATTAAAACCTGCAATTTCAAAAGATGCCCAACAGTGAAATAATTCTAGTTTAGATGCTGTATCTTTTATCTTCCTGAGATTTTTCATTAAAGCCTACCAAAAATTAAGGTACAGTGTGGCTATACAAGACAATGACTAAAAGGACAGAATACTTTTTTCCAGGCTCCCATAAGCAAGGACTGTTGACAACAAGCTGCTTTAGCCAAATACGTAACTACACGGACAATGACACTTTCCTTGCAGAATCAGTGGGGAATGCGTGCATTTATGTGTTTGTTTACACTCCTCCATAAGAAGCAGAACCAAATCCACAGAACTACTGCTACTCTTTAAAGAGAAAAAGAAAAACAAAAAACCACACAACCAAAAAGCCACAAACAGAACAGCTTGTCCACCAAACCATCCAGTTAGGGGTGATTGCCCTATGCTTACTATATGACTACTGTAGCAGAGTAAGAGATGAAGAATGGAATACATCTCCCATTGTCCCTGGTAGATAAACTGATTTCAGATGTATCTCATTTTGGAAGATTTGGGGAGGGGGAGAAAAAGAGAGGTTTGTGAAGTGTTTCATGTAGGAAATTGTCAGCCAACAGTCTGAGATGGCGGAATTGTGAGGATCTGCTTATCTGAGGACAGTGGGCCTCCAGCCAGACTCACTGACACAGTTAACCACAGGAAACTGACATACCAAAGTCTGACAATTTTTTAGATTCTCGATGCATATTCTGGAAAGGCAGACACAAAGATCTGTGAAAATAACCTCACAAGACGCAAACTTCTGCACTTCCCAGCGTTACTGAGAAAATTTGGGTCTGATATAAATCCCAGATTTGTCTTGGAAGTTATGGGTTTACCTAGTCCTTCTGGACCATCAGATTTAAGGAAAACAAACAGAACATTTTCTTAGTATGTGTGATTCTCACCAGTAACTTTGAATGTTTCTTGCTAGCTGATACAACCTTGTTACAACTTGTATTCAAATATTGCCTTTGTTCACTGAACTAGTATTTACTAAAATTCTAGTGAAAGCTTAGTAGGAAAACTGTCCATACAGTAGAATAACGAATCTTCTGAATGCCCGAATTCTGACACTTCATAATCAATGTGTGACATTTGAGATGGAGAGCATCAACCACTTCGTAATGTCTCCATGAGAAGCAAGATGGTCTCAGTAGATAGGCCACCCAGGCACCAGAACAGACCGTTCTTTAGAACAATCAGTTCAAAGAGAATAGGCACTTTTTTCAGTTCTTGAACGTTACCATGTTTGCATCCCATCACTTCAATTGCCTTCTGATTAGCACTGGTCTGTCGCAAAAATCAGTTGAAATAAGGAGAAGCATTCTGTGCAATGCTTGGTACCACTAGTGGTCTTGTTCAAACAAGACAGCCTGATCATTTTGACTGTTGGCTATTTCCAGGCTTTCCCCCCAGAGGAAGCTACTTGAGTGTTTTCCCACTATATTTATCTGTACTAAGTAGTAAGCTGAATACCTAAAACACTATTCCTTGTCTAACATGTGACATCACCTCTTGTAGCCTTCTGGATTAGTGTTAATTACCTTTAAGTCTTTGTCTGCAAGCCTTTGGAACATGTTGGCATACATCTTCTTCTCTTTCTCATGCTGCTCCCGTATTTTTTGCTGACAAGTTACCAGTTGCACTTTGGCAGCTTTGTTACTTGGATAAAGTTGTATCACCTTCTGGAAATCTCCCCGGGCCAGTTCAAAGTCATTGACAGCCAAGTGTGCTTCTCCACGCCGGAAGAGGCCTTTTTCATTGTTGCTATCCAATTCAAGTGCCTGCATTAAAAAACAAAACAAAACCACATTCAAGAATAATTTTTCTTTTTTTAAAATAAGATGCAGTCAGAACACCAGAGACTGCTAGAAACTGTACCTTCTGAAGTAGATTTATGAGTCTTGTCAGGGCTTACTAATAAGGCAAGTTGAAGACAGCTGAAGTAAGTACAAAGAGGACTGAATATAGTAGGCTATTTGACAGAGAACCAGCAAGTCTAAGATTTAGTCCTGGCTCTACTCCAGCTCTTTGAAGGACCTTTGCCAACATGACTACCTTCACCACATCTCAGTGTTTCTAATTTCTAAATACTTGAATACTCTCAATGTAGCAGGAATTTAGTAAAAGATATTCAAAGGACAGTAACTATGAAAATAACCTGTTGGATATTTTTACATTGTGTATTCAGTACTACCCAACTGCCACCTGACAAGAAAGGCTGAACGCCACATGGGCTGGTGTCCCTCAAATTGTTAAAGCGAGAGATAAACTGTCAGATTGCTTGTGCAGCTTAAAAATAAATAAACCCTTACTACCTTGTTGCAGTTCTCCAAAGCCTGGGAGTATTCCTTCAGCTTGAGATGGCACATAGCTAGATTAAGGTGAGCAGCAAGCCTCAAGCTTCTGGCTTTTGTATCCTCCTCATCAGAGAGTCCTGATTCATGCTCCAGCCATGACACAATCTTCTTATACTGCAATGCTGCCCGTTTGTATTTCCCCTCCTGTAAACAAGGCAATTCAATTATCACACAGCTCATCACAGTAACTTTTATCTCCCTCTTGCCCCTTCTGCTTACCTTGAGCAATAGCTCTGGAAAAAATAATTCAATCAGAAAATAACTTCTATCATCAAAAATACACTACTTCTGAAAGCCATTCCACCATAGGATCAGAAAATCTTTAGGAATACCTACTGGTTCCCCCACTAAAGCTAGGGGTATAGGCCAGCATTGATACTTCACTCTCAACTCCCACCTTATATTCAACTTTTGATACAAAACAAGGAAGAAGGGGCATTTTCAAAACAGCACAACTACTGCTATGTCATGAAGATAATGTGAAAGTCTGCCTTTAGCTGGTCAAATTATTTGAAACAGCTTCTCCACACTTCTCTACCCAAATGAATATGGTTCATTCACAGCACTAACTTAAATACTGTAACCTTGGTACCATTCAATGTATGCCCCGAAGTTATCTGTAGGTACAGCAAACAGCTCTGAGAGAGAACTAACTCCCTGCAGAGTTAGTTCTTTTGTTTTTTTGTTTTTTGTTTTTTTTTTTTTTAAGACACCTTCCCCTCCAGTCCTCCCTGTAAAACATCACAGAGAATACCATGAACACCACTCTGAAATGACAGAAGCTGCAATCATCATTATCAGCTCATGACACGGACTAAGAAATGCTATTATTACTTGGGGACTGTAATTTACCTTGAAGTACTGCGTGCCTCTCTCCTTCACAATGCAGCTTTGTTCCAGCTTCTCATCTGTGTTCATTTCCCAAGACTCCTTAGCCTACCCAAACAGGAACAGCTGTAGTCAATGATACAACTTCTGGGCAAACCAAGTGGCTATGCTGCTTCCCACTAACAGTATGGCAGAGATAGGTTTGGCAAAGCAGAGTTTTGCACTGCTACTGGAAACTGGGCTAGAGCAGGAGAGACACTGACAGCAATGGACAGAGTTACAGTAAGAACAAGGACAATTTCAGCCAAGAGCTCCCAGCATGTCATCATCTCCGTCAACAGTGGCTTCCCTATTTCAGATCAACATTCAAGGATTCCATCATCCTTGTTTAAGCTGCACCCACGCTTCTTCCCCCACCTCCCAATCTCTTTGGGACTTCATCTCCTGTTCCTACCTTTTCAAAGCTTTTGAGTTTCACTTCATATTGTAGCTCTGCATCTGGAGGGATCTGAAATTTCTCCTTCCCAGCACTTCCAAAACCATAGCTGTAAGATTGGGGGGGGTACAAAACAAAACAACAACAACAAAAAAGAGTTCCAAAACTATCCATCCAGCCATATGTGCTACATAGGAAGCTGGAGGGAAAAACCACATGCAAATCTGGGATGCCTATACAGCATTATTACAAGACATAAAGGCTTCAAGAATTCTGGGTAGTATTCTAAAATTAGCAAGGACAAGGTAGAAGAAAGCTGGAGAAAGCTGGGGTTAATTTCGTTAATCTCTAGGTTACCAGTTAACTTTCTTTTACTTCACATAAGCTAAAAAAAACAAACAAACAAAAAAAAGTATCTCTCTATCAAGGAAAAAAAAAACAAAGACTTTCAAGTTATACACATCTTGCTTCATATTCATTGCCTGAGACTCTTTCCTTCAGAGCACCTGTATTTTAGTACTACTCTCAGAAAAGCAAAGATAACAATAAACACAGAGATTAAGTGAACAGCTGTATACTTAACACGCTGCCAATCAGCTGATAAACAGTAAATGCCTATAGAAAGGTTCTGTGTTGCAACTCCAGTAAGAAGTTGCATATTAGCAGGAAAACGCTCAAGATCAGATTGCTTTGCTTTTCTTCTCCCTTCAGGTTCAGTTCTAGTTTAAAAAACTTAAAACAAAAACCGAAATGAATTAAAGTTTGATGGAAACAATCAGTGCAAACTCCACTTGTTTCAGATGTGTTCTCACTGTAAAGAGAAAATTCTGCTTATATCCAAGACTGTTTGAGTTTACAATATTGGACGGTCATACCTCTCAGTTAGCTGTTCTAAGTCTCACAGAGTTCTCATAATGGTCCAAGGTTTGGATATAACTTTGCCTTGCATCTCACAGGAATCTTGAAGGTCTTCTTCCAAAAGGCTTTCAGAATACCAGTGAATGTTTTCTACTAACAAAGGATTTCTGATAGTTTTTACTAACCACATCACCTAAGGACTAGCTATCTGGTCGCACTGGGCTGCTCAGAAGGCTCTTCAGCCCTTTTCCTATTTTGAGGCTGTTCTTTAGGTATCTGTATATGCACTGCTTTATAGTAAGTACTGTTTCTTTAAGAGGTACCACGAAAATGTAAGTTAAAGAGAGCAACAGTATTTTTTTTTTAACATTCACTGAGACCAACCTATAGAGACTTAAGTAAATTTCTTTTGGAGTGCTACTACTTCACATCCAAGTGGCAAAGCAATCTTAGCTCTGTACTTCTCACACATCACACTTTTGGGGCTAATCAGGTTTTTACTACAGCACTGAAAAAAGCTGAAGAGCATTATAACAAAACACTTCATTCTGGCCAGCTGCTTAGTATAAGCCCTTCGAGTATCAAAAGATCAGAAACAGCATACTTGGGTTTGAGATAGAACACGGATTCCTCAGATTTCTCCATTTTTTGAATTGCTTTCTCCAGACCATGAGGAAGATCATAGTTGTCACCTTCTCCGATCTCAAACCGCAATTCCCGCCTGTCAAAAACACGATCTCCATATCGGCCTTCAAACTGGACTGGTAACATAAAACAGAACAACCCAGAGAAAAATCAGAACATATCTATCTATGGTAAGGTGAACGTAGCACAGGTAATATAGGGAGTACCAAAACCTCCTAAAGAGTCTTTTCTCTTTTAACAGCTACCTATGCATGGCGGCTACTGGCAACAAATAGAACTGCTGCTACTAGCAGTTGCTACTGCTAATAAACACTTCTTTTGTTCATCTGTGTTTTGTGTTTTGGTTTTTTTTCACTCCAACAAGCACCAGAACTATTTCCCTTCTTGTTCCTTAGCAAATGGAAATACTATATTATATCAGACTCATCAACCTTTCGTAATCAGATAAGCACTTTATCTGATTCAGTATCTCTGGAGAAGACAGTTGCTGCTGGAAAATGTAGACCTCGCTAGAAATAAGAGAATGAAAGCTTACTCTAGGTTGTTAAGTTACTTGGTAAAGGAAAGAGAAGCCACATATTGCTCTCCGAGTTGTAGATTGGGAAAAAGGTTCTGCCCTCTCACATGGTAAACCCATTTACTATTTATGTAACATACTTACTCTCTACAAGCGCACCCTCGTTGGGCTTGGAGTAGCCTTCCCCTTTTTTACGGATTCTTCGGATGATGCCACCGTCTTCGTCATCAGTGAGGTCCTCCCCCTTGAACTCAAAAAGTTCTATCTGTGGAGGGAAGAAAAGCCGTGCATTTATTCTCACCACATCAGTTCAGTAACTCACAGGATTTGTTCTCCAGAGATCTTTGAAACTATAACTGTTCAGGAAGCCACTATCTTAGTTAATGTCCTGCAAGATATTAGATAGCCAAGGCTATGAAGATGCTGTATTCAGTAGATACTGGATGGAAACCTACTGAAGAGTTTCAGATTATATTCAGGCCTTTACGCCTTTTTCTCCAGCAATCTTGGTCCCCCAATACTACGAATTAGATCCTATAATTGAAAGGACTGTGAACCTGGCTTCTGAATAAAGCTTACATGAGCCACAATGCTTGGGGACTACTGCAAAAAAAGATCCTGTTGGTTTCTTTAATAGTATTTTTACTAATGTCTGCAGGCAGAAGTATGGATAATGGTTTTTGGGCTTGAGGTTTTGTTTGCTTTTTTAATGAGGGAAAATACCTTTTGAACACATTAAGCCAGGAAGAATTTGCTCCCAGCTGCCACTTTGTAGTGCTACCACACTGATCAGCAGCTGTCACTCCCTCTTACTCTACAGTCAAGTAGAGTCACCGGTAGTGTCACTGCATCCAAGGGCCAGAGAGGTTTGTAAGTAATGCAAGGACAAAAAGAGCAGGAAAATTAAATATAAAGATGCAATCCTTATCCTTAAGTCCTGATTATACCCTTAGTTCCATCTATGGTCAAATTCAGATCAACTTTAAAGTGCATGGAATGGAGCCCAAACTGATTCCAAATGCTTGTCCTGCAATATTAAAAGAAATTCAAGAATACCTTTTCAGACTTCAGCTATTCCCCACCTGTTTCTTCATCCTCCTACTCTTGTGCCACAGGACAACAGTTTCAAGACTTCTGTGTCATTTTCCCTTGCATGCCTGAACAGAGTTAGTGTTCTCTTTTTACTTTTTTTTTTTTTTTTACATTTCCCCCTCTAGTTTTGCCTTGTCATTGTGTATTGTGGGATCATTTCAGAAAAAAATTATTTCCAGGAGAATGATAAAACAACAAAACCATGATCTGGCCCACCTTTAATCTAAAGTTGTTGCTGCAATGAATTCTTTAGAATTTTTAAGAGCTGGTGTTATTGTAGGAGATAACTATCCAGCCTGAATCTTTACACGCCCTCCCAAGTCTCTAATGCAAATCATAGTGTGAAGCGGGAGTACCATGATAAGATGGAAAAATAGTCTAGTCACAAAAGAAATTTGTGTTGCTGCTATGCAATTAAGAAAAATAATCTTTTGCTAACCTATGTTTGAGTAAAACAATAGTAAAAACAGCACAAAAGAGCAAGCCATTATTATCAGCATTGTTTAGACTAAGTACCTCATTTTAAAAAAAAAAAAAAGTTCAGGGCTAATGCTGCAGAGGTTCATGACACTGGACTTAAGATACCTGGAATGCAAAAGGAATTGAATATTCACCAGCACAAAGAGTATTTCCACTTTGTATTTTGATGGATACCTAATAACAAGTAATATTCTGGTCTTTCTCTTCAGTCTGTCTGAAGCAAGCTAAGTCATTCCAGAACATCCCACTGATGATCACAGAGGTTCCCCCCCCCCCTTTTTTTTAACCTGAACAACAGTATTCTACTGAAGAATCTATTTATATTGCTCAGCAAAAGCAATCATGAGGAAGAAAAAAAAAAAACAAACAAAAAACCCCCAAAACACCAAACCATAAGACATCCATTATTTCAGGTCATAGTGAAATGCTGATGTGGTGATGACATAGCTACAAAATCTTTTAAGTTTTAGAGGGCCCTTTTTAAGGCAACTTGGACAAATTTTGGTATGGTGACGGCACTTGCAAAGGAACCATGCTGACATTGTTTTAAATAATAAAAAGGAAACCAAGGAGCAAGACTGAAGAAAGTGGAAGCTTAAGAGATTTTAAATGCCCAAGAGTCATACTTGTCAGAAATCACTCCTACCTAATAGAACTTAGGAAAACTTTCTGGATATAAGTTCCATCCCACCCCCCCAATTCAGGACACACCCAGCACTGCTTATTTGTTGTAGCCAGTCATCTGCAGGCCATTTTGTTAAGGAAGCACAAAACCATCATGGGCAGCTTCAGTGCTTTTCTTTCTTTCTCCCTTTCCTCCTCTAATATTACTGCTCAGGCAGGCATTAGGGGATACCAGGGGCCACGCATGAAACACTCCTTTTATTTAAACAGTACCTAGAAGATGGACAGGTCAGACTGGCATCATTAAGAAAAACCTAGTGGGAAGTGAATAATCTGGATGACTGTATCAGAGAGACTCACTAGTACTCTCATGAAACAAATCCCATCTTGCAATTAGTGCTTTTATTTATCAAAAGGTTAGGTATTATTATCTCTTGTTGCAGGACAATGATGTAGCATCCTGTGTACTAGTGCTAAGCCCTTAAGAATGCATTATTATGCTGCCAAGGTAGAAGGTCTTGAGGTTTGAGACACTGTGCGTGGACAGTAGAAGGTCTTGAGCTTTGAGACACTGCGCGTGGACAGTAAAAAGCAGAGAAGCTGAACTTCTTCAATAATTGCTACAATGAAGTTCTGTTTGTTTTTTCCTTTCCCTCAACCAAAATGAAGGGAGCAGAAAAAGGTGGAGGGGTAGGGGAAAAAAACCCAAAAAACATTAGAGTTTGCATTTGAATCATCAGGTCAGAACACAGTAAATGTGTTAGTGTTTTTATCTGCCCTTTCAATCCTGCCCTATATTACACTCAGTATCACTCGCATTTGTGCAAAGCACACAGCATTCCAAGCACGTGTAGTTTGATCCAATATAAATAAGCCATGAGTATCTTCAGATTTGTATGTTTAAAAAATACTGTTTAAGAACAGCTTTACAAGATACTATTTTTCAACAGTCAACTGCAGAAATAATGGCATTAATTTTGATGTACTCAAAATGAGTACGTTCTCATACCTTAGTGGCTTGGGATACTACCTGCTGGCAGTAGGTTTTTTAATACTTCCGCACAAAATACATCTTTAATGCTAGTACTCACAAGTTCAGGGACAAAAGAAATGCAAATACACTATCCAAATGTAATACAAATACAATATCCAACTATGTTTAATTTACCCTTCTTAACAGATGCTCATCGTTTCCATTAAAATCTAAACAGGCTTTCAGTCCCTACTCCACAAGCTGTTTTTACCTTCCTCAGATACTAGATACAACGTTCAATCTTAGAGCAATCATCAGAGCTTAAAAACTTTCCTTATGCCCCCAACATAGGAGTCCATTCCATTGATTAAGTATTTTAGAATGAAGTAATTTTAAAAATCACACTTAGGAAGAGTCCATCTGCCCTCTCTCAGGTGCAATTGATTTTTTCTTGGAAAATTGAACTGTTTCAATGATAGCAAAAATATATCCTCCCAAAACACTGTTTAGACTGTTTGTCAGAGCATGCTCCAGGAACAGCTTTAATATCATCCTGTATGGAAAAACCAAACCCAAGTCTCAGCATTCTGAGCAACCACTGTCACTACTAAAATAACGCACAAGACACAGCAGCTATTTCCACCCCCTTTTGGGAAG
The DNA here is from genome assembly GCF_026419915.1 of Harpia harpyja. Classification (NCBI taxonomy): domain Eukaryota; kingdom Metazoa; phylum Chordata; class Aves; order Accipitriformes; family Accipitridae; genus Harpia; species Harpia harpyja. Next base: position 8,703,880 of record NC_068945.1, on the reverse strand, counting down.
GGGATGGGGCGGGGGGGGAAGATACCTTAAAGATCACTAGGAAACAAGTTCTGTCTTCTGCTGGTGACGTTAAGAAATACCCATGCTAATCAGCTCCATGCTCACCAAGACACGCAGCTCACCTCCAAGGAGACTAACTGTCCACGTGAATTGTAAAACTAATGTTACCCAGACACCAAACTCAAGACTGCTCCATCTGTCACAGGGACTAAGCGTGTACAAATTACTTTCTATGATCTTAAGATTTATCAGTGTAGCCTGCATCCACAGACAGACTTTGGTAATCAAGAAAGAACCTGAATCCAAACTGTTCTTATGGTGCTTTAAGGCTTATTAAAATGCACAGCTCTACAGAAAACAGAGTTCATAGTTGCAGGGCTGTTCAAATACACTTTATATTCTAGCAGTTTATATGGGCTAATTATCTCTTTTCTCCCCCCAAAAGCTCATAAAAGATTGCATTCATGTTGCAAAGACAACACAAAAAAGTATGAAAAATGTATTACTGAGGACATTAATTACTCTTTCTGTTGTTGAAAACTTCATAATGTTTAACATAAGTATCACTACTTTTGAGTATTATCAAGTGGAAAGAGGATTACAGATTTTGTTTTTTCAACTACTTCAGAGTCTGCCACTGAGACAGTCCGCTCTCCCAACCTGCACTCTCCTACAGTGAATCATTCTGTAACTGTAAAATTAAAACTATGAACACTGGAAAACATTCAAGTATTTTAAAAAACTCCAAAATAAGGGAACCTGAGCCATTGCTGATCAGTTGCAGCCAGACTAGAACTTTATGCTTTGCCCACATTACCCTAATTGACCATATTTTTCTCTTCAGAAAACCTAACATTCCTGTTTTGAAAGGATACTACATCACACATTTTCTACAGTGAAATATGATTTTTGTTTGTTTTTCAAGCATACAGCTTTAGTGACCATCTCTCACTTACCTCAAAAATCAGTGTAGCATTGGGAGGTATCTTTGGGGGGCTCCCAGCTGAGCCATAGGCGTATTCTGGTTTACATGTAATCCGACAGATTTCACCAACCTTCATAGTTGCCACAGCAATGTCCCATGCTTTGATCACCTCACCTATGCAAGTCAAATTTCAGTCACACAATTGCTAGGCATACATGAAAGGTGTGATCAGCTGTGAAACTGAGCATCATCACTTTTATCATACAAAAGCTAAGACAAGAGCAAAATACTGAAAGACTTGTGCTCACTCTGATTTATGTACATCAGTTTTAACCCTAATCAAATTATAAAGTTACATGGGGACCCAAATTTGGCTAAATTTCTTCATTCTACGTGTAGTGATTCTTTTCCTCCCCTTACTTCCTCACCTATAGAGAATATAAGTCATCTGAACAGAGCAGCCTGAAGCACTTGGCACAATCTCAAGTGCGAGGAAACAACAATAAACCCTTCAAAGAGGAAGGTCTTAGGGTGAGAGATTGCCTGCTCGTATTTTGAAAACAATCCAAAACAACAAGCCTTTTCTCTCTGTACTTTATCAGTTGGCAAAGAGTAGCATGAGTGGTAACTAAGTTACATGCACTTGTAACAGAAATGGGGAGGAAAGCAGAAGTAGTATTCCTTCTAAAGCCGAAAGTAAACAGAAGCTGGATCCTCAAGTAACAAAATCCTCTCTCTCACTCAAGCTCTCCTACTTGCTGCTCCTTTCAACTTAATCAAGCAGCCTTCCTATTAGTCTTAGTATTAATAGGTACACTTCATATCATCTCAAATTTCAGTACACTGCAGAATTTATCTCCCAAATAAAAAAGCAGCAGGTAAGGAACTACCAGGGGCAGCTCAGACTGAGTAATAAGATTTACTGGAACAAGGATGTTTCGATTTTTGCATTCAAAAAAAATGAAGGCTTTTGATAATGAAGAGATGCGCTGCTTCAAGATTCATATTTGGGTTAATTTGGGAACTTAGGGGGAAAAAGGAGTACGTTTCATCATGCTGCAGCTGACAGCTGCCCCTGTGCACCTTGTCCCAGTATCTGGTCACAATTAAGTACTCCTGAATTTGAGTCTTTGCCAAAAAAAACAACCAACAAAATGCACATTCTGGCTATTTAACTACCCTTTATCACTACGCTTCAAAGCAAATTTGCTCCCCTGGAGTGCTTTGTCTAAGGCCCATGAATTCTTCAGCAGGCCTCATCACAGGGCTACACAGTTTTCTCATTCAGAAAAATCTCAGAGCTGTTCTGATTGGGCCATTCTAAGAGAATAAACCTTAAGCTCTGAAAACAAGTTTAAATAGCAACTTTAACATGCAAAGGAGCCACACATGCAAGGAAATCCCATCTCAATTATTACCAAAACTGTTCAATACCAGACACAAGACATTACCTTTCCCCAAGTCAAATGAAAATTTGTCTCTCCTGTCCAGACTGGAGTCAAATTTTGTGCCATCAAGGAGCCATCCTGTGTAATGGACGGTCACTTTATCACCTATCATCGGAGACTCTGTCCCACTGCCTTCTCTCTTGACAACCTGAGAAAAACAGTAAGCAACATTAAGATGAAGAAAACTGGGTATGCCTAGTGGACATTAATTCCATTTACTTAGATGCATGCATTATCATCTTCAGTAGATAAAGGATTTGCAGGTTTACTTCAGTTATCTGGACATGGACTGACTAGTCTGCCTACAGATTAGCAGCGTTGCAAATGCAGGAACCTCAAGACGGCTCTGCTGTGATACGAGAACTTATCTGGCAACAGTTGGCACCAGCTCACAGATCTCTGCATCTATAGTTAGCCATGTCACTTACCTTTCCTCAGGAAGATTTTAAATGATCTTGAAACTTAATCAGGTAAAGCATTAGGCAGGGCTTTTTGCTTTATTCAAGTACTTTCCTCACCACCACTCTACCATTACCCCTGAGTTTGGTGTTCTAGGCGAAGTATTTAAACAAGAAAGAGCTGGTTCTTTCCATGCAAAGTCTATTCTAACATGTAATCTGAGATTACTCGAGTTAAACCAGACGGTTTAACAAAGGTTAACAGAATCTCACCCCAACACAGGTTAGTTGTAGCAGCCAACAAACTTAACACTTAGGAATTATTATGTTGTATTAATTTCGTCTCCCCACAACTCTGACACAGATTGCCAGCACCCCAATTTCACATACAGCTGCAAGGATTTTATTTTCTTCTCAAGAGGTTCCCCAGCCTAGCTACCAAGACCAGTATCAACTAAATCTACACTATACAAAGAGCAAGATCGGCCAATATCTCTGGTGTTCATTTGAAATGTATATAAAAATAGAGAGTAATACTGACGTATCTCATAGGGCAAGGATGTGAAGCCTTGCCCGTAACAGGATTCCTGAAGTTCAAATTTGAGTTTCCTCCAATACTGATTGAAACCACCTAGCGCGGAGCCAAAGCTCTGCATTACTTCAGCTAGACAAAAGGGAACCAATGGAGGACCCTATCTGCCTGCATCTACAGAGATCTGGAAAACATACTGTTCATACAAGATAAACACTTATTCAAGAGCAGTTATACAGAAGCATGGATCGGTGTCCCTCCTTTAAAGAAAAGCTATAAAAATGTCATGCTTCTATACCACTCATGTTTTTCACTGAAGGAAGCAGACCCTTGGAAGTCTCCTTCCCGAATCTCAACTTCTTGCAATCTCCTACTTTGCCTCCCACCATCCCCACAACTGACTATATGACAGAAATGCCAGCACCCTCCACCCAAAGCCGAGGCAATGCAGACAGCTTCTGTCAGACTCTTAACAAGCTGAAAGCACCTCACTAGATGCATAAGAGAGAGGAAAAAAAACAACAAAAAAAACCCCCAAAACAACAAAAAAACCCCAGAAAAAAAATACTACCTGCTCAGTTTCCTAGGGAGAGAATGCTCAGTGCAAAAAGGGATGCCTGACCTCACACAGCACACCATCCTCTTACCCTGCACCACCTCAGTGCTACAGCAGTTATTAGCATTACAGAACTAATCTATTGATTTTTCCCCCAAGAACAGCAAAAATTGAAGCAACCACTCTCCCAGAGATAAGGAAACACAGACATATGAAAATAACATGAATCTGGTAATCAACCTAAACTACATCATGCTTAGATACATATATATATAAAAGCAGATTCAAACTAGTAATTTTAAAGCAGCCGATCTGAAATAACTTCAAAATAATAACTGCATTTAATGGAAATTTACTAAGCTTTTCCAAATGCCATATTCTTGTAGTGTCATACCAAATTATCCAACACCAAAGTAGTGAGTATCTCATTTTCAGTATCTATATGATATTATTCTTTTGCATTTATTTCATTTTCAAGAGACAGGTTTCCCTTTTTTCATATACGCAATAGGGCAACCCTATTTTCCATAAGGTTTACATTTCCCTTTCAGATGGAGAAACCTGATTTTTCTGTTCATATTGTGATTGCAAGTATTTCTATTTCTAAGCTTAAATACTCACACTAGAAATAGTGCAAGCACATTCAGCAATACCAGGTAAAAACCTCTGGATACCATTCCGATACAAAGCTAATGAACAAATAGAAAAACCTCTCCTACAATCAGTGCAATGATACCAGTACAAAACTGGTGTAAATTAGTTCAGAGTTAGACCCTTGATTTCAACGGGTGTATTCTGCACTCTGGCAATTACTAGAAAAATAAAATCCATGAAGGCTGGACTTCATGACCTCTAGTCTTTTGCCTTATCAATTCACAATCTCACCTTTTTTGAGGTTTTCACAACCTCAGTTCTTTTGCCAGTATTTTCTCCTCCCCTCCTTTTAAAAAATTGATTTTAAAAAAATCACCTGCTGCTTCTCCATCATCAAAAGGTGGGTAGTGCATGGAGTAGGCAGACAGTCACTGCCTTTTACCATGCCCGGGGATCTGAGATGCAGGAGACCTGCAGTCAGCTTCCCGGGCAGCCAGGCAGATTAGAACTCTAACCTGATACTGTGCTACGTGCAAAAAATAGAAACTCTCACCAAAGCAGGTTAGCAGGAAACATGGGAAAGCGGAGTATGGAAGCCAACCACACATCTTTGATCTGGTTCCTGATACCCCTCCTGAACTGGAGACAGCGCCTCTGTGACGAACCCAGAATTTAAAGCCAGAAGGCTCTAAAGGTTAAAACCAGAATTTTGCCTTTGCTGCGGTGCCGCTTTTCTTCTCCCGAACACCGTAACTCTGAAATTTCGCTGCGGTTAAAAAACGCTTCTAGCGATCGTTGAAGTTTTTAAGCGAGACTACAGAAGTTTCTAGAGATATGGAAATAGGAAATATCTGACAGAGGAAGTCAGTGCAACTCCCCCTCACGGTATAAATTCTGCTACCCTTATCAACCGACTTCCCAGTACAAAGGAAAGAAGCCAGTCCACCGGCACGCTCGGTACGGGGCACAGACCCCGGCCGCGGCCAGCCCTGCGGCCAGCTCCGCCGCCGCCCTCACCTGCACGCTCCGTTAGTGGCCGGTTTTCCCACTGAAGCTGAACCGAGGGGCGGGCAGCCTTTCCGGCCCCTGCCGCCGGGCTGCGTTTTGCATCAGGCCCACGTGTGCAATGCACCATCTCAGGTCTGAGAGGCTGCTCCGACCAAGATGGAGAGCCCCGCTTTCAGACTCTTCCAGACAGGCGAAAGCGGGCAGCGCAGCACCAGCTACCGACGCCCGCCACACGCACGTGCCCTGCCCACACCAGCCTCTTCCATTCCCAGCCCCCCCCCCCCCCCCCCGAGTGCTGGGGGCGGACCCGGACACCCCCCCCCCCCCCGCCCCAGCCCCGGGAAAAAAACCCAACGCAGCGAGGAGCGCCTCTCCCCTCCGCAGGCCGCCCGTCCCCCCGGGGTTTCCCGGTGGGCAGCCCCCGGGCTACGGCTCGCCCCGCTGTAGGGGGGGGGGGGGCAGCGCGTGCGCGGCGGAGGCGGCCTCCCGCCCTCCCCGCGCGCGCCACCGTTCCTATTTAATCGTCGGGGCTGCGCCAACCTGCCGGTAATGGCCTTGTCCCCCTTCCCCTCAGGGGACGGAACGGGCCCTGGCGGGGGCAGAGCGCCCCGGGGAGCACCCGCCCGCGGTCGCCTTCCCCCCCGGCCCCCGAGTCAGTGCGGGGGGGGGGGGGGAGGGAGGGAGGGGGGGTGTCCGGGGACGGGGAGCGGCCGCCCGCAGCCGCAAGGTACCTTGAGGACGCCCTCATCCCGCTTGGGGGTGATGTCCGCCCCCTCCATGGGAGCCCCGTCCGCTTTCATCTCCTCCGCCGTCATCCCGCCCGCCGCTGCCACCGCTGCGCAGGGAAGGGCCGCCTCGCGGGGTGGGGGCCGGCGTCGGGACCGGCCTGGGGCTAGCGCCTCGCTGCGCCTCCGGCTCCGGCTCCGAGCAGCGCGGACGGGGGCGGGCGCCGCGCGCCTCCTTCCCTCCTGCCTTCGCCGCAGCGCCGGCTCCCGGTCGGCGGGGAGGAGGAAGGGGAGGGGAGAGGAGACGAGACGGGGGGAGGGAGGGAGGGACCGAGAAGTTTCTAGAGAGGCGGCCGGGCTGCCGCAAAGCGCCCGGCCGTGCCGCGCCGTGCCAGGGGCCGGGGTGAAAGTGCGCGTCGCCCCGGGGGGGCGGAGAGGCCACGGCCGGCGGGGCGGGAGGGGGAAGGCAGGCGCCTGGCGGTATTACGCGGCCGGGGGGGGGGGGGGGGGAGCTGAGGAGGAGGAGGAGGAAGAGTTTATTCAGGAGAGGAGGGAGGGCGCGCTTTTACAGCGCTGGGCGCCCGGGGCAGGTGCGCCCACCTCTCGCAGGTGGAGCAGGGGGGCCCGGCCCGGCCCGGCCCGGCGGCGAGGAGGAGCCGCTGCGCCCTGCCCTGCCCTGCCTTGCCTTCCCCTGCCCTGCCCTGCCTTGGAACAGTTTCACTCGTAAGCTGCACTTAGAGTAAAACTAACCCTCCTGCCACCTCAGTATTTGCAGTCCCTTGCAGATGCGTGGCCTTCTTTTCTTTTTGCCCGCCACGCGTTTGTGGACGATTACAGGAAAGGTTGTAGAAACAGGCGGGGAAGCAACGTGCCGGCAGCGAGCGTGCAGCCTGGGGAGCTCGGGCATCCCTTGGGGTGCCGGGCTGGGGATCCCACTAGAAAACCACGTGCTTGAAAACGGTTTGTTACCCTGGACCAGGAAAGGTGAAGACGTACATAGGGCGCAGAGTGTAAGTTCTGCGGCTTGCCCATCCGTATCCATCGGGGTAAGTAACACCGTTTTGTGCCTTGGCCTGCTGCTGGAGTATTGGGGGATGCATCAATAAAAAGAGATGCTCCCTCTGAATATTAAGAGCATTAGTGCAAGTGTAGAGGAATTAGCAGACCGCATTCTGGGCTTACTTGGCACCTGTACAAATCTCATGGGCTGTATGCTACTTTTGGCCAAATCATTTGCAACTTCCAATGATGTAGAATCAGACCAGGACCTTGTCCATCATTTCAGGCATAAATAACTAAAGCAAAAGTGTTAAAACGCATTCAACCTTCCACTGCAACCCATTAACACCGGCTCCCCAGGCCACCTCGCACAGCTTTGCGCACTCCCTGTGTCAGGCGGCGCCTTCCCCGCCCTTCTTGAACTTTCCTTTCCCCTCTCCTCCCGCTTTCCACAGGCGCTGGGCGGGCAGGCTGCCACACAACAGCCCTGCCTTCCTGCCTGCAGCAGTAACTCCTCCGCACCGTTGTCTCCAAAAATGAGCTGGGGCTGCGCAAACCATGGCTGTATTGTGCACACCCCTTGAGCAGCTGAGGAAAGGACAGATGCCTGCTTGTTGTGCGCCTTCTGCTTTTGCATCTTCAGCCTGATGTTTGATCCTTCAGGAACAAAACCTGTCACTGAAGGTGACAGGAAAGAGGCTCACAGGCTGGTATTCAGTGTTCCAGAGTTGCTTTTCCAAACTGCATTGCCATCTCAGGGCACAGGCCCATGCAACGCAGGCCTCTAAGTTCAGAAGGGATCCCTGGAAAGGCTGCAGAAGGTTTGGCAGCAGTATGTGGGATTGCTCTCTGAGTACGCATGTTGCATCTGTCCTGACTGTGTGCAACCTGGAGTTGTTCTGTGCCAGTATAAAGCTGCATCTGTGCACAGTGCACAATGACTCCAGCAGCCTTAGGTTGGCTGTGCCAATGCCAAAGGAAAGTAGCAGCAAAAGAGCTTAAATAAAGAACCTGTAGTTACTTTAGCAGGTGGGTGTAAACTGCAAAATCTACAGGTTTCCCCTGAAAAAGAGCACGCTTTTCAACCCCAAGTGAACATACACTTCAGTGCACTTTCAAACTGAGTAAGTAGGGGGAAGGTGGAGAGGGAAAGATACAGTTGTGGTTTCTGGGTGCGTTTGGTCTAGAAGCTTCTAGCTGCTATCAATCTGCAGTTTAACAGGGATGAGTTATTTGGTGGCAGATGAAATCTGTAGGAGGTACAAAGCTGGTTCTGTGCATAGACCCTGGGCCTTGATACACTGAGGAACACAGAGGGAAGCATCTAAGTCGGTACTCATCCAGCAGGTTTAGCAGGTCTTGTTAGGGGAGGCACAGGTAAAACATGGGAGATACTTCTTCATCTGTCCCCTGACTAGTGAGTCTGTATGGTACTGAATTTACATTCTCCAGTCAGCACTAACACACAAGTTCTCTGCACTCCCAATTCATCGGGTCTGACCTCTCTTTTCACCTAGACTTTCTAATAATAAACCAACTATATGTTGGTTTAAAGTAAGTTTTTGCTGGTCATTTGCCTTATGTTTGGGACTAGTACTTTTTCAGCTATATGTTGTATACTTCATAATCCAGCATTTAAAAATTGCCGTATGTGGGAATGGTGCCAAATTAGCTACAACTGCCAAACATGCTAGCACCAAGTTTAGGAAAATGATAAATAGTCAAAAGGAGAGGAGATCTTTTGGTGGAGATCTTTTACAGGTGTTAGATATCTCATATATTTTCAGCCATTCCCTTCTTTTCAACATAGCAGTGCAAACTCTTACATAAGTAATTTAGACCCAGTACTGCGGGCTATGTCCCTTAGTAACTTTTCAAAGACTGCTTAGATATTTTTTAAGGGCCTCTCTTAGGGTGCAACAGACAAAAGCTGAAAGTGAGCTGTATGTGAAGGGCTTTATGGAAAAGCGGGCAGAGATAGTAGAAAAAAGGTAGTGAGTGTTTTAGGTGATGTTAATGCCATAATGCTTTCGCCAGGGTATGGATGGGTGGAAGGCAGGTCAGAATAGTCTACCCTGTCATTTAAGCCTTGTTTTAAGCCTCTTTTAAGGCATGTTTATAGCACCACAGCATTGGAAGGGAGCCTTAGTCTCGTGTCAGGCCTGTTTTCAGAAGATACACGGTCCAGACGATTTTGAAACTAAAGACAGTAACTAAGCAAGGTGGGGGGAATACAAAAGAAAGATTTCAGAACTTGATGGGTATGCTTAGGAGAGGTGAAAATGAAAAATTTGGCAATAGCTTGCTGGCAGAGTGAAATACAAGTGAGATGATTGCCTAAAACAGCAGAGAATAGCCTGGGCAGTAAAATGTCCTGAAAAACAACTAATTGCAGCAAGTCTGGAACAGCCTCCGAGAACATGAAGCCTATCTAAAGCTAGACTGCAATGTGCTAGATTTATGAATAGGTTTGTATAAAGGCTTGCTAGAGATAACAAGGATTGGACATAAAACATGAAAGATGGCGTAGGGCAACACAGCTCAGCTATAGCTTTATTGGCAAGGGCAGGACTCGAGGTGGCCTACCCCATCGAGAAGGAAGGACCTTTGGGTGCTGTCAAAGGGTTGACTTCCCGGGTATGTCACGGCTCGAGTCACTGTACTGTGTAGGTTGACCAAAGCCCCGCCGTGACAGGCTGTGGCCTGGAGGTTCACTTGCCCAGTTGTGTGGATCAAGCTGGCACCGCAGCCTCACAGGAACCAGGGATAAGAAGAAGTGAGGAATGCAGGTCTGTGCAACCTCAAAAATGACAATATGAGGTAATGCAAACAGAATAACCAAGAAGGGAACAACCCTGAATATTCCTTTGTGATTGGAACACAAACTGAACCCAAGCTTATCATGAGCACTGGGTTCACACTTGATTGGGTTCAAAGGGCCGAGCGTGGGGCGTAAGAAAGGAATGAAGACAGAAGCCACACACTCTGCGTCGACTTGGACTCACTGCCGGCTGGCAGGCGGACTGACAGCCCAGCCGTCGGCAGGGACACCCCTGATGCCAGCTGCCGGGGAAGACACGATTTGACCCAGCGTGGCTCGAGTGTGGTGAGGACGTTCCTGTGGAAACTATTATCAGAGGCATAGCTCATAGGACATGGGCGAGAGCGATAATTTGTGCGCCCATGTTATTTGAAATAAGGCCTCAGAACATCGATTGATTGTAAATATCTATTTAGCTGCAGTAACGAAGAACTAAGTAAACTTGTTACTTTTTTTACTTGGTGTACATTTCTTCTGAGGAATTGCTTGGTTAGTCTCAGAATCCGAAAGAAACCCCAGATGCGACTCTGTTGGTGTGTCACACTTATACTGAGTTGGAAAAGAATATGACTTAAGAGATCAGGCATAGCTTGTAATACTTCTGCTTGTTACAAAATATAATGGTGCATGATAAGGAGGAAGCAATGTTCCGTTTATGTGAATTGCACATTTTTTTGTTGCAATAAGTGGTGCTACCCTTGAAGTCCACAGTAGGGCACAAACCTTCATCAGTCTAACCCTACGCCGTTAGTGTGACATATCTGTGATAGGCCATTAAGGATGCCAGCCACTGCCCACCACCTGAGTTACACCTTGCCCATTCTTCATTCTCAGCTTCAGTGAGCTGTCCCAGTATCCCTGCTTTCCCTTGTTCCCTGGCAGTGTATAGCAAAACAAGTCGTGTGCTGTCCTTTTAGTTTAGAAGGGATACAGTTGTTGTTTTTCCTTATCCTTTACCACATCACTGCAGACTGTAGTAAATTGGCATGGCCCACATGCAGAGAGCATTGGACCTCTTCTCTGTTCCTTTTCAAATGAAAACAGTGGTGATACACTCATCCCCTGCTTTAAAACCTAGCAACATTTAACGGGAAATGATCTGAGCTGTTATATAGCAGGCATGCAAATGTGACTCAACCCCTCCAGCGGGGGATTGGAAAAGGGCTCTGTAGCTGCAGTTCCGGGAGATTTCTGAGCTGCCCTGCTCCTTGTTCACCAACAGATGTCAACATTTCTCTAAAGCTACAGGCCGTAGGACTGGCATTTAGGCAAGTTCTCATTTTTTTTAAATTATTTTCTAGTAAGGTTACGATTCCTTCTCCTGTGCTTCTGCACATTACTTTCTATTATCTGGTAATTTCATTTATGTGATATGTGCTGTCCTTTTTAGATCACAGATGTAGAATTCTAAAAAGACTGAACAGCACTTTTTTGTGTAGACGTCTCTTCTGATTCAGTGTATCCCTGTCTTTACTGATCGTAGCCCATCGGCCTGCTTTCAGTTCATAGGAAGTTAGTAAAATTAATTTTAATTAAGATGTTAATTACCTTTCCAAATGCAAAATTATTGTAAAATACCCAGACAGATGTCATCAGTTGCTTTCATTTTGTTCTTTCCTTGCCTTATCTTTAAAAGCAATTAAGATTGCTGGACAGATGTGTGTGTAGACACTCAGGTTTTCTATTGCTTTGCGTCCTTTTAGCCGGTGACTGTACCCTAAAGTGTGCATGTTAACACTACCAGAAAGGATGGGCAACTCCTGGTTTTTTCCTTAAAACACAGCAGCATTTTACTAGGCTTGGAAATTGTAGTGTTTTGTAATCTACTGTTGTAAAGTGCCATATGAAAATAACACCAATAACAGTAATTACAGATGGCAATTGCCTGGTTGATTCTGCTGTACTTTTACTAAAAAAATTTTTTTTTTATAGTTTTTATCGGTTTTCAGTCTGTTTTCTAATAACTAAACACTGTAATTGTAAAAAAAAAAATAAATACAGTAACTTCCTTTGGTAATTGCTTTCTTGACCTAATTTTAGAGTTGTCATTAATTTACAACCTAATCTACTTCTTCTTTGGCTCTATTTTCCTTTGATGTATTTAGCTTTTTTTTTTTTCACTTTTGTTATGTAACATTAGAGAGGCTTTTTTTGATGTGTTTGTTTCTAACTTTGTCTTTTCCATGCAAGCTTTCTTGCTTGGCTGCCTCCCACCTCTCCATCCCACTTCTCCAGCTGCGTCAGGGGAAGTTCAGCTTGGACATAAGGAAAAAGTTCTTCACTGAGAGGGTGGTTGGTCACTGAACAGCCTCCCCAGGGAAGTGGTCACAGCACGAAGCCTGTCAGAGTTCAAGGAGCATCTGGACAACGCTCTTAGTCATATGGCTTAGTTTTAGGTAGTCCTGCGAGTAGTAGGGAGTTGGACTTGATGATCCTTATGTGTTCCTTCCAACTTGAGATATTCTACGATTCTATGATCTCTAGTAGGTGCCTTCTTTTACCATAGTTTTGAGCAGTTCTTTATGAAAGGTTGTTGTCCAAGTTTAAGTGTTGTATTCTCTTTTGCACGCAATCCATTGTACCTGAATTTATTGCTTCATCTCACCACCCTTCTTGCACATTGCTTGTTCTTTACATTTCATGGCTTACTGCTTTAGCCTACCCCACTGGTGGCTTCATGGTGCTTATGCATTCACAGGTGTTGAAAAGGGTGGTGAAGCATGCAGAACACACCTGAGATATTCAGTCCTGAGAGTCGTCGTTTCCATCTTCAGGTTAACACAGATTTGAGCCCATTCTCAAGTGGTCCAGCTTCAGAGTTACCCTGGATGCTGTACATATGTGAGCACACAGTGGCTAAGACTGAGTTCCTCATGCTCCAGCAGGGCAGAGCCTGAGCACATTACTCCCCTAACATCAGCCCAGGCTCTCACTTGTATGCTTAAGCCAGCTCTAGAGCCCACTTACTCTTGCAGTGCAGACACTGCCTTTCTTTAGAAGAATATGGCATAGAACTTTGACATACACTTGCAGTTTTTATGTATGTTAAATTTGCATTTGTGCTACACAGCACATGAGTCATAGAATCACATAATCATAGAATGGTTTGGGTTGGAAAGGCCTTTCAATGATCACCTAGTCCAACCCTCTTGCCCTGCTGGGACATCTTGCAGTAGGTCAGGTTACTCAAAGCCCCGTCCAACCTGACTTTGAACACTTCCACTGATGGGGCATCCACAGCTTCTCTGGGTAACCCATTCTGGTCTCTCACCGCCCTCATCATAAAAAATTTCTTTCTTATATCCAATCTAAATCTACCCTCTTCCAGTTTAAAACCTTGTTGGTGATGAACAGATATAATGAATGTAAGTACTTTTGTCTCTTCAGCAAATGCTGAATGTCAGCATTCCTCTCCTTGCTCAATTTGTTGATAAACATGTTAAGAAGCAAGAGCGCACCGATTCTTTGCAGCATGCTTGGTGCTTGGTTGCTGTGCAGACAGCTAGCCTGTAAATCTGAAAGAGAGGAAAGACTGGAAAACCCAAGAGTCCCCCCTATTTAGGAAGAGCAGCCAAATCCCTAGGAATTGGGTCTCTCTTGCTCACTTGGGCTGCCTGTGTTCTTAAGAAGTGATCCACTCCAGTGACTGTCCCGTGCCTTTTGTCCTGTTCCTCTCACATATTGCACAATCCCATACTTTTTACTCATGGAGATCCTCACAGGCTTTACAGGGACCTTAAAGACTCACCCCAAAGTGACTGAGCACTTGACACATAAAGTCTGTTCCCTTATTCTGGCAGCATGGGATGCTGCCAGGGAAAGGGCCCTTAGAGCCCCCCCCAGGTCATCTGTCTCCCAGAGATACTCTTCCTGAGTGGACCAAGGGGTATTCCTTCCTTTGTAGTACATCCCTTTTGCTGGGGTGTGATGGGTCCTGGACAGCAGATGATGGAATCTTAAGCCTGCATTTAATGAAGCCTCAATACCTTCACATCGCGTTTTTGTCCCTTTTCCAGAGACAGAAGAGAGGCTAGGAGAGAATTGGTCATCTGGCAGGATTTATAAATGTATGCTTCAATACCTACTCTCAATATCCTCGGCTCTGCAGGGAGTGGGAACTGTCTGGAGGTGAGAGGTGGAAGGGGCAGGAGGGAGGACAAGGAGAGTCTTTGACTCGTTCGAGACACTGTCATGGAGGATTTGCACTACGTGTTAAGATGGGAGGCAGCTAGGAGCCAAGATCTTCCCCTTCCCTCTGTGTATGCCCAGATCTAGTAGTTGTTTCCTCCTAATTGACATGACAGACATACAGCTCAGTCTTCTGCAGCTTCCTGCAATTCTTGTTAGACATGGGTGTTTCTGTCCCTGCTGTGACTTCTCCCTTCTCTCTCTAGAAAGAGGAGTTGGCCTCTAGTTGTTTCTGCTCTGGGTCTAATGATTATACTTCCTTCTTTCTCTCCACACTGAAATGGTTAATACAATGGAAACTGAGAAATTGTGATTACATAGAAGTTGTACCACAGTCAGTGTGTCAGTATAGGTACAATAGTATCAAATCCACAGAAGCCACCAGAAAAAACCTTTAGTATTTTCCCAAGCTGTGTTACTACTTTGTTGCACAATTCCTGGTAAAAAAACCTAAACCACTTAGACCTCGTATTTGCCTTTAAATGTAGGGTTTATTCAAACCCAGGGAAACAAAGCTGGAATTCAGACTAAGCCAGCAAACAAGCACTAAATTACTGGGCAATGTAGTTTTTATTCTATGTTAATCAGCAGCTTTGACTCATAAATTGTATGTAGAACAACAGTGGGGTCTCATGAGAGTTTGGGTGAAAAACAGGAGCTTCCAGGCATGTCCAGAGGATAAGCAATGGGAGTGATACTGTCATTGTTGATCAGGTTGCTGTTTCTGAGCACCCTGGGGCTTGTGACAAATCCAAATCAAGGATGCTGCTTCTCCAGGATTTCTCCATTTTCCTGTGTTTGCATGCCAAGGATTTGCTTTCAGGGTAGCCAAATACAAAATGCATGTGAAGACCAGAGAACACCGCTGCAGTGTTGGAACGGGATGCTGCCAGGGAAGGGCCAGGCCCGCCCCGGAGCAGCTCCTTCCCTTGCCGTAGGCATTGTGTTCCAAGTCAGCCTTGTGAATCCTGAATGACAGGAACTGGGTGGGACTGGGTCATATTCTCTACCTCAAAACCTTACAACCTTACTGTTTGTGCAGTCACAGCCGCCCCAGCTCGGCAGAAGATAATTTTGGTGAAGAGCTAAGCCAAACTTTCAAACTGAAGGAGCCTAAATACAGCACGTGTCACCCGTTGACCTCAAAGGGCTTGGCAATCTAGGTCAGTACCACTCTCCTTACTTTGTGGATGGGAAAACAGGTGAAACAAAGCTACAGAAAAGGGAAATGATTTCCTGGAGATCGCACGGCAGTTTGGATCAGGGAACTAGGGCATGAATCTCCTGTGCCCAGACCTGCTCTCCTAGGTACTGTGTGACTTTGACAGTTATTCCAGGGGAGCTGGTTGTCTCCATCATTTTGGCTGACACTTCTCCCCCTCACAGCACCTCCTAATACTAAGCAAGGGCTTATAGTGCCTAAACAGAGGTAGAAGAGTACAACTTTGGAATACCATCTTGCAGCAACTGTGTGTAGCTCTGTACATACCCAATTAGGAACTAAAATGTGAACTGCATGTTTGAATTATGCCGTGTGCTGTGTTGATGACATCTTTTCATTTTCTGGCTATTTCCATGTAAACTTCTCCCAGGCAAGTTCCTAGTAGACTTCCTGGAGCCTCTGACACTCTCCCTCTCCAAATAAATTGTTAATGAGAAAGTGAATACTTCTATATCCGTGTTCTCCTCTATGATGCAAAACAGAATTTGTAGAAACAGTCACTTTCTTTTCCTCCATCATCTTGATATACTTGCTACTTCCGTTTAAATGGTAAATAGTGTGATAACAAAGCCAAACAAGCAAACAACAAAAAAATCCCAAATCCCTGAAAAAGTTGTGTCCACGAAGCTCCTTCCGGTAAGTGATTCCCGTTTGTTTGGAGCTCCTACTAGACAACAAAGAAATGACTCCACAGGGTTGTTACAGCTGTTCTTTATAGCTGAGCCATACTGTAACGAATGTTGGTCTTCTCTCCACCAGATAGGAGTGACCTGAAGATGAAACCCTCTGCCACCTATGAGCTGTTAGTGGACGGTATTGGGCCATGGGACTTCACTGGCAGTTTTGTTCCTTGTGAGCTGCTACTTGTTGGAGAGGATGCCTACCCTATACTTGTGAGCTCTAAGAAGCAGGTTCTGATCGCTGTTTCACAGTATGGGAAGGGCCGGATGGTCGTTGTTTCCCATGAGGGAATCTTGAAGGACTCCAAGTTTTCCCAGTTCCTCAGAAATGCTTTGGAGTGGCTCAAGCCTTCCCCCGAGGCCCTGGTTGGGGTCCATCCTCATTTGGATTCCCTCTCCCAGCTGCTGCTCCAGGCTGGCACCAAAGTACAGGCTGGGGCAGAGCTCAGCTGCTCCCTGGGGGTGTACTGTATGGACGCCTATGACAGCACGCAGGCGAAAGACCTGGTTGGCTTTGTAAAGGGGGGTGGAGGGCTGCTCATTGGAGGCCAAGCCTGGTACTGGGCTAGTCGACATGGCAAAGAGAAGGTGCTGTTTGAATTCCCTGGGAACCGGGTGACCAGCGTGGCTGGCGTGTACTTCACAGGAAACGCAGTGGAGAAAGGCATCTTCAAAGTCTCCAAGAAAATTCCTAAGATCCCATTAATTGTCCCGTGAGTATCTCAGTTGCTCTCTATTTAAACAACTGATCAGGCTGTGCAGGTGAGGTGTTTATAGAAGAGTCGTGAGGTTAGAGATGAGGATGATGGTGAATGCTGGTTCTTTAATAGCCAGGATGGGATGCAATTGTTGTCTTCCAATTTAAGGGGAACCTTCCTGCTGTTTGCAGTCGGAAAGAATGGTGTCTTTGCTTCCAGGGCAGCTGGGCCAGGCCCGGGGAATTAATTCAAGGGGAAGGAAATGAGGGGAGCCATCTTTTAGAGCAGTCTGCCTGACCAAGTGTGCCTAAGTGCAACACACAGCAACATGAGGACAGGAGGAGGAACTCGTCTCCCTCTCCTCACACGTGTGTACATTCAGAACAACCTCCCCACAGTTCAAAACCAGGCTGGAGATGGAGCACCAGGCCAGCCCTCTGGGCCAGGCTGTGGCTGGCAGCTGCTAAACCTGTTTGGCCTGTTACTTGCAGAAACTCATCTTCTGCAAGTGAAACCCTGGGGCTGGTGCAGAGCTGAGGAGGCGGGCTGGGTGCCAGCTCCCTTCTCAGCTTCTGACACAGGCTGTGGGCAGGATATCTCCATGCTCCCAGTTTGTTTGGAATTCCAGCCTGGCCCTTTGGGTCCTGGAGCAGCAGGTGTAAAACTCAGGGCTGTTGTGGCTCGTATCTCACCGCCGACCGGGCAGCGGAGTCCTGGGCATTGCTTTGCTGTCTTCCTCTACCTCTCCTTGCCAGTGGGTGTGCCAGGCTGTGCCTCCCGCCACTCTCTGCTGAGTTACACCAGGCGAAATGGGTTCTCTGAGGAGCATGATTGCTGCTGCGCTTCCTCTGTGTGGCAGCTTCATTTCACTGCAGTGAAAGCTGCAACAATTACAATAAAATTCCCTGCAAGTCTTTTCCTCGCAGTCTTTTCCTTGTGGATATACAATACTAAATTTCTATTATTTTCAAACAAATAATTGGATTTGATACTTTCTGGATGCTTAATTTGTTTCTCAATAAAGGTAGTAGAAAGCTCTGCTGTTGAATTCAGTGAATTGCTTAGGACACAGCTAACAAATGAAGTTACTTAATTAAAATTTGCCGATTGATCACTGTTCCCACTTGCATTGCGCAGGCATGTTCCCACCGCCTCATGCACAGTGCATAGAAGGGGGGGGGGGAGAATTCAGCAGAGAAAAATTACATAGCAATTATCAAGAATTTAAATGGTAACTAACGGTGAATTACACCTTGTTTAGGGTGCTTTTGTGGTGGTTTTGATTGGATCCAGAGCCACAGATAAATTTAGATACCTAATTTCTGTGCAACAGAACAGCTCCATGCATCTGTTCCTTCCTGCTGGCTTTGCTTAACCCCCAGAGAATTAGACTGCAGTCCAAGGCAGGTGCTGTGCCATATGCCTGTCATATACTCTGTGTGACAAAGGGTCTCAGTAAGGTAATAACCAAAGAAGAGCTGCAGATTTCATTCCTGTCCTATGGGCGTGCAGAAGGGCAGCATCATTTCTTCTTGAGTTGGCTGCAATGGCCACGTAACAACAGATTCTTTCCAGGTGTTGGGGGAAAACTGTGTTTGGCAGAACCAGGAGAAAGTGTCAAAAAGGCAAATGAAAGTAATTCAACGTGTCTTTCTCCACAGTGACATATAGGAGTTATATGGAAATAGCAGAGATAAGAGGGCCTTGCGCAGTATAATCTCTTTATATTGTGGTGACCAACTAGTGGTAATGTGAGGACTATGTGTTAGGGCCTTGATTTAACTTCAAGTCACTCATTATTTGTCTAGCTGTGCGTCTGCCTGTCCATCTAGCCCATCTGGCCTAGCTATCCTTCCTTCAGTTCTCAGCAGTGGCAGAGGCTGGCAGAGAAGACACAGAGAAATCTTTTGGGCTTTCCTAGTTGATAATGACTCAGGTGGGGTAAATGGAGAAAAGTTTCTGTTACAGGAGATGTGCCAATGCCCACATCATTTGCAGTTTAAACCTGCAGTTTAAAAAATACGAAAGGTCTTCTGATTTTTGAGTTTCTGCAATGTATTTAGATTTTCAAGCTGCTCTTCGAAGTCAGAGGCCTAGAAACTTCCTTTTGACCTCTTCTTTCCTTTTTTTAAATGAGTGCTGAGATTCTTACAGATTTGCTTGGCTGCAAAAACTGAGGCTTTAAAAGGAGAAAAATGAGGTATTGATGGATTTTTTTTTTTTTTTAAATGAAAGAACTGACAATGTGATGTACTAGGATGAGGGAGGAAGAAGAGAGGCAGGGGTGGACAAGGTGGCCTTTTGTGCAAAGGATCTGGGACGGGGGCTAACCTGGACCTCTCTTGGTTCTGCAGGCACCAGGCCAACCTCAGCCTTGATGCTGAGTGTCTCCTGCGTGGTGTGTCGGAGCTGGATTTGGTGACGGGGGGCGCGCCCTCCATCTTGCTGGTGCACGGTGTACTCTCCTTCCCGCTCTGCCTGGACAGCTCGCACCGCTGCCTCTTAGCTGCGGCACGCTACGGGCAAGGCCGTGTTGTGGTGGCCACCCACGAGAGCCAGCTGTTCTCCCCAAAGCTGGCCAGATTCCTGCTCAATGCTGTCCGCTGGCTGGATGCTGGGAGAAAGGGGCTGGTGGGTGTGGATGCCAGCCTGAAGAAACTGTGTAGCCTCCTCTCTCAGGAAGAGGTGAAGTCGCAGGTGTCGCAGCTGACGGGCGACATCAGCGTGTACTGCTGCTCTTCGTACAGCGACAGAGAGGCGGAGAGGGTTCACGCTTTCGTGGCGGAGGGAGGTGGCCTACTGATTGGAGGCCAGGCCTGGTATTGGGCTTCCCAGAACCGCGGCAAAGCTGCTGTGGCACAGTATCCTGGCAACAAAATCCTGAACCGCTTTGGGCTGAGCATCCTGGGGCAGAGCGTCCAGGCAGCTAAGCTCCCGGCCGTGGGGTCAGAGGAGCACTACCACTTCCGCAAGGCGCTCGCTCTTTTCAACAGGCACGTAGACAAGCATGAGGAGCTCAAGGGCCCCTTGAAGGACTGGCTGCGAAGGCTAGCGCAAGACTGCGCTGCCTTTCTGCACATCCCAGCCCACGACTGCCCTGCGTACGCCTCGCTCCACCGCATCCTGACCAAAGTGCTTCAGAGAAGCGGGATCCCGCAGGTCAGCAGGCACTGCCCTGTCAAGAGCAACTCCAAAGAGGCAGTCCTTCTCTGCATGGCGACCGAGCTGTCCCTCACCATGACGGACAGTGCAGCCCTAGTGCAGAAATCTGCTGCTGGGGTCTGTGCCCTCCCCATCACTGTGGAAATTGATGGCACAAACCCAGGTGAGGAGCGTATCTATCTCCCTTCCTCTTGAGGCATCCTGTCGCTGGGTCGGTGGGGTGCCTGTCCTCGGTGTGCGTGTGTCTGCGTATGTCTGAACATGGGCACGGATGTGCAATCTCACTGTGGGCTTGCGAGGAGGCTGAGCGCTGTGTAGTGGCAGATGGGCACCTTTTGCGGCCAGCCCTGATTTCAGCGCTCTGAAACACCCCGTGAAAGTCCTGCTTCCTCGCTGTCGGTGCACAGGCACTTGGGGGAGAAGAACCACCTAACAGAGGTGCCTCAGGGTACTTGCACAGCACGATGGCTTTGGCAAGAAAGCTTCCTTGAGAAACGCTGGGCGCTACACTGCACGTTGTTGTTGCCATAGTTGTGCTGATACAGCCTTCTATGGGGCCATCCTACGAAGAGGTAGGAGTTAGGAACAAAAGGTTTATTTTTTATCTAGATAATTTCAGCCTGAGTTATAGCACAGTCTCACAACTTGTTGTGTCAGCACAGTTGATGGAGCGAAGGTCTGGTTTTGGGGGTGAAAACAAGAGGCTGGAAGCATGGTGGGAACTTCTTGGGCTGACACCACCACTGAAGCCAAGGTATTTGGTCATTACACCATGAATGATTTGTCTAAGCTTAGGCCTTGTATCTGTACAAGCTTGCTGAGATTCCTGCTCACAGCTGATAAGTTTAAACTCTAGGTTAGATTCCACTAGTAAGGGATTGTTCCCTGGACAGATTCATCTTGATTTTTTTGTATTAGAATATGATTGACAGGAGTTGTTTCGAAACTGTTGTAATGAGATAAAGGAGGCTGTTCTGGAGTGGCAATGTCTGAGAGCAGAGGATGTGCAGGGAGAAAAGTTGTGGAATAGCCGCTCACTGGTTTTAACACTAATGAGTCAGGACAAAAGGGGAAAATTGTTAGGGATGGCTGAACTGAATGCATTGGATCGAACACAGTATTTTGTTTGACCAGAAATATTCAGAATTTGTGTCATTTCACATAAACAAAAAAGAGAAATGCTAGCAAACCCTGAACACCATTTCAAAACTGCCTTTGGTGCAAATTTAGCAAAACTGAGATGAATTGGTGAAACACTGTGATATGGTCTAATTTGAATTTTTCCTTGGATGAGGTTTTGCTTGACAAAACTGGTCCCACATTTTTGGAGGACAGGAAAGGTGGTAAGTTGGATTCTTTATGACAGTTCAGCTCTTTTTAGGACTTTTGCTGTTTGTGTTGAACTATGCTTGAGTAAACTTTATGTCAGAACTAGGGAGCAGATTTTGCATGATCAGTACAGTGGAGATGAATCAGTTTTGCGCTGTGTATCACAAGTGTTTACAGAGATCTAGGCAGAGGAGACTTGCATTTCCATGGGAAGACTGTCTAGAAACATGCTGACTTGTAGTGGTATGGTGGGATACCCATCTTACAGTTACACCTAGACTAGGACAGTCCTTTTAGGCTTTCCTGTAACTTCAGTCAGCTAGAAATGGGAATTCCTGTGGGCCCCAGCTTGTGCTGGACCAGTCAGTAAGGTAAAATGTGATGTCACTGTCAGTCTGTTATTTAGGAAATGTTTTATGACCATTACAACTTCAACTGTGTTTAATACCACCACAGTATGCACCTCTTATGAGGACTTTAGGGTAAGAAAGAGGATCCGAGTGGAGGAGGTGTTGAGGTTTTGGTTTCTTTTTTTTTCTTATTATTTTTAAAAGATACTAGTAAACATATTTAAGCTTGGCATTTCCAGAAGTTCAAATTTGGGTGGAGTTGCTTGCTTGCTAATGGTATGATGATCTTGTTCAAGCTGCTACCCTGTTGCTTTAAAACTGTATTTCTGACAGGTTGGGTAAAACGTGAGACAGTTCTGTGTGTGTAGAGCAAGGGAAAAGAAAAGGATGGAAGATTCTTCTGTTGCAGCTTGAAATTTCCAGAATCTGTAACATCAGGCCAAAGAAGTGCTTGACTCTTTAGGACTCTCTTCTCTTACCTTTTAGGTAAGACAGCCTGGAGGAGTACAGGACTCTACCTCCCTGAAGGGCACACAGCAGTTATAACATTCCCTTGCCTGGTGGTCAGTGCTGGTCTGAAGGTAAGCTGTCTCTAGTTTGGCTTCTGTTTACACCGATGTATTTGTCAGATGAGCACTCAAAAATAGCACGGAGAAGAGTTTTCTCCTTACTGGTTTTGCTGCCTTTTCAGTCCTTTCCTACTGCTGCCACCCTGTGGCTCTTTCAAAGCATTGTCATAATTTTTCGCCTTGTCTCCCACTCTCTTCTGTTGCATTCCTCGTATTTCTGTGTGCTAGCGGGATAACTGAGTGTTACTGCTGCCTGAAGGCAGCTGTATTTGGTTTGTTATCGTGCAAAGAGAACTAAGGTGATTTTCAGGCCCAAGATAAGTACTTGGACCCTTCTATGCACCAAACTTGGTTCTGTTTCTCCAGATCGCTCATAAGGTACTTTCACAGCACTGTCACTATTGCTCATGTAGATGTACCCAGATCAGTTGTAAACTAGTTACTTGGGATCCTGTTGTCTGCAAAGTACAAAGCAAATGAATGCTTACCTGCTTGGATGTTTTTTGCAGTGAGCTCCCTGCAGCTGAAATGTAAAGTTAACTCAGGTGTTTCTGTCTGATCCTGCAGCCACATGCTGTCTTTTACTGTATGAGGACCAAGGAAGAGGCACAATAAAAGGAGCCAGAAGTGATCACATCTCTCCAGCTCGTATGTTATAGGATGTGACTTTGATGCTGGTGAGGGTGAAGGAATGATCAATGCAAGTACAGTGCAGTGAAAAAAAGTCACTGCAGTACCCTGAACTGCTGGTGAAGGATGTAGCTGAGCCAGTAATAATGAGAGTATAGCTGTTAGACTGTCTGAGACAGGGATAGCACTGAACTTCACCAGCTTTTTTCACTGTATTTACTGCTTCTGGTCATCACAGGCTGAAAACTTGAACTAGGCTGGAGTCAGAAGGCTGCTTCTGTGTGCGTGCCCTGCAGGGACAGTGCTGCAGCAGACAGCTCAGGGTGTTGTGGTCGGTCTTCCAGGTCACACTTGGAGCCCTTTGACCAGCTGTTCCTACCCTTCTGTTTGCCAGGTGCAGATTGGGTGTCACACGGATGACCTCTCTCACGCCACAGAGCTGAAACGGGCCCCAGTGGTAATACGTACCTGTGATATTGCCTGCCAGAAACAGTCTATTTCCTGCCTCTGGGGTGGCCTCATTTATGTCGTAGTACCAGCAAGGAGCGTCCTGGGGAAAGTGCCCATCACGGTGGAAGGGGCAGTCAGAGCTCCTTTCTTCAGGCTTGGTAGGTTTGTTTATCTTGGTGCCTTTCTCCTTACTGCAGCTCACAGATGCTGCTATCCCAGTGACTGAAAGGAAGGATGGTCCTGTGCTTAGGAACGTCTTAGAAATGCCTGGGTTTAGGAATACCCAGATTTAGTTTCCTTGTTTTGTTGTCCTCTGGGATTCTGGGTAAGTCACTGAGTCACTCTGTGCTTGCTACGTGGCAGGAGGTAGGTGAAGGACCTGTCACAAAATGGGCAGGGTTTGTCCAAACCAACATTTCTTGGAGGTTGGAGTTGTCATTTCTGATGGAAACCGTTGTGTTGGAGGGAGACAGAGTGACCTCTGCCACGACAAAGCTTGCCCTGCGCTCTGCTTGCTTTACTGTGTCCCCATATGGCCATCTCCAGTCCCTACAGTAAATCTCTGCTGAATTTTCCATGTTTCTGTCAGTTTCTCTTCTCTTCCTGTATGCAATTTCTTCTTGCTCTTCTGTCAAACTAAACAAAACTAGGGTTGTTACACAAACAGCACATCTCCGCTGGAGAAGAAGAAATGAGACCATCAAGAGACACTGGAGAGACCTGATGCTTCTTGTTCTCAGATGGAAAACAGGGATCTGTTCTTGCTATGCTACAACTCTGGTATATGCCAGTCCTTTTCTGTCTGTTTCCCATCCATTAAAGGGCCTGAGGAGACTTTCCAAGCGCAGGATGAGGCTTAACTAGTTAAAACAGCCACCACCCCCAGTCATGCAACTATCACACATACTGTTTTCCAAGAGAATTTCATGACTGTGGTCTCTTTCTCCAGCTTGACCTCTGGGAGCATGCTCAAAAGTCAGAGCTGTGCTTAACTGATCTTCTGTGTTGTTGATGTAGGGGAGACCTGTGAAAGCCAGTGGAAGGCCTGTATCCGGCACTACCCTGCTCCCTGGGCAGAACTGGCTGTTGAGAATCTCATCCTGACGGTGCCGTCTGACAGCATCCGCCACATGGAGAACCCACGGCCGCTGCTGACCCTGTGGAATGAGATCATGGTGGCAATAAGCAAATTGGCAGCCATACCAACAAAATTCCCAAGGCCAGAGAGGATTGTAACAGATGTCCAGATCTCATTTGGTAGGTACATTGCCATATGGCCTTGTCAGGCGCTAAAAGATAAGTGGCCTCTAGCAGCAATGTCTATTCCTTCAAGGTTATTTTGCTAAAACCAGACTGGGAACATATGTAAGGTGTTAAATGACTGCAACCCTTGCATAATTGTGAGCTACTCCATCAGGACAGAAATGTGGTAAGAAAGGGCTTAAAAAACCATATTGACCCTTTCGGATGCCTCCCTCACCTCAAAACTGGTGTTGTCTCACTCAGCTGTTCTTCTGCCTGGGTGTGTTGAAAGGCAGAGCTGCTGACTGCAGTGGCTTTGACTCATGTAGTTACTCATTCTCCCTCCTGAATGCACTGCAGAGCCAGTACAGCTGGGAGAGAGCGACCTGATTTTTATTTTTTCCCTGCCTCAGCCACAGGACTGTTCTCACACATTCAGTGACAATTGTTAAACCTGTGTGTACCCACCTGCTGGAGATGGGCTCCACAAAGGTTATTGTGGGCAAAGCTTAGCCTGAAAAGTTGTGTGTCTGAGATGATAGCAGTGGAGAAGTAGAACTGGTATCACTGTCGAAGCTCATGAGTGTGTAGTTTTGCAGCTGATGCTCCCCCACCTCCGCTTTTCCAGTTGTGAACTGAGTGCATTTGATCTAGAGTCAAATTATATGGTAAATGTGGAACTTTGCAATACAAGTTTTGTTCAGTTGTTTTTCAAAATAGACTGGTTAAATTCCTTATCCCACAATGAGACAAGGGCTTGGCATAAACCCTGACGTCCTAACCCTTTGCTAAGCCACATGGAAAGAATTTGTTGCACATCTTGGGAGTGTTAAGTTCTGCTATCCTGAGCAAATGCCAGTTAAAAAGATCATAATCTGCAGACATAAAATTCCCTTCTGTTTTGGGTGGACTAAATGGTTTCACTCACATTCCTGGATGTGAACTTTTTGGGTGCCAGTGGCTGCTAAATGCATGTATCCCTCTTATTAAAAAAGAGGGAGCTCAAGATCTTAAATAGTTCCTGCAGGAAGGGAGTTGCCATTCATATTCCCCAACTTGGGTAGTCTACAAGCTTAGTGTTCAGTCAAAGCCAGCTGTGTAGGCTCCCTTTGTAGTGAGTGTAAAGGGCTGCTTATCCCCTGCTACAATAGCTGTTTGAGTTCAGGGACGTAACTCTTGTATGAAGTTTTGGGAATCTTCAAGGAGAAGGACAAATTAGGGATGAAGACACCAAGTAGGCATAAGTAAAATCCCTTGCGGTGCAATATTCTTGCCTAGCGTGATGCTGGGAAGTTGTTTATAGAATAGGTATCCTGTGAGTTTAAGAACAGGCTTAAGCACGACAAGCTTTGCAGCCCTTAAGCATGACAATCTATGACTTTCATGTGTCTCATCCACACTGCTGACCACTGGAGTGCAGACCTGCAGTATCCACACTCTACCTATGAAGACTCAAGCTCTGCCAGGGTGCTGAATCACATTGTTGCATGGTTGGGTTGGCATCAACTGTGCTCAGTTTGTGAGAGTTCAGGTGTATTCTGGGCAATAGTCAGGCTTTTTCCCTCATCCTAAAATCTCAACCTCAGTCCAACCATGAGTGTATGCTATGTATAAAAAGGGAAAGCAGTCGAAACTGTGCTTGAGTGATAGTTCAGTACTGCCTTTATGCTGCTTATTTGACTATTTGTTAGGGTGAAACTTACAGTATTTCCTTATCTCACAAAGGGAAAAATTTGTCATTCATGGTAATGCAATGTGGTTTCTGAGGTGGAGGAAAGGCACTAAAGAAATGAAAAAAAATACAGTCATTTATGTCTAAAAGGCACTGGGGTGAATACTTACGATGTGCATTGGTACCTGTCTTTCCTGCAGGCTGGATGCATGCTGGCTATCCCATCATGGGCCACCTAGATTCAGTGAAGGAGATGTTAGACATGAAGCACATGCAAACTACTGGTCTTTGGGGTCCTGTCCATGAGCTGGGACACAATCAACAGCAGCAAGCATGGGAGTTTCCCCCTCATACCACAGAGGCCACCTGCAACCTCTGGTCTGTCTATGTTCATGAGAATGTGCTGGGGATCCCCAGGCATCAGGCCCATCAGGCACTTAGGCCACAGTGTCGGGCGGAAAGGATAAGAGAGTATCTGAAGAAAGGCGCTCAACTAAAGGACTGGGTGGTGTGGACTGCTCTGGAGACATACCTGCAGGTAACTGAGAAAAGCGGGTGTATTAGTGCAGTCAGTGAAGCCTGTGTCAGAAGGATGTCTGCAGCTTGGTGACTCTAGCTGTCATGCCTTGTAAGTGTTTGCTTACAATTTGGGTTCATCTTCGGTCCAGAAAGCACCTGAGGGGTGTACAGACAGAGCGTCTAATGCTGATGTCTCCTGAAAACCTTCCTTTGCCGGACTTGGGTTTAGCCACTCGGGGAGAGAGCTTAGTGCAATATACTAATCTTTCTCCCTAGGAGAGAGACAGGAACTGCTTCTTGTTATACAGCATGGGAAAAGGATGATCAAACTTGGGCACAGCTTTTTAATCTGCTGCAGATTTCCTGTGGGACATTGGGCTAGATGGCAAATGAAGCCTTGGCATTGTAAAGTGTCATTGTAAAGGAAACAGACAGTTTTCACTGTAGACATGTTGTGACAAGGAGTTGGGAAGTGTCTGGGATGGATACTTGAGCTCAGGGTCCAGGAGATGCTCCTGCATTCTACAGTTCAGACATAACCTAACATGGTGTGGAGCCTCCTCTGGTATAAGCTGGCTTACTGCTTTTGACCTGGCACAAGAGCAGACCCCTTCGTCTTCCACTCAGCCTCCTCATGGCTCTCCAGCCTTCTCACAAAAAGATACTGCCTAGTCTGTAGCTAGTTTCAGCTCCAGAGTTTCCATATCAATAGGGGATTATCGAAGGTGGATAACATGCCTGTTTGTTCTGTCTAATGTAGAAGTGCTGTCTCCTGCTTAGCTGTTCCAGCATGATGGAGGATTTGTGGAATGCAATTTAGTGTCAATCTGTTTAGTATCAGAAAGTGAGATGCAGGTCATGGCTTGGTAAAGAGCTGTGGACATTGAGTAGACATTCTGCATCCTGTCATGCTGTTGTTCCAAGTCAGTTCTTCATATTAACCTCATCTTGAGCAACAATGTAGGTTTTCCATCCCTCTTTAAACTCATTACTCATGCAACAGCAGTTTTTCTATCTGAATTCCTTTTGTTCTTATTCCTAGCCAAAGCATGCCCTGCTCACAATCTCTCCTTCCTGTTTTCTGATTACTCCTTGTTCTCCTGCACTCTTTCTGTCTAGGTTTTCTGTCAGTGTCCTCTTTGATGCTTTTTCACTGCACAAGAAGCTTTCCTCTGCCCAAAGCAGCAGCTTGTATAGTAGTTTGCTGACATTTCTGGCTGCTCCCAATGCATCTTTCATCTCTATTTTAGAAGGCCAGTGTAATGGGAAGGTGTATTTTTCTGTACTCTAGTGCTGTAAGTTATGCTTTGAAGCCTGAAAGTTGGATGCCTTCATCTAACTTGACATTCATTCTAAAAGACACTGCAGAAACCTATGGAATTTTCTATTGCTTGTAACACAGGAATAATGCCAGTGAAATGAGAACTTCATTGTTTTTACACTATATTCTTCTCCATCAGTTGCAGGAAGGGTTTGGTTGGGACCCCTTCATCCACCTCTTCTCTGACTACCAGAAAATGTCCACCACCCCAAAAGACAACCCTTCTAAGATGAACTTGTGGGCACAGAAGTTTTCTCAGCAGGTGAACAAGAACTTGGCTCCATTTTTTACAGCCTGGGGATGGCCTATCAAGAAAGAACTGTCTGTGGAACTGTCCTCTTTACCCAGCTGGGAACAGGACCCAATGAGATCCTATAGACCATGAGGGAAAAATACCTAAACCTTGATTTTCATACTAGCTATGGCCTATCTTTTTCTCTTTTGTGTGCTGCATGATAGCTCACCGGGTGCTTAGCTTTACACCAAATTCTTTAGCTTCTTGCTGTCAATGGAGGTCAACCCCAATAGAAATTCAACAGAAACTTGTGTGCAGATCAGCAACCACCTAAGCGATCTTCTGAAGGGTTAAGTAACAAATGAGCTTTGTTCTGTGTTCTTTGCCTCAGGAGGAATGTAATTCTGAGTCAATTTAGTTCCCACAGAACCTTTCTCTGATGAAATGGAAGTTTTCAGGGTGGAGCAGTCACTGGAGTGGTCTCAAGGACAATACCAATAGAATATGGATCTTTAAAGCAAATAGTAGCCTCCACAATGTTGTATTCTTCAGTTATATTCTCAGTTACAGGAGATTTTCACTATGGTTTTGGTTACCCTAAAATCCCTAATTTTTAATCGCTCTGAGTATGCAGAACTTCCACACCTACTATCATGAAAGTGACCTTACAATGCTTATATACAGCTTATATAATACATAGCTGATACTGAAATGCTGTAGATTTCTTCCCATGTTGTATTACTGTGTGACCCAGCTTTATGCAAGTAAGTCAGTTATAAGTTGTAGCTGTCACTCTTACCATAGCCTGACAGCAAGATACATGCTATGCAAGGTGGGAGAGTGGAAACAAAGAGGTGACTTGATTGTAGTCAGTAATGGTTTAACTCATCAAAGTCATCGAAGGTTAAAAAATAGGTGCTGACATGATAGCATGAGGGAGCAGAGAGGAGGAAGACAAGAAACAGTTCATCAAGAGAGAGGACCAGCCTTTTCCAAGGAGCAACAGAAGTTAATGTTTCTCCCACCTCATTCATAATTGCTTGGCTATTATGGGGGCTGGCAAGCATGTTAATGCTTAGCCTAATAGCATACCAGTCCCAACCCATTCTGTGTGTATCAGTGATAAATAAAACAATCATTGTGGACTTGCAGGTTGTGTATGTGGTCCTACTTTCATGTCTCTATGCCCAGTTAAAAAAGCCTAAATAGAAGTGACCCAAAGATTTGTTACAGCAGCTTTACATTTTTGTTCTGGCTCAGATGTGGTTCTGATTTCCCTGTGATTCATTGGCCTAATACTTTGGTTTGTCTTTCAAACTTTCCTTCCATTCTTGTTCACTACTAGTATCAGTTGTTCTCCAATAAAATAAATGCAGAGGCTAATCATAACTTAGATAGTGTTTCAGTACTGGTTGGTCCTGGTTTGGAGATTCAAAAAAAAATTTACATCGTATAAATATTTAGATCTGACCCTACCTACAAAGCGGATTTCACCCTTAATGAGTTTATGAATAAAAGTTGAGTTCATGTCCATTAAAAAAAATGCTCAAAATATTATCAGATCTGTTACCTCTGTATGGCAGGATCTATTCTTTTTTTCATGAATGGCACAATAAAATGGATCTTGAAATGTTTTAGAGAAAAAAAAAAGAGAAAGGAAAAGGTGATGGGCTGGATTCCGAGCTAGGATGGATTCGTCCAACCATAGGGATTCCAATGGAGAAGCTACAATTTACACCAGCTCTAAATGCAGCCTGAAATATTTAGGCATACATAGTAAAAAAATTCAAAATTGGACTAACTCAAATTAATGTCACCCTCAGAATGATGTCTGTTCTCCTCCATAAAATAAATTTAAAAAAAAAAACCAATGTAGCATAAATCAGAGAAAAGATTGGCACATTGCAGGACTGAATTCTGCAATTGCTTATCCACTAGTTATGGTGCATGCTGGAGTAGCCCATCAAAGCAGAAAAGCCAAACTGAGATTGTAGCAATAAGACAAGAAAATGTTAGCACAGAGACAGACTGCAGAATAACACATGAAACATTTAATAATTTCTGTGAAAATGTAGTTCAAGCAGTAGTCACACAGCAATTCAGCATGCAGCCTTAGAAAATCCTAGGACATGCCTGAGACTGACCTGAGCAGGAGCTGAAGTGGAAAAAAGTAAAATAGTTTAGGAGGCCACATTGACCTTAGGAAAAATAAAACCAGAAACAGAGGATTTTTGTGCTGTGATAAATTAAGAATGAATGGGTTCACTGGTGAGGTTTTCAAATTACTTATAGACTTACTGGCTTAATTTTTACAGTCAGCTTGCTTTTAGTGGAAAGTTACCTGCTATTGCTATATACTCCCTTCTGCTAGTAGGGAGCTGGAAGCCCAACAAAGATCTGACAAAGACTTTCCTTTTATTACCAGGCTAAGGGTGATTTCACTAATAGGTGAAGAGTCAGATTTGCGAAGGTTGCCAAGACACTTGGAGAAACACACAGAGGCACAATACCTCTTCAAGAGCAAAAGTGAAATAAAATCCCGATGACTGTCAAATTTTTTGAGTACTTTTGTATAAGCTTTCTGGCTAGCAGCAAATTATTTTCAAAGATGGCTTTTCCTTTTGTTGGTAGTAAAGAACTCGGTGGTATTGAAGGAGCTGCTGATTTAATAACAGGTTCTGCTCATTTTGATTTCTCAAAATTCAGTTAGACAGCTAGAGAAATTTGTGCTACTTGTATTGATTATTTTAGCCTTTGATTCTCCAGCAGCAACTTCAGGAAGTAATCCACAAATCAAGCATAGCTAAAATGGGATTCATCTGCCCTGATTTGGCCTCCAAAAGTTAGCCATCTCAACCTGAGCTGCTCACCCAAGGCTCCCTTTAGTGCCAATGCAGAGAAACAGGCACCTGCAGAGGGTAGTTCATCCTGCAACACCGCGCAGAGGACTTGCCCTTTGGAGGTCTCTGTTTCTCTTTAAGGTAGGTTAGATGAATCATCACCTTAACATGAAAGAAAGTTAACTCTGCAGTATGGCAGTGGCGTACATGATTTTTTTGACCACTTTCCTCGGGTGTTCAGTGCTATGTACACCTGTTTGGGGGACTTGAAGACTCTTCCCACTCAATCTTGCATAGTATAACCATGCCAATAATAGGAAGGCTGAATGTATATGAGAATGGGGAATAATGGCTGGAGAGGATGAATGAAAGTGACACTTGAAAACATGCAATATGAGTTGGTTACTGCCAGAGCTGAGCAGAAGTTGGATTTCCATTGCAGAGCAGTGGGGTGCTAGGGGTCCAGGGAGTTCTGTGGGGGTAGAAGGAAGGGGATAAAAAAACTTGCTGAGTGATTTAATACTTGATAGGCTACAGCTACACAAGAAACAAAAGCAGCCCATTGCAGGTGCAGAGATTTTGGACAGTCAGATGGAACTGTGGAGAGTGCAAGCTATGTGAGTGAACTGAAGTTTGAATGGGCCACAGTATTCCCTAAATAAAACTCTTCTGGAATTCAGGAATGGCTCTTTTCTTTGAGGAAATATAGTTCCTTTTGCACAATATTTTATGAAACAAATAATTCTGCTTGGTGTGAAAGCTGCATCACACAGTGGTTCACCTTTAGAGAAGTTCTCACCTTTGGTGCCACCTGCCCTGTGATACAAACACAGAATAGTGAAGGGAGGAGCCGGTGAGAGACTTACAGGGTTGCCTTTAAAAAAACCTTATCAACAACTTTTAATAAAGTCCTTAGGCTAAAGTCCTTCTATTTGCAAGTTACAGCTCTACTTTGAGTGAGCAGCCTTCAGTTAAGCCCAAAGAGACACAACTGAAGGTGTAAGCATTATTTTTAACACCATTTGTTTGGTTCATTCACATGTTTGAACTGAACAGCAGCACTAATACAGTGCCTGATTCTAAATCCTCTGAAATCAATGGAGGTCTGCTATACAGAGAGCATTAAGTAGTCTTTGGGTCAGAACTGAAGCTGAACAATTCAGTCAGCCAGTTATAAAATGCAATTCCCCTTTTTCGTCTTGCCCTTTGCTGTTCTCTGTACTGCAGTTACGTGGAACTTTGCTTTGTTCATTCGCTCTGCTCACTGTCCACCATGATTTGCTTCTGACCTTTTGAACATACTCTATATTTCCTCCTGAATTGTTTTGTTAAACACAGTCTCTTTTTATCAATCAAATGGTCAAAGTCACTGCTGTCTGGGGCTGTGTGCCTTCTCTATTTTATTTTTTAAAAATATATTTAGGATTAAAAGGGGACTGCTACATGGGAACTAGAGAATATAAAACATTATAATGCAAGTAAAATATATTGCAAGCATTAGAGGTTTATTTTTGCAGTAAGTTACTTCCACTGCATTACCTTAGATCCCCATTTTTGTATCAAAACCACTTGTCTTAATGTAGGAATTATGAGACTTTATACATATGCATGATCATAGTTTTGAATTGTGTTATCTAAGATGCTTTTTCCTCCCAAGATAAAACTCATTCAGTGTATAGCAGAGATGGGCAATCAGGCAGTATTAAAGTGGAATGGCACCCTTAAATCTGGTGGTCTTACTTTTTGCAACTGAAATAATAACATTGTTTTAGCATTCTTACACATTTTTGAATGTATCTAGTTGTATAAAGACAACCAAGTAAGAATGTAATTAGAAATGAATTTGTTACATATATATGTGTACAATTTCCCAATTTGATATTGTTCAGTTATAAACATATGCGGTCATTATTCTACTTTAGATTTGTCTGCCTTGGTATGAAACATGAAATTGTTTTAGTAAGTTGATAACAGAGAGAAGTGAAAATAAGTGACTTCATCATGAAGTATAACGTGTGTAAGAGCCAGGGATTTTACTATGTGTGTAGACGTGTACTCTATTTGATAGGAAATAGCCACTGAAATATAAACTATTATCTTTCATTATTAAGATATTGGTGACTTCTTTCCATAAAGTATACCATGACTTAATTCAAGATCTGTGGATGTTTTCAGATCAGGCATACTTAGCATTCAACACCCTGTAGGGAAATGTATAGGTCTGGGTTATTTTCATGAATTATTCCTTGTTCTCCACCATGATAATCCAGATTCAACCATGCAGATGTAGGACCTTCAAAGAGGGAACTTCATTATGACTGTGATTTCAGGAAAAAAATCATACAACTGAGAAGAAACTGTTCTGATTGCTGACGCGCTGAAGAAAAAGTCCCTCGTGACAGCGTTTCAGAGGCAAAGCACTACATTGGCTATGCAGGCTGTGGCAAAGGCGCTGGCTCTGTGGTACAGGTTATGTCTAGATCTACTGGTAGAACTGCAGCTTATGCAAACCAAAGGCATCTTTAAACTGTCCTGAGTTGGAGGCTCCTCATGAGTAGTTGCCATAGCACAGAGCTCTGTAGGAGTTAAGTGCAAGCAGTAGCCTGGCTAAAGCCTGTGCAGAGCAAGATAGAAACATGCACACTGACAAGAGTTCATCACAGAATGGCCACAGGACTGCAGATGTTTAGGCTGTTCTGAGGGAGCTGCCTTACCCTGTAATCATCATACCAAATTAGAGCATTGGTTTTAGGCTTAAGTTGCCTTTCATAACAGTGAGCATCTGAGTACCGTGCCCTCCAAAATAAACAGCATTTTGCAGAGTATAGAGACTTAATTCTGGTAGATGCCCTCTGTTCTTTTTTGAAAAAGAAACAGTACAGTACAGCTTGGGTGACGTGACATACCTTTTGATAGTTCACATTGCTTAAAATCTCTGGGCTTTCATGAAACTGTAATCCAAAAATCCACTACTTAGATGAGACTTCTTTTCAGCAATGGATTAAATGAATTGCATTCTTAAGTATCTGATATTACCTTTCTTGTATGCAATATTTGCCTATGTTCCCTTTTTGGACCTACCTGGAAAAGGGGTAAAAGAAGGGGACATTACTGAAACCCTGGACTACATAAATTAATCAATAGCCATTACTTTCTGCATTTGCCTCTACAGTAAAAACTGTCCCCACTGTGTGACACTGGATTAACTTCTGCATTGCCAATAATTTAGATGGGTTCTGTGCCTGGATGGAATAGGAAGAAAGCTGGTAATTAATTATACTGAAAGGCCCTTGGTAAGGGAAAAATGCAAAATAATATTGGTGGCTGGCTGAGAGCACAAGCGCTTCCAAATCAGAAGCCTTGTCTTTGTCCAGCATGGCCACTATTTGGGGTTAAAGGAGGTGGTGGAATAAGAGCCCAGGAGGTAAAAAGTTGATAGAACATCAGGTTGGGACTCTCCCATTATGTGGTTCCTTGATGTGGCTAACATGTACATCAGCTACTTGGGTCTTTGGACCTATTTCTTCCTCCAGGTCCTAAGGAGGTTCAGCGTCACTGACTTTGAGCTCAATACACTGACGACCTTGATCATTTCTTTGGGAGTTGCTTGGGGCGTTGAATTCAATGGGACTGGATACATCACACTTCTCCCCTAAATCAGTGAAGTCAAGAACCTCTGCACAAGATGAAACTGAAATACAAAGTTTGGCAACTCTGTGATCCATCATCAGGAGCACAGAGTGCACGTCTGTGAGCTTAGGTGCGGAACTGATGTGTGCACTGATGTAGACAGATTATGGCTATGCTCCAGCCTTCATATAGGAAGCTGACATGTGGTTGAGATGACCCATAAGCAGCAGAGGGCCCAAAGATAAACAGGATGACCAAGATGTATAGCAAGCGGTGTTGGATATCACCAAGAGGACTTGGCAGGTGCACAGTGTTTGGTATTGGTTAGGGATATGGCCTCACCAAATTGTCTGCGAATAAACCCAGGCAAAACTCAATATGATCCAGCTCATGCTAATGGGTTGAAAAACTTACCTGCAACCTACAGGGCAGGGGTGCATGGCCTACTGCCATTTCTTAAATGGGAAAATACAAGGCCAGGCACAGAATCAGCCAGAAGCTGCTGCTGCTGCTTCTGCAGAATGTAAAAGGTACGTGTGGGACATACGACATCTAAACTGGGATCCAGCTCCTAGGATTAGACCAGTCCAAAAGCAATCCTATGACAAGTGTGGATTAAATAGTGTATTTGAATGTCCCATGGTTTGAAATGTACATATGTGACTGCAAAACAGAGGAAATTATCGCACAAAAACTTAACCATAGCCAAGGGATTAACTTTAAGCTACCTCATAAGGAAGCATTTTTCCACACACCCAACAAATGTGTTTTCGAAACAGAGCTCCCTGAAATTCTCACAGTACCTCAAAAACAAGTAACAGGGTCATGAGCTCCATGATGGATTAAACTGCTCAGTGGAGGAACAGTGTAGAAATACAGAAGAATAATTTCATTTATGTTAATGTTGTGGAAGAGAAGAAGAAACTCGGAGACCTCTGTCAATGGAGATGTGTATTTCTGGCTGTGCTTTGAGATGTCCCAGAATGCTCACAGACAGGAGAGGTTCAAGGATGGGTCAAATAGCAGCAGCTTCAGAGGGAAGGGACACGGCTGTCATTGGGCCGTGGAAGGGACATGGGTAAGTCAGGCACCTACCAAACCTCTGTGGTCTGAGAGGAAATGCTTGACCCCTGTAGCAAGGGACAATGCCATCTATATAGTATAAAAGACCTGGTGACTGGTGGCTTAAACTATAACAGATGATTTTGGATGTCAGAGCAAATTCCAACTGAAGCATCCTCCTACCGGTGTCTCCCAGCTGAAGCACACGGCTGTGCCTGTAAATCCAAGTCCAGCGATGGCCACGTGGTTGGTGTGTGGTACCGTCTCGCACCCTCACAGGCTTCCTTGTTGCATATGACAGAGAGTGAGCTTTTCTGAGAGGCAGCGCTGGGGATGGAGAGGGAGATAAGAGTCTCCACAGCAAGCCACCTCTGATATTTATGGTCTCTACCATGCCCTTTTTCTCTAATCCTTTTATTCTGAATAGCTTGTCCAACTTCAGTGCCAAAGACACTGCTAATTCCACGTCTGTTTACATTATTGAGGTAGGGCCTTTCTCATCCAGCATGCACTAAACTGCATGTGGGTGTAAAGCTGCTCTGCCCTTAGTGGCCTGGTTTTGCCTGTCCCTGCTCCGAGAACAGCATCTGTAGTTTGACCACAGCAAACAGAGGAAAGGAAAAAACCTTAAGAAGCGGGTGACCTCAGTGAGGAATTAACAGATCTGGTTTGATGGGATTCATGTTATCTTTGGTTTGACAGTTCATGCAGGGCCTCAGTTGTACACAGAAAATACAAAAAAGGTTACCTTGACCTTAATAAAAAATAGTAACAGATATTTCAGTGTTCACGAAAGCCACCTGACCGAATAGTCAAGAAAGCAAAAGCATTTACCAAACCAAAGAGGTTCAGCCTAGGATTTGACAGCCGTTGACCGTAATTATTCTTTTTAAGCCATCAGGGCCCTGCGAGGGTGAAAGCCTTGTTGTGCCAGGCACTGTGCAAACACGCAGAAACAAACGGTGCCTTTCCCCACAGGCCACAGTCTGGGTAAGCAAATGAAAGAGGTTTAAACGATGAAATGATTTAGCCACGGCTAGATCAGGACGAAAATCACTGTCTTCTGAGAGTAAGGCCCTTGGATGAAGTACAGCCTGCCCCACGCTGTGTGCCGGGCAGTCGCGCGCTGAGGAGAGGGAGGAGGCCGGGGGGCTCAGTGGCACGGCCAGGCTTTGGCTTCTCCGTGTGAGGGGGCGGCTGCTCCCCAGAGAAGGCGAGCTTGGAGCGGAGGGTGACGGCAGCACCGGCAGTGCCCTCGTGCACCGGGCACAGCCCCACGGGGTCACAGGTCCCTGGAAGTGGTGGTAATTCTTCAGGGAATTTCTCACAAGGTGGGCTTTGAAGCTCTATAACTGGACCTTATACTGCTACATAAGGAAGAATCTATTACAGCTTCATCTCTGCCTCAGAGCTATGTTCAGACAAGGATAGTAGATCGTGTTGTGGTAACAAGACTCAGCTCTGGCCATGCTCAGGAGGCAGCTCTGCTAAGGCAATAAGCCATTGTCTTCACAGTAATTTTTCAGGTGTGCTGCACTGCCAGTACATCTGGAACATGCTTATGGAAATCTGAACCGTGGAATAGTTGGGGTTGGAAGGGACCTCTGGAGGTCAGTTGCTCCAATGTCTGCTCAAAGCAGGGCCACCTAAAGCAGGTTGCTCAGTGCTTTGTCTAGTCAAGTCCTGAATATCTCCAAGGACAGAGATTCCACAACCTGTCTTGGCACCTGTTCGGTGTTTAACCACCATTATGATGGAAAAAATTATCCTTATATCCCAGGATGGAGAGGCAGGCAGGCAACAGAGGCTAAAGTTTAAACTGAAGCCTGTGCTAAAGGGACAAGCAAGAGAGCAGGTAACTGTGCAACTTTGCAAACAACTGTCACAGTTTTAACATTTTATTACCTGCTTTCCATTTGCTCTGTGACTGGAGGTCGCCACCTTAAAGCTGAACTGTTAGAAGAAAGAGTGTCAGAGCCCCTAGACTTCCCTAAAGCAAAATCAATTGGATTAGTTGAAGCCATTGCCGAGAATGTTTTGAGGTACATGTTTGCCTTTGCACTGAAAAGGATTAGGAAGTGCTTGCCTGATCTCTTATGGATTCTGTGCCCTGAGGACAATAACTTCTTCTTGTGAAGGGTAGAGCCACCCTCTGTGGGTCATAACATCTTAGCCCGTTGCAGAAAAATCTACCACGAGTCACAAGCACACAACACCATTCTTGCCTGGAATTCAATTTATACCATCCTTAAGGAAAGCTGGTGATCCCTGTAATTTTAACATTGCTGCCACTTCAGTGATATCTGTTGGGTTAACTTTCAGGTCTCTTTTGATAGAGATTAATATATTTGCCTTGATAACTTCTTGAAACAAGGAGTGTTGATAGGAAGTCATGACTGTATCACTACTAACAGGGCAAAGATAAGTACAGCTTTCAGCATTTATAAATCAAGCTGGATGACAAGGATTTCTTTTGGTTTTCCAGACATGGATTGGATGCAAAAAAAAATTTAGAAGTTCTTTTGAAAGGAATGACTGAATTCAAGACAGAAGATGGCAGTGTCCCCTCCCATCTACTCATCCATGGTGCATTAGCATTTCCCATTGCTATGAATGACTCCCACCAGGCATTCCTTGCAGCTGCACACTATGGCAGGGGCTGCGTTGTGGTACTTGCTCATGAAAAGTTTTTCCAAGCATCAGCAATGAAAACCTTTATCCTCAATGCCATTGGTTGGCTTGATGCTGGGAAGGGAGGACAAGTTGGTATTGCTGGTGATCTGCAGGACTTTTTCACTCTCCTAAGCCAGGAGCAAGCCCTGCAAGCTAACATCTTAAGGAAAACCTGAGTGTGTACTGCTACAAAGCCTACAGTGATGAGGAGGTGGAGAAGATTCATGGGTTTGTTTCAAGGGGTGGTGGTCTGCTGGCTGGAGGACAGGCATGGTCCTGGGCTGCGGGGAATGCTGATGACAATGCCATTGCTGGGTTCCCTGGGAACAAAATACTGCAAAAGTTTGGAGCTGGTATCTTAGGAGATAACATACTACCATTGTCAGCCAGTCTTACATCCTAACAAGGTTTTCTCACACTATCACTTTCGCAAGGCACTCTTCCAATTTCAGCAAAACCTCAAGAAAAAAACAGCTCTAAAGCCACCGTATTCCTCCTGGCTCGAGAAATTAGCACAGGACTCAACGGTGTTCCTGAGGATTCCAGCTCAGACCTCCCTAGCTATCTGCTCTGTTCAGAAGGAGATGGCTAAGCTATTGCTTTCCCAGGGGGTTCCTGATGTCAGTGCTGACAGCCCAGTCAAAGGCAGCTTTGAGGAAATGGTTTTAATCAACACAGATGCAAAGCTCTATGACAACTTCCCTGGTGTACAAAAACAAATATGTTCTCCCAACCAAAATCTTCCAGAAATGACTACATCCCCAACTGTGACTGCTCAGATCAATGGAATAAATGAAGGTAGAGGATATTTTGCTATTTCCTTCCTCAGCAGCACCGAAACTGTGGAATGGAATCAGGCTGACCAAGTAATCTATAAATATAATAGCCTAAATCTCTCTGCTTCCTTCCTGCCCCAGCTTTCTGCTGGGATTGCATGCTCACCATGTAATCAGAAATACCTCGGTCTTATGATGGATGCTGGCATATTGATCATTTGATCTTCTGTTGGGTACAATTTTGGTCAGATGATGAATGAATCTTTGGTTATGCAATAGGGGAGCTGTCCAGGCACATGGCCCATAAATGCTTCCAGAGGAAGCGATTTAACTTGTTGGTCGATGGGAAGCACCACTACTGCTCTTTGTCAAATTCAGGTGCAATGACATTTCACCTGAAGATGTCATTGCATGGAGCTGTGCATTTTGTCTTGCTTGAGGAGAGCTCCTCTGGAAAGAAAAAATCCCACGCTGTTATGGAGTGTATCTAGCTGGACATATAAAAATCACAAGTTTTAAAGATTGTGCTGCATTGTTTTCAGAAACAAGCTTCACTTCCAATGTTTGGTTTGTTGGTTTTTTTAAATAAAATTTTACCAGAAAGGTCACCTTGATAGCAAGTTTATCAAACCAAACTAACTTTTATGACATGAAGGTGGGGCAGGGTCACCTTGATAGTATGGTTTGAAATTTCCTTGCATTTTCTCAATTCCCTCATAAATCATTAAGAATTCAAACTTCTCAAAAAAGGTTCAGCTTTAGCTGTCGGTCAGATGTGGAAGGATTCAGCACAAGGGTGAAAGCTTCAGAAAACTAATTTATTGGAATTAGAATTGAAGCTGCTGTTAAACTTTATCTGTAACTTGAAGACTATCATATGATGTGTTTCTATCTTGATAATGCCTGTGGTTCTTTCTAAGGTCCAGAAGCATGGAGAAGCACTGGGCTTTATCTTCCTCCCAGAAGAATAGCCACTCTGCATTTTCATGCTTCTGCTGTTGCAGCTAACCTGAAGGTGAACATTTGCCTTTGTTTCTCATTACAGTCAGAAGAACTTTCCTTGCTTCCATTCTCATTTCTTTGAAGTTTGTCTTGACCTCACGGAGACTTGAATCACAAACAATTTCTCCCCAAGTTTCTTCTATCATAAACCTCTTTCTATATTTCTCAAGTTATACTCTCTCACTTCTGTCCTGAAAAATGACTGCCCTATGCAGCTGTAATGCACACACCTCTAATTTTTATCTGCTCCATACTTGGCCATCTCATGTTGGTCTCATACCTCCCCTGTGCCCTTCTCCATTCCCCTAGAGAAAGCAGAGGTCAAACAAGACAAGCACCTATATTGTTGCTTTCAAGAGTAAAGGAATAATCCATGTCCCTGTATTGACAGTGAATAGGATGAGAAATAATAAGGTTGAATGTTGTCTATGTGAAGGAGACTACCAGATATTTCTGCCCACTATAAAAATACCTTACTTTCCCTACCTTGCTGTCTTCTGCTATCATCCTGCCTCATTTCAAGGCCTCCAGGCTGTTTTATTTCAAGTTTTATTATCTTTGTCATCCGGACAAATGAACACCCACACTGTAAAATATATTTTTGTGGCGTTTATATCTTGACTCTGAAACCAACCTCTATGTAATTGTAAGTGAAAAGCGATAAATGCTACAGTAGAGGTAGTTATCCGAACAGTATTATCCCATAGCAGGGTGCATTGCTTTTTTCTTTTGAAAGGGGCAATAGGACAAGCTTTGGACAGAATTGGGCAGAACTAGTCTGGGAACCAAGGATTCCCATGTCTTCAGTCACTGATGGCTGGCCCATGTGGGCATTACAGTGTTTCAGAGAGTGTGTGGAAAACTGATTATGAATTATTCTAAATGGGGACATTATCCCCTTCCCCAGCGTCCTTTCTCCTCACTTGTTTCATATCAGGGTAAGCTCTGCTCATGCTCTGCTTTTCACCTTGATGCTATCCATTTATAGCAGCACAGCTATGGTAGCTGTGATGGGAGGTAAGGGTGCTAAAACTGGGGCCAACCAACTTTGAAATTCCTTCAAAACCAGTGACATCCCTCCTTTCAAACAGAGCTGTAGAAAGAGAATTCTACTTCTCTTTGGCAACTGATCCAGCATTTCAATTTTCTCCTTCGTGGGGCTTAAGTCTGCCCTTGAGTTCTTTCATGCTACTTTCATCTGATTGATCTGTGCCGAGGTGAAGAATAATGTCCGTATAGCAGCATACTGTTGCTTTTCCCTGCTGAGACAAGAGTGTCTTGTTGCCTATGGTAGCTACAGAACACACTGAGTTTGGAGTGGAGCTACCCGAGCCTGCCCGAGTTGCAGTGCATTTCGGTGACCGTGTTTCCCAACCACGTGCAGATCGGCTGTCACACTGATGACCTCAGCTATGCTGGGGAGCTGAAGCAGCCTCCCTAGGTGGTAAAGAAGTTCAAAGTTGAAAAAAACACCATGGAAGTCTCTAGTCTGTGGGGTGGCCTCGTATATATCATAGTGCCAAAGGAGAGCACATTAGGCCAAATATCAGTCACAATTAAAGAGGCTGTGGAGGCTCCATTCTTCAGGCTTGGTAAATGGTCCCAAAACCTAACTATAGGCAGGAGAGTCAAGAAATATTTCTGTATTGATGGCTTGCCTATATTTTTCTTGTTTTTTGTGGTCATGTATGGAGAAGACCTCAGAATAAGTAATGCCCCAAGAAAGCCTTGGTGTAAAGCTTTGTATTTCTCAGTGCAGAAAGTATATTGATAGGACTTTCATTTAGGAATTCACCTCTGTCCATATTCCCAGTATAAGCATGTCTGAGACCTTTAAAGTGTCTTGATACTAAAAAGTGAATATCATCAACCCCTTGAAGTGACGGTAGACATGGGGTCCCCAAAGATGACTGGACCCCTTGCAAGATTCTCAGGCTCTCCCCTTGATTCAGTAAAACCCAGTTACATCTAGATCAATTTAGTGTTTCTGAGGCTATGCAGAGGGTTTTAGCGACGGTGATTCTCCTCTCTCTTCACACTTAAAACTTCTTTTTAAATTGGCTACCTTTTTTCACCTGAATGCTGAATTAGGGAAAACTGACATCTCTGCCTGGCAGTCAACCATCTGTCAGTACCCGGTCCCCTGAGCTGAGCTGGCCACAGAGAACATCATCCTGACAGTACCAGCTGCTGATGTACACCACACGGACAACCCAGAGAGTCTGCCTTCCATCTGGAACAAGATGATGAATGCAACAGCCAGACTAGCAACCATCCCAGCAACTTTTCCAAGGCCAGAGAGGATGGTGGCAGATGTCCAGATATTTCATGGCAAGTATAATAACCAGAACATTTTGTCTTTATCTGTGATGGGTATTTGTAAGGGAACTACCCAAGGCAGTAACATTATCACAAGATAAT
Source organism: Harpia harpyja (assembly GCF_026419915.1). NCBI lineage: Eukaryota > Metazoa > Chordata > Aves > Accipitriformes > Accipitridae > Harpia > Harpia harpyja. Next base: position 8,661,203 of record NC_068945.1, on the reverse strand, counting down.
GCAGTTCCTCAAATCAGCAGGTTAATCCCACCAAATTCAAGGAGACGGCTCATGAGAGTAGGAATCTCCTGTGAATGTCAAGAGCTTGTACACAGAAGTAACATATTCTGCTGCTAAATCTGAGGCTATCCCAGGGTAAAACACAGTGGAGGGAGACAGGCTGGCCAGCAAATGATGTATGTACTCTGTCACGTTACTCTTATTACTGTGGGAGTGAGTTTATGCTAATTGCAACAGAAAGAAGGGAAACAGAGGTAGCTGTTTTGGGCAGGACAAATGAGATCTTGAGACTTAAATTAAGGTATGTAACAGACACACAGGCAGCCTACTATGTAGTAAGACCCTGATGTTAGCAGGCATGGGATCACTTACATCAGTGGGGAAGTGAGGGCAGTGGTAGGGGGAAAATTTTGTTGTAAGCAGCATTTAGCTGTCATTTAAGAAACATGCTGCTTAAAGACAATTCAGTAGGCCAGTGGAACTGAAGCCTGTTGTGGGTGGCAAGGAGGCTCCTAAAGGCCAAATCTCACCATTATTTGCAATTAATCTTTGTTCAAGTATTAGACTTTTCTCAGTAGGATTGGTGGGTGCTTTCAGCTCTACTTGATTGCAACACTAGAGGTGTTTTCGACCACTTGAATTGATTAAGTTCATCAGCTGCCCAGGCCACCACTCTGTCAATGATCCACAGCTCTAGCAGCTTAACTCATGTGGTGTAGCTGCTATCAGTCAAGTAGGACTAACTCAAGAGAGGCTGGCTCGAGTGTAAACAACTTGCACTTCAGTTACTAATAACCAGTTAATTATAATCACTAATGAAAATAAATAATAAGCTCCCTTTCAATACTTAAAGCTCCCTTTCGATACTATAAGAACGATGGGGAGAGACTTTTTAGTAGGGCCTGTAGTGATAGGACAAGGGGTAATGGTTTTATAGTAAAGGAGGGTAGGCTCAGACCAGATATAAGGAAGAAATTTTTTATGATGAGGGTGTTGAAACACTGGAACAGGTTGCCCAGAGAGGCTGCAGATATCCCATCCATGGAAACATTCAAGGTCAGGTTGGATGGGGCTCTGAACAACCTGGTCTAGTTGAAGATGTCTCTGCTCATTGCAGGGAGACTGGACTAGATGACCTTTAAAGGTCCCTTCCAACCCAAGCCATTCCATGATTCCATGATGAATAGGTGCTATGTTTCCATGCTGCATATGCTCCTCCAAGCATATCCTCACATAAGAAGGATTTTATTGGAGTAATCAATCATTACATCTGGCCAAATATGGCTCTGAATTTAACAATGAAGTTGTAATCTGTCAGTGACTCTGCAACACCTGTGTTTAGATTACATGCCAGTTGCTAATTTTTGTAACTGCTAACACCTCAATCTCAACAGGAAACATGGGAGTATTATATTTTTCTCATTCGTTCTTACCATTAATGACAGCTCTATTTGAAATTTCAGACTCGGGACACAAAGGTAACATAATTGTCATGAATAGTTTTGTACAGGTATAAAGGATGAGCAAGCAGTTCATCTGGCAGTGCATGTCAGAGAGCAGAGTCCATCCCTTTCCCTGCTTTGTTTTAGCTGAATTGACTCCATAAGCCTAGCCAGCAAACCATGGCCTGCATATCACCCAGGCCAATCAGGAGATTTTGTGCTGACACAAGCGGCTGTTCTGCAGTAGTTTTAGTGATGCAGAGGAAGAACTGACTTCCAAATGCCAGAGTTTAAAATCCTTGGATGTCTACAGATGGAGGTGAACTTTAAGCCACTAGCTCTCCCTTTCCTTGAGCTGTAGAGAAATAGGAGTGTTAAAAACCAGCATGACTCTGAACACACGCAGACTTAATTCATAGCTGCTGTGAATAAGATCTTTCGAATGAGTTTGCACTGACTGAGAAGCTGCCCTGAGAAACACTTGTTGTTTAGGTAGCTGCCATTCTCTGAGTGAAGCTGCATTCAGAAACAAAGATTTCTGGATTATTGATTTATGTGGCTCCTTCTCTTAATGTATTCCAGCCCTCTAACTGATACTCACCATGTGATAGACAGCTATGTCCACCAGAGGCCACACTGGTAGAACCCAACATATAAAACTCTTCCAGCTTCTATCATGCCTGCTGAAATAAGTGGAGAGTAGCACATTTTCAGAGATGTGGATGGCTCTGTATCCTTCCTGCACTATTCTGGAGCTGTAAGAAACCAGTGAAGGGTCCATTGAGCCTATTGAATTGGCACTGAAAGAAAAAAACCTAAAGATAGTAAATTCCTATGAGAAGCTACTGAAATGTGATTTTTAAAACTGGTTATGGTAGTCAGCAATACTGAGACACTCATGGGAGATATTAAGTAGTATGTTAAGTCTGTTTGTCTTTTCTGAAAAAAAGATTTTTACAAACAGCATGAGAAACAGCAAAACTGGAACCAAAGTGATGACAATTATGGTGAAGTAGTAACTGTGGCCATTAGCAGCAAGTTCTATCCAAAGCTGAAGTGAACTATGGAATATTTTTCAATAGTAAAGAGCTGCTTTACTAAAAACACTGACAATCTGCCTTCACAAATGTCCTGGTTCTGGCTGGGAGAAAGTTAGTTTTCTTTCTAGTAGCTGGTATAGTGTTATGGTTTGGGTTCAGTATGAGAAGAATGTTGATAACACACTGATGTTTTCAGTTGTTGCTAAGGAGTGTTTATACCAAGTCAAGGATTTTTCAGCTTCTGATGCCCAGCCAGCAAGAAGGCTGGAGGGGCACAAGAAGTTGGGAGGGGACACAGCCAGGGCAGCTGACCCAAACTGGCCAAAGGGATATTCCATACCATGTGTCATCATGCCCAGTATATAAAGTGGGGGGAGTGGGGCTGGAAGGGGTCACTGCTCAGGAACTAACTGGGCATCAGTTGGCGACTGGTGAGCAACTGCATTGCGCATCACTTGTTTTGTATATTCTAATTCTTTTACTATTATTATTGTCATTTTATTATTATTACCATTATTATTTTCTTCCTTTCTGTTCTATTAAACTGTTCTTATCTCAACCCGTGAGTTTTACTTTTTTTTTCTGGTTTTCTCCCCCATCCCACTGGGTGGGGGGGAAGTGAGTGAGCGGCTGTGTGGTGCTTAGTTACTAGCTGGGGTTAAACCACAACAAACAAACAAAAAAAAAACCAACCCAAAAAACCCAACCAGTTCACGTTTTGCTTTCTGGTACAATAGACATTGTCAGGGCACAGTGGAGGCCGGCTGCTCCCCGAGGGACAGGGAGCCAGGAGCCAGCTGCAGTAACAGAGGCAGCAGGAGAGGTGCCTCGCCAGCTGGGGCCATGCCACAACACCTGAGTGAGGCAAGCAGGGCGGACCTGGCACAACCGCAGGGTCAGCTGAGAGTCCAGATTGCTCAACAAGTCTGCAGCGATGAGGCAGGTCTGAGGTCAAGCAAGGAAGTCAATCCGCGGGTCAGGGTCAGGCTCAGTGATGGTAACCAGGGTGAGACACAGCCCAGTGATTACCACGCAGGCCCACTGTGATGAGGCACGTCTGAAATCAAGGGAGGAATTCAGACCGTGGATCAGGGTCTGGGTCAACAGGGTCCATGGCCAGATACAGGCACGGCTGTGACAGAGCTGGAGACAGGCACAGCTACCACAGAGCTCAGGCAGGACTGATAGCCCAGGGCTGAGCTGAGCTAGAATGAAACATTTTAGTCCCCTGCCTTCAGGATGAAAATTGGCTGCTTCTTTGGGAACACTTCAGGAAAAATAATCCATTTTTCTACTTTATTTGTGTCTGCTATTTATCACGAGGTTTTTTCCCCCCATGTATTTCCTCCAGAGCCAGAACTTAGATTACAGAGTTTCTAGGGGAGCTGGGGAGGGCACTGGGGTCATTTTCATCAACACAAACCATACAGTTATTTGGCTATACAAGGATACAAACTGTCCTGGCAATAGCATCTTCCTTGCCAGATCTAAAAATAAGAAAACACCGGTGTCAACAGAAATTAGATTTCCACACCTCCTCTCCACTCCTGTAGCTGGGAGTACGGTCATCTGCAATGTCTGTAGCTCTGGCAAAAGTCATTTGGCCTTTTTTGCTCTTTGCATTGGGTAGTGCCGAGGAGCAGAACAGCATAAAATATGCACATTAAACTTTTGCTTGTGGTTGATATATTTGATGCTCCAGCACACGGGGTGGAAGCACATCATGAGCAGCATCCACTCATGAAAAACAAGTCCAAGAATGAGTTAACGTAAGGAGAATTAATTGTATTTTTCTCACTGTGGTGTTCCATCCCATGAGCTTTCCCAGACAGACTGCCAAGACTGTTTGTGGTTTACCTTTCCTGCAGGTTGGATGCATGCTGGCTATCCAGTCACGCATCATTTGGAGTCAGTGACAGAGACGGTAGATGTGCAGTCCCTCCAAGCCAATGGCCTTTGGGGTGCCATTCATCAGCTGGGCCACAATCAGCAGCAATCTGAATGGGAGTTTCCCCCCTCACACCACCACAGCCACCTACAGTCTCTGGTCTGTTTATAGGAATGAGACTGTGTTCTCAAGAGATAAGGCCCACAATACACTTGCACTAAAACTTAAAAAGAGGAGGATTCAAGATTATATTGAAAACGGTGCACAGCTGAAGGACTGGGAAGTATTTACTGCATGGTGACCTATCTGCAGGCAAATTAAGCTTGCAACAGATTTACAAACTGATCATTTTAATCCAGGGCTGTTTCTTTCCTTTTCCTCACTTTCTGCAACCACTTGATCCCTACCCCAGATTATCTCTCTCTGGTGACTATTAGTCTCCAACAGCGTCTTTGTGTGTGTCCTGCTTGCAGCTGGGATAGAGTTAATTTTCTTTCTAGTAGCTGGTATAGTGTTATGTTTTGGATTTAGTATAGAATAATGTTGATAACACACTGATGTTTTCAGTTGTTGCTAAGGAGTGTTTATACCAAGTCAAGGATTTTTCAGCTTCTGATGCCCAGCCAGCAAGAAGGCTGGATGGGCACAAGAAGTTGGGAGGGGACACAGCCAGAACAGCTGACCCAAACTGGCCAAGGGGGTATTCCATACCATGTGACATCATGTCTAGTATATAAACTGGGGGGAGTTGGCCGGGGAGGGATCGCTGCTCAGGAACTAACTGGGCATCGGTCGGTGAGTGTTAAGCAATTGCAATGTGCATCACTTGTTTTGTATATTCCAATTATTTTATTATTATTATTGTCATTTTATTACTGTTATTATTATCATTATTATTTTCTTCCTTTCTGTTCTATTAAACTGTTCTTATCTCAACCCATGAGTTTTACTTTTTTTCTCCCCAATTCTTTCCCCCATCCCACTGGGGGTGGGGAGTGAGCGAGCGGCTATGTGGTGCTTAGTTGCTGGATGGGGTTAAACCACGACAGTGTGCTAGCTCATAGGATTCCACAAACCAAAATGAGTCAGTCCTGATCTCTCTCTGAGTAGCATGCTTCAACAGGACACCCAGGGCTGCAAGGAAAAGTTTTTGAAGCAGTCTTCAAAAAATGTGCTTGTTTGAGTCATTTGTGATGTCAGCACAGTGCAAAGGTCATTGGTCTGTGGAATCATAGAATCATAGAATCATAGAATCATTTCAGTTGGAAAAGACCTTCAAGATCATCAAGTCCAACCATTAACCATGCCCCCTAAACCATGCCCTGGAATACCCTGTCCACTCGCTTTTTTAATACCTCCAGGGATGGTGACTCAACCACTTCCCTGGGCAGCCCATTCCAATGTTTGACAACCCTCTCAGTAAAAAAATTTTTCCTAATATCTAACCTAAATCTCCCTTGCCTCAACTTGAGGCCATTTCCTCTTGTCCTATCTCCAGACACCTGACAGAAGAGACCAATGTACTGGTTTGGGATGTAATGGTAAACCTCAGCCTTTGGGCATTACCAAAGATGATTTCTGATCATTGATAATTGTTTCTTTTTCTATTTTCTTTCTTTCCTTTTTTTTTCTTTTTTAAATTTAAGCTGGTCTTTCAGTTTTGTTGGTGCACTACTTCATTCAGTAGCACCCAGGATTAACTGACAGTACAAACATCAAGCGCAGAGTCACCAAGCAGGGAGCCTGTATTTTGTGCTGAGAGAGTCTTATGTATTATAAGTATGCAGACATATTATACATATGCATACTTATAAGCATGCAGAGGAGGGTTAATATTTGTATCAATCTTGTTTCAAACAATTGTAACAACTGTAAAAAAAAAAAAAATAGCAATCAAGCCTCCAAGCACAGCCATGCCCTTCAGGATGAAAAGCACTTTTATAAATACTTGGGTTTTGGTTTTGTGTGAATATTAGAACTATAGGCTTGTTGAATAGTCTGATGGTGTTAAAGGGCTACTCTGGTTCTTCAGCAGGCATTTAGAATTTGTCAGGTAGCTACACTTATAAAAAAGAAAGAAAAATACCCTATAAAAAGATCACTAACAGAATTTAGTAAAAGATTTTGTAAAGAATGCAGGTAGAGTAATTCTAAACTTCCATAAATATATTTTGTGCTGATTCTCTTTTCTTATGATTCATACCTGCACGAGACCTTTGGATGGGAAGCCTTCATTGAAATCTTCTCTGAATACCAAAATAAGTCTAAGCTCCCAGATGCTAACGATGCAAAAATGAACCTGTGGGCAGAAACCTTTTCTCATCTGGTGAAGAAGAATTTGACTCCTTTCTTTAATGCCTGGGGATGGCCAATCAAGGAGAGCCTTTCCCAGCAGCTGGCTGTTTCATTCCCCAGTTGGTCAGACGATCCAATGAAGCAATGTATCTCCTAAGCAAGTTTTTGCTCACAAAAATGAAAATGTGATCTTCTGTGATAAAACCAGTGCCCTGCAACAGTTTTAAATGGTGTCCGAATGGTATGGTGTTATAATGAATCTGAGAAGCAGCTCTACGTTGTACGGGTGATAGAACAGTACATCCTTAGCTCCCTCCCAAGTCTGCCTTTGTGTGTTAGGGTCCCACTACTTCCTTTCCTAACAGGAGTAAATTTAACCACAGAAGGGAAAATATCTGCGGTCTTAATATCTATGAAGCAAAGCAACCACTTCCCATTTTTTTCTTCCTCTGTTTCCTTGTCTCTAAAAGGTTCTCTGTTCCAGACATGCAAGTTTGTTAATTAAGATCATTAGAAGAAGAGTAGGAACAGGAGAAAAAAGTCACTTTAAAAATAGAGACATGTTAGGAGATAATAAAGCTAGAAATAAATGGAAGAACTCAGGTGAAATTGCGGCTACAGCAATGAGAAATGAGAATGATCATTCAAAGGAAAACCTTGATGGACACCACAGGAAAGGCCTTGATCTTTGTTTAATGTTTTGAAAGGGGTTGCTTTCATACTCTGCTTTCAGAGCTGGTAGATGTGTAGTGAGAAACTGCTGCTTTAGCTCATGTCAGAAGCAAAATGGTGTCCAGGCTGCGAAGTTACCACCTTGATCCTCAGCTAGAATAAATCTGCAGACATCTAGTGAATGTAAAATTCTGGCAACTTGCTCTGCCTAAGGATCTAAGGCAACAGGCGCCTCACCTCATGGATTGAATGTATTGACAGGAAAGCAGCACTGGAGTGTGTTTACAATGGCCTATTTAATAAATAATCAGATCAATGGCCCATTCTTAAATGCTACACCTGAATTTCCCCTATGTTAAAACATGGAATATAGAACAAGCCAATTTTTATGGTGCATTTTGAGATCCTGAGCCGAGCAGTTGCTTGTCTTGTGGCTATGGTTTCTTTTTTTAGTGAATGTTACAGAATTCTTGATCTTGCTGTTAAGGCCACTGACACACCCCACAGGGGACAGCAATAGCAGAGTCAGAGGCTCTCTGCGACTCCTCCAGATCTCCTGGGCCATAGCTGAGCAGATTCTTCAGCAAAAGAGCTGGGGAGGTCTTCAAATCAGCTAGTCCTGCGTATTGTCTGATACAATGTTCCAGCAATAGGAACAAGAACTGCAATAGAATGGGCTCCCACCTGATCTGTACAGGTGCTGAGAAAGTAACTACAGAGCTCAGCAATTCTCGTGGGATCCTACACCTCTCACCTTGCTCCCAAGTTGGACCCAAGTTGTATCCTGTAAAGAAAAATCAGCTGTCAGAACTAAACATAAAGAAAGCAGCATGCACAGCGTACAGATGTAATTAATAAGCCTAACCAGAAGAATCATGAACACTGACTGCTTTACATGTCCACTGCCTAACTGATGTCAGCACTAACTGCTGTGATCTCCCAGAGGTTTTGGTCTCACTCCTCTGAGCAAGGGAGAAGGAAGGTAAGCTAGCATGTGGCAGTGCTCTCCAAGGCATGAAGGATTTTTTAAGAGGGTGAATACACTGTTAACTGTGATAAACCCTGCACCACCACTCCTCTTTCATGGGATGCTATGAGCTAGATGTTGGTACCTGCACCAGTCTTGCCTTCTCCTGCCTAATGCCATCCATGGACACAATGAATGTCTTCTTTAATACTTGCACCAGCAGAAATATTCCAGCTCACACAGGACACACATTTTTATCACATGTTTTCTGAAAACAGAATGCAGTACTGTTTCTTTCCCACTCTTGCTTCTCTCTCCCTCCCCGCGAATGCCTGTCATTTTCTTTCCATCTCTTGCTGATGACGCCATCAATGGACATAGTGCCTGTCAGCAGCAGAAAGAAAACCAACCTCCCTTTCTACCTAGGCTGCTATCTGAGCAGGTGGGACAAAACCAGCAGGGCACACCACCACCCCTCCCACAACAAGATTCCCACTGGGAAACTTCTAAGACTTGCAGAGTAGGATTGAGGGAGTGGGGAGAACTGGCTGGACTTTCCTCTGTAAAAAGAAGCAATATGCAGGGGAATGAGGTGTATTCCTAGGCTGTCCTTCCAATATGGCTCTCCTGATGTTTTTCCAGCTGAAGACAGTGTCTCAAAGACTGGGCATCAGAGGGTTTCTTGAGGAAAACCAGAAGCTAGCTCAAGTTTGAACCACAACAGATTTTTTTTTTTTTCTGCAGTCAGACCACGTCTTCACTGTATGTATCCTCAGAAGTGAATGTCAGTGCGGCTCCTTCCCTACCCTCAGACCTGAGTTCCTTTCCAAAGGAAAAGTTAATGTGCCAAGGAGTGGTGAGCATCCAGGTCTTGTTCTCACAGGCAGTTGGGAAGTGGCCAGGATGTCCACCTGAAAACAAGGACTGCAGATGTCATCATGAAATACACTAATATGATAAACTTTTTGTCCTTTCCACCCAACCTCCTGGTTCAATATGCAGGGATTGTCCTTCTGAAGCTTTCTGAAAGTGCTATACCTGACTGTATATCTTTACCTCTGCCTTTTGCTATGACATGTGCTGCCTCCTGAACCAAAACAGACTTGAGACGTAATGCCTGTTTCTCATATGTTGGAGAAAGGTACCTCTTTCCGATAAATCAGAGAGGAATACATTAAGAGGAAGGCTTTTGCAGCCACCGAGGCGAGCAGCTCTGGTGCCGGCACAATCCGCGGCGCAGCATTCCAGTGCAGTGCGCGGGGAAGGTCCCGAACCGAGGGAACTTCAGGGGGAGCCAAGAGAGCTGCTGGGAGCCTGCAGCTTGCCCAACAGCAGCTGATGGGACCTGGACAGGGCCAGGAGCAACAGCGGCCAAGCACACACACCCCCCGCCCCACCTATAAAAGAAGCCCTTAGGGAGCGTGAGCGACCAGGATGCAGCACGGCAGTTTGTGCAGCAGGGCATGCAGGAAGGGTGCTGTAGCTCTGTCAGCTTGACCAGGGAGCAATGGTATCCACCCAGCAGAAAGCCATGGCCTCTCCAAGTTGCTCTCGGGGTACCCGGCAACCTGAGCTAGAAGACAGAGATGGGGAGCATAATGAAGACCCCATCATCCATGGGGAAATGGTTAGCGACCTGCTACACCACTTACACACACAAAAGTCTATGGGGCCGGATGGGATCAACCCATAGGAGGGAGCTGGTGGAGGTGCTCACCAAGCCACCTTCAATCATTTATCAGCAGTCATGGCTAACTGGGGAGGTCCCAGTTGACTGGGGGTTAGGAAATGTGATGCCCATCTACAAGAAGGGCTGGAAGGAGGATCCGGGGAACTACAGGCCTGCCAGTCTGACCTCGGTGCTGGGGAAGGTCATGGAGCAGATCATCTTGAGTGCCATCACACAGCACATACAGGACAACCGGGCGATCAGGCCCAGTCAGCATGGGTTTACGAAAGGCAGGTCCTACTTGACTCACCTGATCTCTTTCTATGACAAGGTGACCTGCTTAGTGGATGAGGGAAAGGCTGTGGACGTTGTTTACCTGGACTTTAGTAAAGCCTTTGACACCATTTCCCACAGCATTCCTCTGGAGAAACTGGCTGCTCATGGCTTGGACGGGTGTACTCTTCACTGGGTAAAACCTGGCTGGATGGCCGGGCCCAAAGAGTTGTGGTCACAAGTGGTGTTCCCCAGGGCTCAGGACTGGGGCCAGTTCTGTTTAATATCTTTATTAATGATCTGGATGGGGGAATTGAGTGCACCCTCAGTAAGTTTGCAGATGACACCAAGTTGGGCAGGAGGGTTGATCTGCTGGAGGGCAGGAAGGCTCTACAGAGGGATCTGGACAGGCTGGATCGATGGGCCCAGGCCAAGTGTATGAGGTTCAACGAGGCTCAGTGTCAGGTCCTGCACTTCGGTCACAACAAGCCTGTAGCATTGCATGGGGTTGGGGAAGAGTGGCTGGAAAGCTGCCTGGCAGAAAAGGACCTGGGGGTGTTGGTCGACAGCCAGCTGAATATGAGCCAGCAGTGTGCCCAGGTGGCCAAGAAGGCCACCAGCATCCTGGCTTGTATCAGCAATAGTGTGGCCAGCAGGAGCAGGGAAGTGATTGTTCCCCTGTACTCGGCACTGGTGAGGCTGCACCTTGAATACTGTGTTCAGTTTTGAGCCCCTCACTACAAGAAAGACATTGAGGTGTTGGAGTGTGTCCAGAGAAGAGCAACGAAGCTGGTGAAGGGTCTGGAGCACAAGTCTTATGAGGAGCATCTGAGGGAACTGGGGTTGTTTATCCTGGAGAAAAGGAGGCTGAGGGGAGACCTTATTGCTCTTTACAACTACCTGAAAGGAGGTCATAGCGAGGTGGGGGTCAGTCTCTCCTCCCAAGTAAGAAGCAACGGGACAAGAGGAAATGGCCTGAAGTTGCACCGGGGAGGTTTAGATTGGGTAACGGGAAAAATTTCTTCACCAAAAGGGTTGTCAAGCATTGGAACAGGCTGTCCAGGGAAGGGGTTGAGTCACCATGCCTGGAGGTATTTAAAAGACGTGTAGATGTGGCACTTAGGGACATGTTTTAGCGGTGGACTTGGCAATGTTAGGTTAACGGTTGGACTTGATGATCTTAAAGGTCTTTTCCAACCTAAATGATTCTATGATTATTCTACACCTCTACAAGCACCTACTGTGTACAGAGTCCATCTCTGCCCAAACCCTGAGTGCTACTATTGGGGTGGACTAGTCAAGGGCACTGGCTTTACTCAGAGATGTGGCTGAAACTCTTGCTTAGTGTTTTTCACTACTTATCCTTCAACAGTGGCTTCACAAAGCAGGGACAGGGACCAATTCCTCTGTCTACCTTCATCTGCTGTACTGTACAACTAATATAAAAGAAGGAGTTTGTACTTGTGTATGCATGTATATGTGTATGTTTGCAGGGAGATGGGATCAGGAACTTCCCTTCATCGATTCTGCAGGCAAACCCAGTATCATCTCCCAAGATCCCGCTTTTGTCAGGACATCTCAAGAAAATTTGGGGCATGGAGACTGTTTCTAGCAAGTTACATTTTCTTGCAAACCAGTCTTCTGGTGTGAGTTTTGCTCTGCCTCATACCACCTCGCAGGAGCCAGAACTGCAGCTGCCTCTAAATTCTCCTGTAAAACATTGGTCACTCTCTGTGTGTCTTATCTTCCCCTTTTTCTTCCTCAAAACCCTGCTGTTGTGGTTTCCAGAACTGAGTTGGGGGAAATCAAAAAGAGAAGTCCATTGCAATCATTTTGTTTGCTGTCATGTTGGACAGGGCAACAAAGTTTTCTCTGTTGTGAAAAGATCCCAGCAACTTTAGAAAATAGGAGGCCAAGACCTTGCAACAGCCAAGCTTTTGGTTCGATGGCTAAAACAGAAACATTGCTTCAGGTGGAAATGACACAAATTTGTGCTCAGATTTTTGATGACTAAAAAAAAATAAATCATCTGGAACTGATTTTTCAGGATGTATTTTTAGTCACTAACTGGAAACTCCCAGCTCTTCAAGGAGTATGGGTATCATTGATGAAAAGGGAGGCATATACAGACAAAGGTTTGGGGAATTTGAGGGAAGCAGAGCACTTGCTCAAGACTTCTGTGTCTCTGATTTGCAGTGATGCCTCTGATAGGGCTCTTCTACCCTTTTCTCACATTAGAAATCCCTCCTGGGGAGACTCTGGCCTTTATCCTTCATGTGATATTTGTTTGCTTTCTCTCCCCTTCATTGCCGTGCTTAATTCTGCCACATGTCTCAGCAGGATTTCCAAAATCCATCTCCTTTCTGCTACATCTTGGGCAAACAGTTGTTGGCATTGACTACTACACAGCCTGCTCTGTTGCTTCCCTCGCACATGATTCTCCAAAAGTGTTTACAGCCTTTCTCACATGCTCTGCAGACTAACACTAGGTCGTTCTTGCTCCTGGCCAGTCCAGCACACTCACAGTAATATTATCACCTGCAGGTGCCAAACACACTGAAAAGTTAACACCTCCATGCAGGGAGGCTGGGTTGGTGGGGGGCTGACACTTGTCACTCAGAAGACAGCCTCATCCAAAGAGCAGAATTAACATTTATTGATATGGTTGTTTTAACTTATCAACACAGAATATGCTGAAGGAAGAAGGAAACATTAAAGATAAGCCATGAATAATTGTTCCCTTCGGGGACTGGACAAGCACACTCCACTGAATGCTCTTCTTTCAAATTCTACTCCAGTGATTTGTAGGACCAGTATCCTTTTATGAAACAGAGAGGGCCTTTTCTGCATCACTGAGATGATATCAACTGGACAAGGAATCAAGGAACATACTGGAGGATCAGGGCACCCATCTGTGAAGGAGGAGAGTGAAAAGTGGCACAGTAGGTCCTTTACAGCAGCCTTAGCGATTTCATCCAGGACTGATCTCCATCTTGGAAAGAGATGCTGGGGTGCAGGCTGGGAACTCATCCTACATTGCAAGATAAAGCATTTGTGTGAGCTCAGGCCAGCTTTTCATCAGCTCTTTCATGAGCAGTCCTTTCTCAAGGATACTCCTTCAGGTCCTTCATCCAAAACGGAGTTTCCTTCCTTAGACAAATTTGACTGCCAGTTCACAAATTCGATAGCAACTTGTGAAGCAAAGGATGTTATTCCAGTTACTGTAAGTGCTGGAGTCTCTGTTTCCCTTGACATGAATTGCAGCACATTTTTCTGCAAAGGGTAAATTGGGTTCCCCAGGTTTCCAGAACCTGTAAAAGAAAGTTCCTCTATTGGGAATGCATTGGCATGCATGACAGTGGAGGTGAAGTCACCTCAAACAGTTGTGGAAGGGAAAGGGGAATGTTACTGTGACAGAGATCAGGAGTCATAGTTTTGACTAGAAAACTAGTCAAGTTTTCTGACTTATAGGGCAGTTGGAGACAGGAATACCCCTCTGACACATACCTGCCATACGCAGTGTATTGGTCGCTTGGACCGAGGGGTGGGAATTACAGGACCTTCCTCACTCCCCCCCCGGGGATACTCACGTGGCTGCCTTCTTATATGGAGTCTGATCCACCCACTGCCATTGCCCATTTTTGTAAGCAGTTAAGCCTATGTAGTATTTCGTTTCATAGGCTTTAGTAAATACTCCTTTCACCAAGTTGAAGAGGAACTCCTGGAAAAAACACAATGTCCATGAGGTGCAGAACTGAGCAGAGGGAGGTGGCAGGAGTCCCCATGGGCTGGGGCTGGTGCCAGAGGGGAGCCAGCGCTGAAGGGATCCAGAAAGGACATCCCCCCTCCCCTGCAGGACACGGAGGGGCTCTCAGTCCCTGCCAGGGCCTGGCACCGTGTCCCTGGCTGCTGTGCCCCTCTCTCAGCCCTGCACATACCTGCTCTGCTTCACTGTTGATCACCACCAGGTGGGAGCCCATCCCAGTGCAGTTCTGCTCACTCTCAAGCCAGGACATCCTATCAGTGGACAGATAATAGCACTTTTCTTGAAAGTGTTTCCAGCCCTTCGGGCAGCACATGCAGCCCTCCTCTGTGGGGAAAAAAAATCCTGCTTTTGAACAAGATGTGCTGTCCTTCATCTCTGTGAGCTCAGTGTAGGGTCCCAGGTGCTAGGGGAGGGGTCTGAACCATACTTTTAATCTGAACAGAGGTAAAAACTCACTTCCATATTCCACAAGTAAAGCTGTCAAGAGCCTGACAGGCTTTTGTCATGAGGCCCCTGCCTGAAGTGCCTTTCCCATTCTCTATCTGTTCTGCCATGCAACCTCTGTTTGGTGAAAGACAGTTTCTGTCTCACCCTTCCTGAGGAAGCAGGATGGGAAGTAGTTGGCTTGCACTCTTCTGGGAACACTTCCATCAGAGAAGTGTTGTCCAAGTGTTTAGCTCTCAACTCATGCAGACTGACAGACATATACAGTAAACTGCTCTGACAGCCTTGCTGCCACCACAGGCAGTTCCTTACACTAGCCAGGTTTTCCTAGAGATCTGCTTTATAGCCAGAAAGTCACATGACAGATTAAAAAACCACAGATGTATTCTCTCAGAGCATGAGGCTACATGAGAACAGATCTCTGAACCGAGTTTGGGAATTTGCACTGCAGGAATTCTAGCACTTGCCATTGCCATCACTTCATGTGTGATTGCAGCTCAGCTCTCCAGCTACTCCAGACTGCATAACAACATCCTCCTGTCACTCCTACCTCTGTCCCTCGCACTGACCATGATGCTTGTGTGAACAGGCAGCACAGGGAGTGGAGCTGGATTGAACCAGCCCTTCCAAAAGGATGAAGCATTGTCAGTGAGATTAGTGAACTGGACTAGCAGTCGAGGGGTTGTGTGAAAGCCAGGGAAAGGGGAAGAGTAGGAAGGGTGGTCAAAGGTAGGTCTGGAACAACCCACCCTCTTCCACTGGCCCAGAACATGTTTTCATAGCATCCTAAGTAAAATTGTGCAATACAGCATTTTCTTTCCTCAATTCTCCAGCTTCCTTCGTTAAAACAATCCAGCCTGGCTGACAATCACATTGCCAACCTCAAAGGTTGACTGACACCAGAGTAAATTTTGGTGAGGTTCTTAGTGCTGCTTACGAGGCTCCTAGCATCACTCACCTTTGCCTGCAGATATGCTGGGGACGCAGTGCCACTCTGCAGCATTCTGGAGCAGAGTCTTGTACTGGCCATAGCTTCCACGAAGGAAAAGAACTGGGAAGAGAGGAAAGAGAAGGAAAGTGCTACTGTCATCCTTTCCTCCTCATTCATGAGAAACCTGTCCTATCCTCCACCTTCTGGCTTAGAGCTCCTACAGAGACTCTGTTACATTAAAAAGCTCTGAAATCTGTATTGAACAAGGAGATGAGAAACAGCAGGCCGTTTCTCCCACCACTGGTCACTCCTTCCTTTGAACAGGCATTAATCGGGTGAGCTCCTCTCACCTCTGCTGGCTGAGAGACTCATTTTCCCACCTGACAAAACCAGCTTAAACATCCTGTGAGGATGGGGTCAGGAAAGGGTCAAAAAAGTCATGGGATAAGTTTGATAAAGGTGGAATATTAATATACATTCCCTCCTAATCTTCCTGGCCATTGCAGCTTTAGAGCACCACTTTCACCCTTATCAAGAAGGCATAGAACTGTTGAGTGTTGAGCCTCACCCAAGGGAGTTAAGAAGAAGCACAGAGGAGTCATCACAGCACTATGATACTCCAGGACAGTACAAGCAAAGGATTTCCCTTTTGGTCAGTCCAGGCAGTGTGGGTGGGATGCAGCTGGAGCATTTGGATGCATTCACCCCCACTGTGCTAAAATATGGGCAGCCTGGTACCGATATTTCCAAGGTCATCACACTGGCTCCTTGGCTGCAACATTGTCACAGGGAGCTCTGAGAGAAAGACCGGGTCAGGAGAGCCAACATCCAACAGCCAGCCTTTGGGGAACCTACTCAGATGCCCTCTGGCACTGAAGAGACTTCTCAGCTCTTGGTGGGAGGAGAGAAACGGACTGGTTTCATCCAGGACTGGCTTTGTTCAGGTAGGTGGGAAAGAGAGGAGCAGCGGGAAGGCCCTGCCACGGAATGAACCTTAACTGTGGAAGGGACCCCACTCCCTGACTAAGAGGGCAGCAGAACCGACTGTTTTGGTGAAGGGCATATGCCTGCTGGCAGAGAGACTAGGATATTGCTTTTCCATCTGGCAAAAGGCAGTCAACTGCTCCCTTCGTCCCCAGGGAATTAAGAGACCCAGGAACCCACCAAGGCAGACCGTTACAAAGGCAGTTTTGATGACAAGGACAGAAGCAAGGAAGACCCAGGGGTTCAGCCAGGAGCAGCTTCTCTCTTCTTCTGGGCCTGAAAAACACAAGGCAAGAGTGGGAAGCCCCCAGCCCAGAGTTGGGGGCAGGATAACCCACGCGGCTCCGTACCCCAACAACTCGCTGATACCCTTGTTCCATGGACTGGGTAGCCAGGTCCTGCTGCCCATCATTAGCAGTGGGTCAGACCCATAGAGTACGGCAACACAGGGGCTGCCCTGAAGCTGCTCTTTTATTTCACTTTTTATCACAAGCCCTGCCTGTACTCTTCCCATATTGCACTCCTTTCTTTGTCCTGTCACACCTCCTTTCTCCTCAACACATCTTCCTTGTTGCCCTCCATTACCCCTGTCTTTCACTGAGCACTCTTTCTGTACCTCCCTCCTCTTCATCTTTCTTTAGAGCTTCTTCCTTTCATCTACCTTTATTTTGTCTCTATCCCCCAAATCCTTTTATGCAATAGTATATAGTCACTCAAAGGAGTGACTGTCCAGCTCAGTGTTTGCAGAGGCAGGCACAAGAAGAGATTGTTTCCACTGGGAGAATAGGCACCACGAAGCTCTTGGGAAGGCCCTTGCTTGGTTCTCCTTAGAGACAGCAGAGATGGGAGCAGTGGCTTGTGCTTAGCTTGATGCAGGTAGTTTTACCTGGATAATGATAGTAGAATAGCATTCTTCAGTCCTATTGTTTACAGAAAAAGCACTGAAGGGAATGGCAGACCACAGTCTGCCTGGACTTTTATTCCCCCTGGCTCTGGGAAAATGAGCGATTCTCCCAGCCCAGGCACTCCCCAGTTCCCTCATCTGTTGCTTTGCTCTTGTCCTAAGCCCCTTCTCCTGGTATGAGGCCAGCCACTGTAGCATGGCCATGATCTATCCCAGCCCTGTATTTTCCCCCACCACCTTCTTCTTCTACAGGAGGACAGAAAGGAAGGCTTTGTGGTTACCTGCAGTTCCAGAACTGACTCTCCCTTGGTGATTCATTATCTCTGCCACGGTATCATTCTTCTCCACATTCTCCACATTACCAATATGGCCACGAATACAGCCTTCCTCCTGCACAGAAGACCGCACTAGGACAGCTCCCACACTGGTGAGGAGCCTTCACAGTCTCTAATCTGGTGTGCAGAAAAAGCCGTCTCCTGGGTGTTCCCCACAGCACATCGAAATGGGGGAATTTTTATAATTCCTCTGCCAGAACATTTCACAACATGCTCATTGCAACACAGAATCTCACAGAGGCAAATGAAAACAGACGAGGAGTAGTATCATTCCAGCTCAAACAACCTCCTTTTGCACATATTCACGCAGTTTCACAGGCCATACTACTGGCCTTACTTTTGTGTTTGTTCTTTCCTGGTGAGTGAGTATGTGTGTGAAAATGCCTACGGTGTTGGTATTTGCTAGCAAAGGGCTAAACCCACTCACAACATCCTGCAAAAGGGAGTAAAAAAATGGCAGGAAAGCATATCTGTGACTCACTCGGTGTCATGGTTTAACCCCAGCCAGCAACTAAACACCACGCAGCCGCTCACTCACTCCCCCCCACCCAGTGGGATGGGGGACAAAATCGGGAAAAGAAGCAAAACCCATGGGTTGAGATAAGAACGGTTTAATAGAACAGAAAAGAAGAAACTAATAATGATAATGATAACACTAATAAAATGACAACAGCAATAATGAAAGGATTGGAATGTACAAATGATGCGCAGTGCAA
Organism: Harpia harpyja; assembly: GCF_026419915.1. Classification (NCBI taxonomy): domain Eukaryota; kingdom Metazoa; phylum Chordata; class Aves; order Accipitriformes; family Accipitridae; genus Harpia; species Harpia harpyja. The sequence goes on along the minus strand of NC_068945.1, from coordinate 8,642,877 downwards.
TTGCTCACCACCCGCCGACCGACACCCCGCCAGTCCCCGAGCGGCGATTCCCCGCCCCCACTTCCCCGTTCCTGTACTAGATGGGACGTCCCATGGTATGGAATACCCCGTTGGCCAGTTTGGGTCAGGTGCCCTGGCTGTGTCCTGTGCCAACTTCTTGTGCCCCTCCAGCTTTCTCGCTGGCTGGGCATGAGAAGCTGAAAAATCCTTGACTTTAGTCTAAACACTACTGAGCAACAACTGAAAACATCAGTGTTATCAACATTCTTCCATACTGAACTCAAAACATAGCACTGTACCAGCTACTAGGGAGACAATTAACTCTATCCCAGCTGAAACCAGGACACTCGGTCTGGGCAAGTCCCCAAGTGAAGCCTAAGCCCAGTAACCCAGAGCACAACAAAGAAGTTGGCAACACTGTTTTTAACTAGTTGCTCAGGAAAAGAGAAGGGAGCTTTGAGTGGAAGGATTACATATGACCTGTCATTATGGAGCTGGAGGTTAGAAGGGATCACTAGACGGTGCCAGAATCCCTGTGCATTACAGGTCATGAAGTTTTACTCGGTCACGACTACAAAAGGCGCAGCATACGTGGTAGTTCTAGCACTGCTCAAGGCAACTTGATTCAAAACCCTGCAGGATAAAGTGTCCCTAAAGATACCCCTAAGGATGAAGAATCCCTCCTGGCTCTCATGGTACTCTGAATGGACTGGGGTGGGTATGCAGCCTTTGCTCTTCCATGTTCCATCAGCTAGTTTCTCCCCGTGAAGAGGCGTGCATGGATGCGCTAAGGAAGGAATGGGATAGCTAATGCAATAGCACAAGCACATCAGTTGAAGTCTCAAAAGAGCAGGGCACAAAACTGGTTACAAATGAAGATAAACCTAAACTGTATGTAGAGAATGTCCTATGACATGTTTTCTTGCACAACAGGCTGCAGGCAGGGTTGAACCATCCAACAGCTCTGTTGCCTTGGAAAGATGGTCCATATAGGTACTTGCTGGTATTGTCATAGAAGGTATGAACTACTAGAAGGCACTAGCTACTGGATTCACAGCACAGTGAGAGATTCTCAAGCGACATTTTAAAAAGTTCCCAGCCATCCTGCTGGAGAACAGAACTGAATTACACCACAGATGCCCCAAAATGAGAATACATTGTATTTGTTATTGCTCTAAAATATACTTGCTTTTGCGCATATGGGCGGGGAGCTGACTTTGGCTGATCAGTATGAAGAATTCAGAGGGTGCAAAACTGTCAGAAGTAAAATGTGCTTGGTTCATGTGGTTTAAATCTAGTCAGGATGGATCTAAGCAGTTTACTGATTTATTCGTGACATGTAATTAACTGACAAACCATGACCTGTGTATTCAGGATCAGTATCAGCAATCCAACAGATAAAGCACAATACCAGACACAAGCTATTAATAAACACCTACAAATTTCTCAACATCTTTATGTAACTAATCCCCACATTCACATGTTTACTTGTGCAATCTCCCATCTCCCACCCCCGCCCCAGGAAGCGCAGGCTGCAAGAACACATCCCTTTTCTGCAGTTCCCCTATTCTCACACACTTCCTGCTGGAGATGCAGGGGTCCTGTGTATCCACGCCACTTCCTACAACCTGCTAAGCCACAGGCCAGTGAGAGAGCACAAGGTCACATAGGCACACTCAAGTTGTGGGGAGGTACATACTGCATCCCTTACTGCCAGGAGTGCAGGCTACCCACGGCATCCAACAGGGAGGATGCTCTGTTACAGACAGAGGTTGCAAAGTTGCAGGGCAACTGTCAAACCAGGTCTTGACTGCCCCTTCCTTCCCACTTCTCTCTCTTCTCTTTGTTAAAAACATTCTTGCTTCTTTTAAGCTTTGTTTTCACACTGGCTCTTCTCTGTCTCAAAAGCCTTTCACTAATTCCCTGGTTACTGTTAAGCAGGTAGTCGTGTTCTTCTTTAACAAAAGTGGGCTTGGGGCAAACTCACTGTCAGATAGTTTCAGGTATTCAACTCAAACCTCTGTTTACAGTCACATTCCTATTTTATCACTTGTTGCTATCCAGGCCATTTGACCAAGATGAAGATCTGTGCAAGCACCCTCACATGAATTCACTTCAGTGTGTGCACAGGGTCTAAAGCAGAAAGACAGCAAACAACTTCTTTTCAACATCACAAATCAAGCTACTGTCCCAGCAAATAAACAGCTGACCTCACAACACTCAGGTGACTAACAAACAGCTCTGTCCCACTCCGGGGTAAGAAGTCTCAAAGTGGTGACAGTAGGCAAACTCTGCACTGGCCTGCACAGAAACTCCTTAGTAGTCCTGGTGCCAGGCAGCTGGGACCAGTGATGGGACAGGTTACCTCCTCAGTGGAAGGCTCTGGAACCATTGCAAATATCTTATGTTTCCAAAATGGCAGGAACTTATTTCTCTTTCCTGCTCCATGAACACCAGCAGCCTGCCTGGGGATGGCATGTATCAATGACCTGAGTCTTCCTGTACACCTTTACACATTTCTGCAAGTAAAAATTCTCAGCTGTTTTCTACCTGCTCCAGTCATGAAGAGCTTCACGAGTGACCCTTAGTTATTTCACTTCACAAATATGTGTCAGATCAGTGTGCTGGGACAATAGGGTGGCAGCTGGCAGTGCAGAATTGCCAGGGACTCCTGCCCTTCAACCACTGAAGATAGTGGTTATATGAACTGGCACAGGCAGGATGCAGGAACAACCACAATACCACAGATGAAATGCAAAGAGTAAATTTATTTTCGTTACCTCACCAACCGGGGGATGTCCGAAGCAGCACCCGGGCAGAGGCACACAAGTGGGGACACAAGCACCGTGGAGCTCGCTCCATGCTAGAAGATCACCAAACCTGCCGTTTTTGCCTGGTTATCAGGGATTCACACAGGCGTAGTTTACCACCGTGCTTTGACCTTTCCCACAGCAGGGCAGGAATTTCAAGCATGTTTGGTAGGGGGCCTCTGAGCACACAAGACTAAACAACGATTAGTATGATACGTATGTTTTTCTGCATCCCAGCTGCAAGTCACTTGAGTGTGTTTACAGTCCTCCTCACCATTCTTCCATTGTTTTCCCACAGTGGTACTTGGTTATAACAGGTGCACTTGTAGAAGAGGCACTGGAAAACCTTGAATCTACTTTCACAGACCCTTGCAGTATAGACAAGAGTCAACAAGCACAGTATGGTTGCAGACAAGATCAAGGGGACATGAACTAAGGAAAATATTGCAGTTACAGGGTGTCTTGCAGGACTCAAGGTTGCAGGAGAAGACATAGAATGCAACTTCCCTCAGAGGTGCTCAGGATCTGAGAAGCTGAAAGCCAGAAGCCAGAAGATAAAACTTCATCAGCTTTTCTGCAAAATTATACCACACAAGAAATTAGTTGCACCTCCTATTTAAGAGGTGGAAACACAGTGAACCCCATGTTGGGAGCACCGAAAATGCCTGATTTTAGAAGCCACCAACCACCTGAAGCAGGTTGGAGAATGTATGAGAGGGTTCCAAACATCAAGAACAGCAAGTGTGCTCATGTTCAGAAATGAACTTGTTGGATCTAGTTATCTTTTACTCAGGGTTGATGGCAGTTTCTCCATCAACCTGAATCCCCTGGGGAATCCTGCTTTCCAGTTTTCTTGAATTCAGAATGATCTGAAGGGAAAGACTTCTCTGCACCAGTCAAATAAAGGCAAGCAGTCTAGAAGGAAATACTAACAAAGTGAAAGGCAGAAAACACAGAGGAAGTGCTACCAGCTGTGACAATAGAGGAAGAGAGAATTAATCCTGCAGGAAATTGTTCCCAGTATGCCTGGTGCTTTGCACTCTCACGGACTGAACACCAGCTCCACAGTCCTGAGCCCCAGCAGTACGTATGAGAGTGCAGCTAACAGAGGCAGCCGGCACGCTTAGCAGTTTGTGCAGCAGTTTCCAAGCTTTGTTTTCAGCAGCAAAGTACAAGCAATCCAGGAGGTTTCTGGAGTGCCTTGATGATAACTTCCTGACACATGTTATGGAGGACCTGATGAGGAGACGTGCTCTGCTGGATCTCACACTTACAAATGAGGAAGAGCTGGTTTCGGATGTAAAGGTTGGGGGCAGGCTTGGCTGCAGTGACTATGAGATGTTGGAGTTCAGGATCTCATGAGGGGGCAGCAGGGCAAAACCCAGGATCACAGCCAGAGAATTCAGGAGAGCGGACACTGGCCGATTTGAGGAGAAGACTCCCATGGGAAGACTCCCACTTACCTGATTTGCTTCTGTATCGATCACCACCATGTGGGAGCCCAACCCTGTGCTGGTGTCCTTGCTTTCATTCCAGGACATCTGTTCAGCCAACATGTAGCAGCAGCATTTCTGAAAGCATCTCCAGCCCATCGTGCAGCACATCCAGCCTTGCACTGGGTAGTGATAGCAGGCCACAGAGTGAATGCTACCAAGAAGACAGAGGCAATATGGCCTGTGTTCTGGAGAGTCACCAAAGGCATGAGGACAATGCTGGATCGTTCTCTGCAGGTTGTTACCTGGGCAGCTGGCCATACCACTAACCATGAGTCCAAATAAGCTACAGGAAAAAGCCAATCTCATTGCAAAGCCAGCGTCTTTGACAGGCTGCAGTAATTGAGAGAATTGCCTTTCGTATGCCTTGAAAAGGTAAATGGAGCCTCTTCTGGAGCATCTTTCATATGAGGAGAGGATGAGAGAGTTAGAACTGTTCCGCCTTGAGAAGGTTGATGCTCACCAACTGCCTGACTGTCTCTTCCACTCAATATTCCCACTCAGCAGAGTGAAGATGCAGGCTCCAACATTCACATCCATTCCAGAAATCCTGTGTTCTTGTCAGGTCACTGCTGGTCTCTCAGTTTTACTCAGGATGAGGTTTCCTCCATCAGACAGTTGATGCTGCAGTTTCAGAAATTTGAAGACAATGTCTCTTATTCATGTGGAAAATTGAGCCAGCTCTGGTGTACTTCTGCCTTCCAGTGGATTACAATACATGCTTCATCGTTCACATCAGCTAGTTCCCCGGGCTCCAGAACTGGAGACATGTTGCCCTCCAGCATGGCCTTGTCAAGCATTGAGGGGAAAGGTCAGGTCTAGGACCTGGGGGTCCAGGGCTCAGAGGGACATGGAGGTGGACTCTTCCAGATGCTGATTCATCCAGAAACCCCTGGATGAATCACCCTGCCCTCCTCCTCCACTAATCTCACTGGCATCAGTCCTACATGGAAACCTGCCTTCTTCCTACAGCCAAGAGAAGAGGGCCATGTTCGGACCTGGCAGGCAGTGCTGCTCACCGCAGCTCACCCTGGGTGAGGGAACTGCTGGTCCGTTCTGTCATTCAAGGGCTGCATACCAGCTAGCTTTACCACTGCAGGCTTAACCTTCCCTCTGTTGGTTCGGCTCTTCTCTGGAGGAGGGAAGAAAGGAAATCTGCTCCTTATTCTTGCATGCTAAGAATTATCACAGAGTGAGGGCTAAAGGGGAGTCCTGCATGGCAAAAGCCAGAAACCAGTGGGAACATCGCTAAAGACCCCAGTCAAGGAGGTCCCCTCCAGGCAGACCCGAGGCCAGGACCCCAGGATGGGTTTGGGAGGAGCTGTGCCACTACAGAGGATGCTTTCTAGCTTGCAGACTAAGAGGTCCTCACTTGCAGGGCCAGGAGGAGGTACTGTCACACATCACCCTTCTTGAAATGACAGCGCGTAAGGCCAGGCAGGACCTGGGTCTGTGAGAGCTCATCTTCTGTATGTTTCAGGAAGAAAGCCTCACCCCAGGACTCCTGTGAAGGAAGGAGAAAAGCCATTCTGTGAAGTGACAGGATGCAGTTGGATCACCAAGGTGGACCACCACTGGGTTTCTTTTGCTCCCTACCTAGTTTTTCAGAGTCTGTTCAAAAGGAGGCAAAGCATGGGCTGTTTCATCCCACTAAAGCAAAAACAGAAGCCCTGTGAGGGGGCAAAGACAATAACCAGTCAAAGAGTAGGAATAGCCACGAAAACTTGAGAAGGGACAAGCCAAGAGGCCAAGAAACATGCTGGGAGGACAAGTGATCTGGAAACCAGAAAAATGAACTAAAAGCAGAGAAGGTAAAATCCTTGGAAGGCAGACAGACAATTACACCATGGAGGAGGAATCCAACATGGTAATAAACCCTGGGAGAAGTGACTAAAATGCTCCTTTGCAGGAGTGATCTTGGCCCTCATAAAACTACCTAAATGGAGGAGGAAATTCCTTGTCCAGCAGCGGCTCTCCAGGGGACGCATCTTAACTCTGGGGCTAGAGGTACAACATAGAGGGGGAAGAGGTAAATTGTGCTGTTCTGCTCACAGCTAGAGCATTGGGCTCAGCTAGAGCCCGAGGGGAATGGGAGGAGGCAAAGTAAGAGAAACAGTGAAAAGAAGCCTCTTAAGTAGGACCTGTGAGGAAAGATGAGGCTTGACACTGGGAAAAAGCAGTTGGAAGAGGCAAGAAGCATCTTAGCCACAAAAAGGCTGTGAAGAGCACAGTGGTCGTGTTCCCACCAGAGCACTCTGGAGGACATCAACTCAAGTGACAGCAGAGAGGGATTTTGTTCTACGTAAGATACACCTCTGCATTGTGAAGCTGGAGGGGACCGGAACACCAGGAAGGGGAAGGGAGGCTATTTCCAGCACTGCACTTCTCCAGTTCCCTGATACCACCACAAGTCTCTGCTGACCACCGCTTTCTGACAGCTGTCTGTGACACTGCTTCGTGTTGGCTCGTGTTATTGATGGTAGCCTGTGGAATTAAGTCAAGTCCCTGCAAGTGTCAATACTACACCCGTGGACATAACCCTGTCAACCAGTGGGGGCAGCTAGTTTCCAGAAAAGGACTGCAGACTCTTCCCACCTGTCAGATTACGTGGCTGAACGACATCAGACGGTTATGAACCCCAGGAACCCCATCACTGAAAATGGAGCAGGGGCCCAGGTGTCCAAGCCAACTCCCAGGCAAACCAGGGTTTCTGAGAGGCACCTACTAGGAAGACCAGAAGTCTTGACCAGCTACTGGAGAGACCTTTTCTCTTTGTGTCTGTCATGAGACCAAGTACAGGGAAGACCAGGGGATGCAGGGGCCAGCTATGGATAGACTGAATGACTAAGCCTTACTGCTGAACAGGTCCATATTGTGTATGTGTAAACATTAATTTTTTTCTGCTAGCAGGCTTTTACCCTGCTAGCAGCCAGGGAGGGGAACAAGATCAAGCTGCTCATGCTGTTTGTGTCAGTGCTTTCTGTCTGTGTTGACCTGTGTGGTTGCTTATATGTATACATCCTTTTTCTTCCATGGTTATCTATATATGTACATATTGTACGTACACGCTCAGTCTCACTACCATCTGGAGCTGGGGATATGGAGCTGCAGCAGCCTTGCCTCTGCTGGGCTGTGGGATTCAGCAGCTCCTGCCACCACCCATTGCCATTCACAGAACTACTCCCATTGATTGGCTTAGGAAGCCAAATCTCCTGGTCACCTTGTCTCCAGTACAAATTCTCCCCTCTCTTTGGGATACAGAGAGAGGATTCACTTTCATAGGTAGGACAGAGTCACACAGCCAGGAGGTGCACACCAATGCCCTGTGGGAAGCTGGCACTGTTTGGTCGGGAAAGCTTAGGCCGATGATGTTTCCTGAGACAAAGAGAAGTGGGGGCACAGGGGTCAGGAAGTTGGAATGGGTGGAGAAAAAGCGGGATCCATGGTGGCATATGGTCTGCAGAAGGACATGAAGGCAATTCAATATGCAATACTTCTGGAAGGGACCTCATGTGCAGCAGCAGCCCTGCCCCTTCCCCAGCATGGTCTGGCCTGGGCAGGTATGCCCTTACAGCGACCACTGAGGTGTTGGCCTCCCAGGAAGGCTGCTGCATCAGGTGAGTCTGGGATCAGCTCTGAGTTGGGAAGAGGACTTCTGCCTCGAGGTGACACTGAAGGACCCAGTCATTTTGCCCCTGGGGCCAGCTCCTCATACTTGGTCAAGCATGGCCGTACCTTGGTCAGACTCCTCGCACAAGCTCCTGTTACTCTCTGGGGCAAAACTTTCAGCCATGGAAACAAATACTCATAATACCCCTAGAACTGGTTTCCTGTGCCCAGTCCCCTGCAGAACTTTGGCTGTGTACAATGGAACTGTGTAGCCAGGTTGTCTCTGAGCCATTTACTCTCACTGGGTGGATGCAACTTCTACTGCAGTAGTTGCATAAGGCTGTATCCTGGCACAGCAACATCTTTTTATCCTGGTCCTGCCCAAACAAAACCCCTACATACTGTGGGAGGAGATAAAGGCCCCTGTAGTGCATACAGGGAAGTGGCTGGGGAAGGCAATGTGGATTCTTCCTCCCATGGGATCGAGTCCAAAGGAGGGCCATGAAGATGATCAGAGGACTGGAACACCTCTCCTATGAAGACAGGCTGAGAGAGTTGGGGTTGTTCAGCCTGGAGAAGAGAAGGCTCTGGGGGGACCTTATAGCAGCCTGCCAGTACCTAAAGGGGGCCTACAAGAAAGCTGGAGAGGAGCTTTTTACAAGGACATGTAGTGATAGGACAAGGGGTAATGGCTTTAAACTGAAAGAGGATAGATTTAGGTTAGATATTAGGAAGAAATTCTTTACTGTGAGGGTGGTGAGGCCCTGGAACAGGTTGTCCAGAAATGTTGTGGATGCCCCATCCCTGGAAGCATTCAAGGCCAGGTTGGATGGGGCTTTGAGCAACCTGGTCTAGTGGAAGGTGTCCCTGCCCATGGCAGGGGGGGGTGGTCTAGATGATCCTTAAGGTCTCTTCCAACCCAAACCATTCTACGATTCTGTGATCCTATGATTCTACAAAACACAGCTTAGAGAGGGAAAGACAGAGAGTGCTACACACACAGCACAGAGCCTTCTTCATTGGTCTAATATTGTATTTTCTCTTGTATAAGAATTCAGCTTTTGTTCAGCAAAACCAGTGCAGCTAGAGGACATTCTCTGTGTGACTCAACAAAAAGCAGACACCTCTGCTCAAGTAGACAAAGAAAATTGCAGCTCTGAACATCTGTCTTCCATTCTTGTGTCTTCTTCCTGGAGAACTCAACCTCTTTTCAGCCAATGGCTGCTGGACCCACTCAGAGAGAAGAGAACAAAAGACCCCAGGACCTGCTTTGATGACCCTGAGCCTTCATGTGTTCCCTGAGCCATTATGTGGACTAGGGATGCTGGACTTGGGGTACTATCACTTCTACTGACATCATCCCACTCAGCACAGCGAAGATGCAGGCTCCAGGGTCCCCCACCCCTCCCAGCACAGCCCTGCACTGTTCCCAGATCACTGCTCATCTCTCAGTTTTACTCAGGATGAGGGTATCATCTCCATCACATAGTTACTGCTGCAGCTTCACAAATTCGATAATGATTCTCACATTTGACATCATTCCAGTTGTTTTGTGGTTGCGTATTCTTATGGATTACAACACACTTCTGATCATCCGTATTACTTGGTTCGTTTGTCCGCCAGAACCTGAGATAGAGACAGACATGTTACTCCCCAGTGTACCCTGTAGAGCACTGCTGGAAAAGGCCACAGAGGGATGCAAGGCTTGGAGGGGAGAGAGAAAAATTCCAGATGCTGATTCACGGACAGAAGCAGTACCCTTCCTCCCACTCTGATATCCCACTGGCACCAATCTTATGTGGAAACCTGCCTTCTTCCTACAGCCAACACAACAGGGCCCTGCTCAGTCCTGGTGGGGGGAGCTGCTCACCATTGCTCACCCCATGCACTTCACACCCAGCAGAGGCATGTGTCTGCCTCCAGGGCAAGTTTGTCCTCCAGAAGAAGACACAGCAAGGACAGCCCTGGTGATCTCTCCCTGTGCCCCATCTCTTCCACAGCATCACAGCACTGGCCATGCCCATGCATATATGTGCACATAGGCATGGTGGGGGCACTAAGGAGGTCAGGCAAGGCTGGTCATCTCTGAAGGGTTCTTCCTGCTGGCAAGATGCAGCTTCTTCTGTGCCTACAGCATTGATGGCCACGTCACAGGTAGTTAATTTATAACCAATAACCAGCATGGATAAGGCCATGTGAACCTGGTCTCCTGCACAGCCCTCTCCTGCTCCATCATTGACCTCTCACCTTGGGTTGTGTCTCACCTACCTTTCATGCACCAACAGACACCCTCACATCTCCCCTACTTTCATGCACTACCAGGAGCCACACCAAACACTCTCCCTCTGGGGATACTCACGCTGCCGTCGCAACAAATGGAGTATCGTCCACCCAGTGCCACTGGCCCACCTCCTGTGCACTCAGACCGATGTAGTAATTCTCTCCTCTATAAGGCAGTTGAACCTCCTTAGAGAGGAAAGCCTGGAAGTCAGGGAGAGCACAATGTCCATGAGGTGCAGGACTGAGCAGAGCAGGCGGCAGGAGACCCCATGGGCTGGGGCTGGTGCCAGAGGGGAGCCAGCGCTGAAGGGATCCAGAAAGGACATTCCCCCTCCCCTGCAGGACACGGAGGGGCTCTCAGTCCCTGCCAGGGCCTGGCACCTTGTCTCTGGCTGCTGTGCCCCTCTCTCAGCCCTGCACATACCTGCTCTGCTTCACTGTTGATCACCACCAGGTGGGAGCCCATCCCAGTGCAGTTCTGCTCACTCTCAACACCGTGCATTGTATCATTTGAGAAAAAATAGCAGCTTTTTTGAAAGCGTTTCCAGCCCTTCGGACAGCATGTCCAGCCTTGCTCTGTGCAGGGAGAGACCACAGAGATGAATGCTAATAACAAGAGAGATGGTGATTGCAAGGATCCCTGCTGTCCAGGGAAGATGCTCATGTTCTCCTTAGATCACATTTCCTGACAGAAAGTGCTTGAAAAAACAAGGATAGTACAGATATTTCTTCCCGTTGCTTTGGGGTATGACCAGTAAGCTTTGTGTACACAGATCCATGGTAATCCATGTAACATGATCTCAGGTCTTGACAAAGTTATTTTGGTGATCTGGTTTGACTTCTCCTTGTACAGTCTCCTTTAGGCCTTTAGCTCTAGGGAACGGGGATATTGCTTCTTTCCCTGACTAGAGCTGTACTTTTATTATTGCTCCATTGTTAACCTTCCCTGTGCTGCTGTATGCTGTCCCTTCTGTTTTGTCAGCGTTCACAGCCACCCTGCCCTCCAGGACATCATTAACATGGCCCTCTCCTCCCCCTAAGCTGTTAGCAAGAAACCCTTTTTCTCCCCACCTCTCTCCTCTGGAGCCTGCCTCTCCGGAGTCTGCTCCCGCTGCCAGTTGCTGACAAAGCAGACCTCAGCATTCATTGTCCCCAACCCAAAGACCTCCTGCACCCCTGCCAGCACCACTGACCTTTGCCTTGAGGCAACGCCGAGATGCACCGCCACTCCATGAAATTCTGCTGTAGGGCTGTGGGCTGGTCACCGCTATGGGAGAAGGGAGCGACTGGAAAGGGAGAGGAAAAGCAGCAGGATTACCCCTTCCTCCTGGCTCCTCACACAACATCTCTGGGCTTCACTCCTGTTTCCCCAGTTGCCCACCAAACACTGTCCCAGTATCACCTCTCCTCGGGCTGTCTCCTTCCATTTCACAAGTGGTAACTGCCATCCGCTCAGTGAAGGGAACAGGCATTTCTGCTCCCAGCGTCCCACAGCTGCCCGCAAGGACCCCCCCACCCACTGACTGACAAGATCTAGCCAGGATGACCTGGCCAACAGTGCTAGAGAAGCCTGCGTCCCACCTGGGCAGTGTCTGGTGGCCACAGCCAGCCTGTGGTTTGTCAACAGAGTCTGTCCCAGCACCAAGCAGTTGACACCAGACCCCTTCGGGTGCTGTGAAGTTGAAGGTGGGGGAGGGGTTAGCGGATCCCTGGTCCACGGCTCTGAGAAAACTGGCCCAAACAAGTGGTATGGCTGCCTTCCCAGCCAGAAGGAGACAATCTTCCGTGTCAGAGAGCAGAAGGACCATTGGATGGACATCACACTGAGGACACACCAGACAGGATGGGGTTGATTCCACCCAACCACAGGCATTTACCATGTGGATACCTACAGCCAAGCTGCCTGTCTAAATCTCTTTACAATCAACGGCACAGTTTGGCTCTTCCTAAGCTACAAATCAACAGTAGTTTGGATGAGTAACACATCAGATGGGCCTATTTCATCAGCAACAAAGACAGTCCAGGTGAAGGTAATCACATACAGCTAGAGCTGCTGAAACCAGGGTGGGAGGTAAACTCCTAGGACTTACTAGCCAGTTTATGGGGAATAATACAGTGTTAGTGACAGGTATCAGCAGGCTATATCTATAACCCAAAGGACTCATCACTAGCTCAAACACTCAGGGATATTGATTGGAAGCCAATCAGGGTGTGCTAAGTAATACAGATTTCTAATTTTATCAACCCTTTTCATTTAGAAATATTGTTACTAGTGGGGAGGGCAGAGTAATCATAGTGGCCTCTATGCCTGATTAGTGAATTCCTGTTATGGAAGAAGGCTCAGAGGAGATGGGCAAGGGCAATGCGTGACTGACCACAGCTGTTGCAAAGAAAGGTGACCTTATCTCAACACAAATGGGACCAGATGATGGACTTTGTTCTAGTTCAGCTGAGTAAAGCAACCAATTGTATCAGCTGAGTGAATTGACTAGCTGTGTTCATCCCTCTAAAGGTCAAAAAGAGGGCAATGTCTTCCTCAGTTAGCAAGACCAGCACGGGGTGAGTACGTAAGTAGCTTAGCACAAAATAGTGAAAAAAACTGAATGACTAACAAAAACATTTCTGAAGAAAGCAATGAGCCTGAGCTGGTTTTAACCTACATATTCCTTCTTGGTCACAGGGGACACCCAGTGTCTTGATGTTGAGCATATTGCAGAGACTGGTAATGAGAATCGCATTTGTATTGTGACTCAACTATGCATTGCAATTGCTACCTCTGCTAAGTGCAGTTTGTACTTATGTTTTCATTTAAATACATTACTGTATCACTCTGCTAAATCAAAATCCTATATAATATCAATTAACTTGGATAAATAAATTTGCCATTAAAGATTAAACCTTGCATGTGTGGAATATCTAAAAATACTGACCAGACAGTATCAGACTCTAATAGCCCACCCCAAACCTCCCCAACTATTTAACAGAGTACTGTGAAAAGTTACACATTTGGGAACAAAGCAATACAAACTTCTGGGACTCGGGAACTAATGACAGCAAAAGGAAGGACAGTAATTTATCCTGACAACATGCCTCTTCCAGAATCCATCATCTTTATTGACAATTTGTGCAAACATGCCATGAATTATCTTTAGCAGAGAATGAGAATGAAACAGTGATTGCAATCTCCACAAACTGCATGTGCAAGAATAACTTTTTAGGAATTATTCTAGTATACTGCAATTAACACTAAAAAGGTGTGAGAGCTTGCACCAGTTAATCCTGGAGATGCCAGAACTGTGAAAAGTCATTTTTTCCATTAGGACACTGAGTGTGTCCAAGCAACTTAGCTCAAGTGCAGATCTAGCTGTCTGTATAGACACTTGTGCTCCCATCTCCAGGTATTTTCCCCCTCTGTTGAATGTAATTAAGTTCTTTTTGTGTGGTATGAAGGTAGAAAATTGTTCCACAGTTCTGAAGAGGCTGTGCAAGATGGGGATGTGCAATCTGGGAACATGGAAAAGGCCTCAGGGTAAATAGTGGAAGATTTGTGGGATGTATGCAGACATATACAAAGTCAGGGCGGAAAAGCCCGAGACCTTACAGAAAGCCTAAATGATCCTGAAATTCTGAAGATAGCCATGCTTCAAGTAGGGCATCAGACTAGAGACGTCCTGAAGCCCCTTCCTACCTAACTCTTTCCATCATTCTAAGAAAGAGGAAGGGTATAACAGAACCACCTGGCATAATGCTGTGGTAGTCCTAGCTCCCACATACCAGTTGGCCAAAACATCTGGTTTGGCTGGCCTGCAAGAGAGAAGTTTGTGTCATGCCACAACTGTACCCTTAAATCCCCAGTGTTTAAGTGATCAGGAAAGATTTTGCTCCTAAACATACCTTTCAAATATTCAACATTTGGGTTTTCTGAGCCCAAATGTTGGTCCTAGCATCCTTTCCCATAACAAAACTGTTCCTGAGTAAAAGCTCCCTCCTGGTTGCAAGATATTGCCCTCTGCACTCTGATTTCTCTGCTTTTCTCCGAGCACTTCCCCCAGACCTCTCTCCTGTAACCAGGCTGCACATACTCACCAAGGAGAGCAGTAACAAGGGCAATGCACACCAAGAGGAGCAGCAGTGAGATCAGCCACGGGAGCCATAGAGGGTATTTCTGGGGTTGGTGCTCACGCTTCTTCTTCTCAGGAGGTACTAAAAGTGAAGGAACACACCAAACATAACACCAGTCAACTATGCTTCAGTCAGTCCACATACCAAGGATGTAGAACTCAAGGGAGAGCTGCTCCAAAAAAATGCAATTTCAGCTCTGATGTGGCAGTTCCGCAGTTCGGGAGAGGGGCAGATTGGGACAGAGCAGGGGACCTCTGTGGTTTCTGGAGAAGGTCAGGTTCAGCCACAGGGTTCACAGCCCCAGCCCAGCTGGAGAGCCAGCAATGCTAATTGCTGGTATTTGGGGGTGAGGCCTTCACATGGCCTCAAAATCTGCAGTGAAACCATGTCTTTCTAGACTAAGCCCAAAGCTGCCAAAAGCAACGTTGCTCTACCCGTGATACTTGAGACATTCTTATGAAGATTTCATGTTAACTTCTCCCCAGAAAACTTTTTATGCCTGCTTCAGTTCCTTCTTAGCTTTTTGGACTTTCTGTGGAGAAGGTTGGTATAAGCTGAATGAGGATAGGAGACAAAAAAACGTGCAAAGCTATGATGGCACAGAATCATTGGAAGATTAAAAAAAAATAATTCCCTTCCATCTCTGCTTTCCAAGCCAGGGTTCAGAGATTTGCTGTAGTAAAACTAGGTTGTGCTAGGCTGGATGCCTGGGGAGAACAGAGGGTTGTGTCCAGCAGCCTGAGTAAAGTATCCTACTCAGCTTCAGACTTGCCAGGGACTGACTTTTTTCTACGGGGATACTGCCAGTACTGAGGAGGTTTGGGACCAGGCAGGAGAATGGGTCACAGGGAAGGAGAAGCAAACACTTGTTAGGAGACTGTTCTAGGTTGTAGCAGGTACACAAGCCAGGGCAAACAGGAGGGTAGAGAGACAGCAGCACTCACTGCAGGACAGGAGTAAAGAAGTTTCAGGAGAGACTGATATTAATGATAAGCTTTAGAGAGACCCCATTCATTGTTCAGCATGAACCTCCCAAGTCTGCCAGCAGCCACGTGTGCCTGCCAGCCCTGTCTAGTAAGCAAGATTTCCAGAAAACTGCTGTCTGGGGAAGCCCTCTGACTACTTCCCAAAGGCTTGGGTGAGGCTGTTACAGCAGGGCAAAAAGCGTCATCTTTCATTATCAGAAGAGAGAACATTCATAGACAGACAAGACCCAGATTTTCCTGGCCAAATCGTGTTTTTCTAGCCAGAGCTTTTGTTTGTAGTGAAAACAAGTACCCAGATCATGATCTGGAGTCCAGCCACCTACTTCAGACAACAGATCTGACCAGTCCACATGATTTTTTCATGTGCTCCATGTCCACAGATTGACTGTTCAACCTGTGCCCAGTCAGACCTGTGTATGCCACACTCACACCCATGTGGCACAGAGAGGACTACCAGTATGCATGCACCTCACCAACACAACTAAAGTGCAGTAGATCTTGTGCATATTCAGTGGGTTAATCTCCCTGCAAAATGCTTCCTACAGGTAGTCTGCATGCTTGCAACGTGTCCAGCATGATCACAACACAACTGACTTGATGAGCATATGCTGGTTATTCAGCACGTAAATTCAACATCTCCTAGGCACATGCAACAAGTGCGGTGCAGCACAGATGCCTATGTTTCCACCTGGGAAATCCTGGCTGGAAATGCAGGAACCTAACTGCATTGTGGTGTGAAACCCACCCCAGTAGTCTCTGCCATCTCCTGCCACAGGTTATATGTTGTTTGATTAGCTGCTGTCTTGTCCTCTCTATCTTCCAATGACTGCCAACTTTGGTATCTCTAGAGCCAAACTGGAAGAGGCTACAAAATGGGAAAACCCAGGTGTGCTTGGCCACTACCAACATGGAGTCTGCACGGCCAGAGTAACCACTCAGAAGGACAACAGAGCAGCAAGACTCCCTCAACCTTTCAATAATTTTCAGTCATAACTCTCATCCTATGAGCATACCATGAGGCTATGAGAGACATTAGCACTGTGTGCAATGGTTCTACTGAACACTTCTCTGAATTCAAAGTCTAAGCTACAACCAGTGTGTGATCACTTGGACAGGCGCACCCAAAGGCAGACCCTGAGCACACACCCAAACCTATAGCATGAGCCTGGCATCAGCAGCTCAAGCAAATGTGGCTGGATCAGGTGTCTGTGGAATAGGTCAGTGGGAACACAATGGGGAACTTCCACCGCCCCCACCTCACCATGATGGAAATGCTAGCTGTAACCAGAACCGGCTAATCTTGGTGCATCAAAAACAGTGAGCTTTCAAGTCATCCGGGAGTATGTACATTCTTTATTTCCACGGCTCATGCCTCAGAGCAAGCAAGGAATAACCTGGAGCTGATGCCTGCTCTATTTGGGATTGTAAAACTGAGGTAAAGCTGTAAATAGGCAAGTTAATATCCTTAGCAGCAATAATAATTCATTTATTTATTCATTCATTCATTTACGCACACATACTTTCACCCCTCTGGAACCTGCTGTTGTGTAGGGTCCCTGTATCTAAGGGTGGAAGCAATGAGCCATACACGGAACATCTCTATGTGTTCCTACTTGTGGCATAATGACTACAGAATACCTACTGATCAGAACACGCCTTAAATTTGCACAAAGCCTAGTAAAGGCACCATTTTACAACCGTGATTTTTAATAGCAATAAAAATTTGTTTGGTGTGTTAATTATTTTTCAGCAGTGGTAGACATCAGTCACAGAATTGGATCTTCCTCCAGATCTTAGATAATTCTTTCTCTGTGTGTTTTAGGGTGTTTTGTTTAAGCCCATTCTTCCTTTTAACTTTTGGGTCTCTCTTCTCCAAGGACCATTTCTCAATCAACCAAAGACAAAGGGGCTGTAAGTTTCTGCAGCCGGTGCCACCTCTCACAAAGCTGCAGAGGGCAACTGACTGCTCTGCTGTAAGGAGGAATGTTGGTTCTCTACTCTTGCTCTCTCCATAAGCAGGTATCTGTAGCCTCACTCTCTCAGAGGCAAGAGCAGTAGCAGCCAGGGCTTGGGCTTATTTGCTGCCATTTGCTGCCCTGGGAGCCCCTCCACCTTTGTGACAGATCAGATTGTTTGTAATAAACCATAGTGTCTATTGTTGTTATTCTGTATCTGTCCAAAAATGACTGTCTCATCCAAGACTACATAACATGTAAGGAGGCAGCTACTACCTGCATTGTACCAGGGCTAAGCACTATTACTGTACAGCACCCGTCCTGGACCCTCTACCATTCGCCACTGATGGTGTTGCAACCAAAGGACTAAGGGAGCTCAAATACGTTTCTCACTGAATGCTCACTTGAAACCTACAGTTTGTGCTCCCAGTAGTCATCCTTGTTCATGTTGAAAGTCCAACCGCCTAAAGATTCCCACCTATCCTCTTGTAGATGTTCCTTGACCCTCTTACTTCAAAACTCTTCCAGTCTCCTGCTTATGTAGTGGTAGACAACTCCTTTTTCTCACCAATTTGTCAAGACCAGGTAGGAACCAGAGTCACAGAAGGAAAAGTCTCTCTTCCCTGTTCTTCAGCCCCTCTCCCTCCAGGTCCCCTTCCCCTGAATAACCCATCCATTCCTTACCTTTGACCACTGCAGCCGGTGATGCATTCTTGAACTTCACCTCAGCATAGGTGATTTCTGATGCCATTTAATCACAGGGTGATCACTGGCCCTTGTCCTTAGTTTTGCCACGTAAAAGGTGGGGCTTTGAAGTCCCTGGTTCCAGAGGGAGACAACAATAAGTTACCGAGCCTTTCCCATCTGCTCATTCACCCTCTGTCTGTCACAGAAGGCTGTGCTGAACGCTGGAAACACTGGTGAAAAACTGAGGGTTCCTGGGAGCTCAGAAATGCTCTGAACAGATCTTCAGGTTCTTAGCCCAGGAAATCAGCCCCAGCACTATGGAAACTTCTGAGAAAAGAAAAATGAGAACCTAACAACTGAAAAGGAAGTTGCACTCCTCCTTCCCCACATCAGACTCTCAGCTGATATGTTTTCTTTTTAAGGTTTCTTATTTGGGTTTTTTTTCACACTTTTTTTTTAACTCGCTCTCCTTCCCTTATCTTCATGCCTTTCTTTGTCTGTTAGTAATTCTACCATTGCTCTTAGGTTTGCAGCTATCATGGGTCTTATCCCAGTTTAACCTGCAGCACAGCCCAATACAAAATGCATTCTGCCCTCATTTGTCTCTTGTGGTTAAGCTGCATTTGCTACATCAAATATTGCATGCTATGTCTCATCCTGGGAAGTCAGCCCCAGCTGGTAGCTAGCACTAGAATAACTCTCAAGCGAGGAACTGTTCCTGTAGAAGTTAGACTGGGGAGTTGCAGCCTTAGGCAAAGGAATAGAAATAATCAGAATTTTGATATATCCAAGGAGAAACAGAGAAGGATGAGGCCAGGGTCAGGGAGGAGAACAAGCAAAGTGGAATAAAAAAACAATTGTGTTGATGGTTTGAGAGGTTATTGGGAAGAGCACATACAGAGACCTTTCTATCACAATCTGATTTACAGCCTGTGGAAGTTCAGAGCAGTGCTTGCTTCAGGGAGTGAGGCTCCATTTCTGAGGCTGAAAAGGGCTGGGTTATATTTTTTGCTCCAACACTGCCATTTATCTCCCTTTTCTGCTTTCTGGTAAGGGCCTCTGATATTACCTTGTGGAAAATGTCAGACTACTCTTTAGTCTGATTTCAAGCTGGGGCAGATGTTGAAAGGAGACAGTTAAGGGAAATGGCTGCTGACATACATGCTGGATCAGACAGACTTCTGAGAAGAAATGCCAACGAGTCAGGGTACCCTGGAGAAAAAGGGTGCATCCACAACTTCTCTGGGCAACCTATTCCAGTGTCTCACCACCCTCATCATAAAGAATTTCCTCCTTGTGTCTAATCTAGATCTAACTTCTTTCAGTTAAAAACCTGTGCCCCTTGTCCTGTCACTACAGGTGCTGGTAAAACATCTCTCTCCATCTTTCTTATAAGCCCCCTCTAAGCATTGAAAAGCCACAATAAGGTCTCCAAAACAACCAGAAGAATGAAGGAGAAGCTTTGCTTGGTTAGTTTGGCTAGCTGGAATTTCCTCAAGGCAGACCAGAATGAGACACTTGCAGGACATCCAGGGAGCTAGTACGGAGGGTACACAGAGCAGATAGGACAGTGCAAGGAAGAACATGTCAGACAACAGAGGTGAAAAATGTGGCAGAAGGGCAAGTGAGGGATGTAGTGGACATCTGAACACAGATTATGGAGAACTACCCCTAAACACAGTGGGGCATATGTAGCTGGATTTCTTTACCAAGGAGCCTCCTCACGTCTCATGTGCACTGAGCTGGCTTCACTTCTCCTTTTTGTATTGTGTGCAAAGAGGGTGACTTTTATACAAGAAGAAGAGCAGCTGCAGGACAGAAGCCTGGTCCCTTGAGAAGATGCATGCTGCCTGCTTTTCTTTCCAACATCCTTCCAGCACTTTCCTTTGTCTTCAGGCTTGGCCCTCTCAGTAGAATTAAGCCTCCCTAAGTGTTTGCTGAAACCTAGTTATGCCCTCAAATTTCATGCTGAGATTTCAGTCAGAGTAATCCTCTGTGTGCTTCCCCCCTGTCCTTGGCCAACCAAGCCAGAACATACTCATGGTCTCATGGGGAAAAGGCTTACTTCCTGGCAGGGTTTCAAACTTTCCACTGTGAAGAAATGGGAAATACAATCAGCAGACAGAGAAGGAAGTCACAGTGTAGCTTCATGAGCTTTTTGCCACAAACACCTCTCCAAACACAGCTGAGGCATTTCAAATACAAATTCAGGATCTAGCTGCTGATTTTATTAGAATACACTAGATTGCGCTCAAACATCAGAAGACAGCTCAATTCTTCCTTCTCAGCCATCAGAGTTGTTGCTTGCTGTCAAAATTCAACCCTGAATCATACTTCCATAGGATACAATGCTGGGCTGTTGTGCAACAACTGTGAGGTGATATTCCTGAGGGTAAAATTTGTGCTTTGAATTTCATATGCACTGACAGCATGTAAATGGGTGGGAGATGGGGAGAACTGAACCCAGCAGTTAGTTGTGGGGCTGAAAATAGAAAAAAAAGATGACCTTGCTTAAAAAAAACCCAGACTTGCACTATGTTTCTTTGCATTCCCGCTGCTGTTTTTCAGTTCCTCCCTTCCCCCTCAAACTGTGTGCTGCCCACCCCATGCAGTACACCCTCATCGTCCCACAATACCTGTGTTTCCCCACAGACATCTTTCATCTCAACCCCACTCAGCACTGCCAAGTACCTCCCATGCTCCTAACCCCCACGTACCTCGCAAGCCCCAGCTCCTTTCTAGGACTCGTGTGTTTGCTCAGCACAACAGTCCTGCTCTCCCTCCTTACTCATGCTCTGGCTGCTGCCTTTAGGTGGTTGCTCTGCAAGCTGTGTGGGCACAGGCAGAGGGAAGGCAGTTTGCTGCATTCTGGAAAGCAAAGCAGAGAGCAAGAAAGGCAGAAAGACAGAAATGGGGGAGAGGGGGGATTTCTCTAGCCAAATTGTATTCTCTCCATTGACTATCATTCATGTGGTTTTGTTCAGTTTCTTGAATGGAGCACTGATAGCACAAGATCTTATTCAAGCACAGCCCACACCCAGTCCTTTCATAAAACTCTTTGCTCTGATCTTACCGGGACCCTAGCTGCCCGCTGATAGCACAGTCCTGCCATCACCTGCTCTTATGGCACCTCTAGCTGGCACAGTCCTCCAGGTCACTCAAATAAAGACAGTCTAAACCCAGTCCTGGCTTTTTGTCCCTGCACCTGGGTGAGAAGAGCATCAGAAGTGAATGCATGCCACCCTCTTGGTCTTCCCTCTCCAAACCATCTTGCTCCTCCCCTAGGGATTAAGGCCATGGAGGTAATAAAGGGAGAGCAGAGCCCTTGCAACCAAGGGAAGAGCATAAAAAGGCACTGAAGCACAGAGAATGACGCCCCAAGGCCCAACATTGAGCAGTTCATAAGGGATGGCAGATACCTAATCAAAGGGATTCAGGCAGTGAGAGCTCCTAGAGAGCTCCTGAGGGATTTGGCTGGTTAGAGGGGATCTAGCAATAAGTAATCCCACTGTGTACCCTGCTTGCAAGGAACTGGTTAGGGCAGGGAGGGACAGGATGCTGCAGCTCTCACTGCAGGAGCTGAGCTCCCCCAGCTCCGGTGGACAGTGTGGGAGCACTGCAGCCTGCTGGGACCTGAGAGAAAGGCACCCTGCGCCCTTCTTCTGCGTGGCTGACCACACTGGCCAGAGCTGCAGGGAGATGGGAGCTCTTCTGGGAGGCTGATGACAGAAAGTGAACCAGGGTGCCATGCAGATACACTAGGAGACCTAGGAAGAAATGTGTTATATGGAGTTGTGAAAGCTCAGAGAAAAGGACATTGGAGCATCCAGGGGTGAAGAGGAAACAGGGAAGGACTGAACCGAGAGTGAGAAAGGGAGGCAAGAGCAGAGAGTGGGACGGATAAAACAGAAGGTAGCACTGCAAAGCCACGCTAATTTGTCAGGTAGCAGCACTGCACCACAGGCAGGCCTGAGTCAGCAGCAACACTTTGTGTCCTGAGCAAAACCACCTGGAGTGACACTCTAGCACTTCGACAGAGACCAGCAGCTCCCCAAAATGCTACAGTTACAGTACCAGACAGAACGTGGTGGAAGGAAAGAAAAGTAGGAGAGATGAGGGAGAAAAGTTCCTCCCCCAAAGGGTTTGTACATTCCTCCCCTGCCCACATCTCTGCCAAGTTTTAGCAAGAGCTGAGGGTTTCAAGCAGAACAAACCATGTCCAAAAGCAGAGCTGGGGGAGCTCAAACTCAGCTTTGCAAAGGGAAAGCTGTGTGCTCACCTGTGATGATAGGCTCCCAAAATCCCTCAGGTACAAGGGAAGGAGTAAGAGAAGGAAGAATGGCATCCAGGGAAGCTTCAAACAGGCAAGAAGCCCCCACCTGCCTCTTTACATATACCTTTAACCCGGGATTGTTTCTTCAGAAGAAAAAAGATAAGTTTCATTTATTTCCCCTAATTAACAAATTATCCAACCAAAGCCAAGAGAGGACACATTCAGATGCATTATCTCACAGCTTTGTTTTATGCCATTACTGGGAACATTGCACCCTCACTCCCTTCCTCTTTTGGATCTGAGCCGCAAGTCTCAAGGCCAGAAATTGTTGGAGATCAGATCCGGATGCTGCAGTTGCTTGTCAGAGCTGCACATCTGACTCCAAACCTGGGCCAGATCCAAGTCCTGGTCAGACCCAGTGGCCTGTTTCAGAGGCAGGGCTGTGAAGTTTAGCTTCTTAGAGCGGGCACATGGGATTTGCATGAACAAGCTGTGGCCACGTAACGCCTCCCCACAGAAGCAATCCTTCACGCTTCATTGTCAGTTCTGTCCAAGGATGGCACAGATCTCATCGGCCTTGAATTCAGTTTGGCTACATCTCTGCCCAGTGAGGTGAATGCACCTCATCTCCCTCTTTTGAAGGGGGAGTGGAAAGAAAAGCACAAAAATGGAAAACAGCCACGGTCACCAAGCAGGCATGGGGGCTATCAGGTAAGGTCACCCAGACCCGTGCTGTAACCTCAGGGCCACTCCTATCTGATCTCAACCCGTTTCCCTCCACATCCTCACGTCCTCTCCACGGGGATGCACACGAGGGGAACGCAGCACAGCGCAGCCTCCCCCGAGGGCGGTTTTGGGGAGGGCTGCACTGGTTGGGCTGTCCCACCAGATGGCACTGGAACAGCAGCACAAACCTCCCGGGCCCTGCAGAGCTGGCCTCAGCGCGGCCATGGCGTGGCCGCCTCACGCTGCTCCCCTCCTCAAGGGCAGGTTTATCAGGAAGATTGCAAATGGCCCGCCCTGACCCTCAGCCTGCCAAGAAGGCCCTGCGCGCCATTTGCAGCCTCTGCGCCCATCGCTCGCTGCGCTCTCGCCGGCCAGCAGCGGGGCGAGGGACGGCGCCTGCCTCCAGAGCGGCACGGCTGTCCTCCGCGTCCAGTCAGGATGGGACAAGGCAAAAGCCAACTGGAAACAACCGCAGAAAGCTGAAGCAAACCCAGGGAGTAGAGTCAGCTCCGCCGGACACTCCCTGGCACCTCGTCACTGAAATACGCTGGGGAAGTTTTAACGCCGAGCAGCGAAGGCTCTAGCTTTGGGGCTCAACCGCAGGCAGGAGCCTTCTCACGACTCGGACGTCAACACGATCGGATGGGGAAGGGCACTTTTTGTTTTTGAAGGGCACAGTCTCCAGGTGCCCGCGTCACCCACTTTTACCTACGCGCTAGGACACCGAAGTCAGCGTCAGCACAGTAAAGCGAAGGGCGGGCAAGCGGCACTCCCGGGTGCCAGCCTCCAGCACGGAGCCGGCACTGGCTCTGAGGGCGAAGGGCCGCTGCGGCTGACTCCCTGCAGGCCCCGGCGCTGCGGCTGGGACTGACGCAGAGGGCAAAGTGCTCCTTGCTGACTCACGCCGGCCTGCAGCACCGCGGCCGCATCTCTTAGACTCTGCCTCCAGTTCGCAGTTATTTGCGTATTTAGCATTTTAAGACTGGGCAGGGCACAGCACGCCACGCTGGTCCTTGCACAGCCCCTGCCCCTCCTGAGCTGAAGGATCACCGTCAGACCTCAGTGTTCCCCACTACCTACCAACCCGCCATGTCAGATGTCTCACCCGACGCTGCTGGCCCACAGCGGCACCCGTCTCACCACAGCCTAGCACAAAAGTTGTGCTAGGAAACAGTTCAGGCTGGCAGTACCTCATTCAAACCTTGCTCAAAGCGGGGCTACTTCTGAAGCTAGACCAGGCTACCCAGGGCAGGTTGTCTGCTTACAGTAACCCTATTTCTGTCTGGAATACGTTGCTTAAGGACTTTTCCTGTTCTTCTACCCCAAAAGTATGCAGTGGTCATTTCCAAGTATGTTTCTACACATACCCATGGTATTGACTTCAGCTTTAGGTATTAGCAACAGCAGCCCCTAACTCTGGCCCAAACATGCAACCTATGCTGCCGTATCTATAGCCCCTGAGCACATATTCTCCAAAGAAAACGCTCTCCTACCCCTCTCCTCTTGGCACTGCTGCTCACCGGAATCCAGTTCTTTGTCCCTGCCAGCTAACCAAGGCAATGGTTTGCATAGCACTACTAATGTAGCATCGCCACACATCTTTGAACAGTTTGCTTAATGCCATAATCAGTGCTTATGGACGAGTGCTTAGACTTCACTTCAGAAAAGTCTTGGAGGAGTTCAGTTCCTATGGGCCAAACTTTAAAGACAACAGATGTACACACACGTACACACATGGGCAGACTGCAGGAAGAGATATGTGCCTGCCCTGGGACATCTTGATTCCAAGCCCTACACTATGCTGTCCACGCAGGGGGACACTGAAGCACAGAGGGCATTAGGATAGCAGAACATGGCTACATTTGGAAGCACCAGTTCCATTGCTGCCAAACTGTCAAGAGAGATGAAGAAAATAGAACTCTTTAAACGGTTCTTCTGTAAACTTGACCAGGGGTCAGTTTTAAGTCATTTGGGAAAGCTTTTGAGTGACAAGTTATGATACTGGTGGACATGAAGGCAAAGCTGCTGTTGGACTGAGGGAAGCATTCAATAAAAGCCAATACAAACTCTGCTGTCACCCAAAGCTGTTCTAGTCTGTTTTAAACCAGACCCACCAAAGTTCTTGTTCTGGCATCTTATGGTTGCCTACCTCCTTCTCCTTTGTGCCTCCTGTGTGCTAAAGTCAAGACACCCTTTCCTTTCCCTTCTGTCTCAGATGCTCCTGGGGACACCTCCAGATGCTGCAGTTCTGCTTTGCGGCTTGTTCCATACCCAGGTCCAGCCCTTGCCCACATCCCTCCCAGGCCCAGCTCTCCCCTGCCCAGTGGAGGTCACTGCAGGTAGCCAACCCAGCAGTCAGCATGCTCTTGCTGACAGATGCCAGCTGCGATTTCTTTTCAGGGAGCACTTCACCACTGCTAGCCAGGTCCCAGGTGATGTTTGCCTGCATCCTTCCCTCCCAACTGCTGGGGGCCCAGCTGGACCCTGGAGATGGTGGCTGAGCCCAGGGATTGCCAGAAGCCCTGCAACAAGGTGATTCAGCAGCAGATGACAGCGCATGGTCATGGGTGAGATGGAACTTGCAAGCCCTGGTCGCAGGTGTCACCAACCCAGCCAGGCTTGCAGACCAGGCTAGGAGGGCAGGGGAGTGCCACACCTCTTTACATCCCTAAAACACAAGACTCAACACAAAGGCTGCAAGTTACAGGCAGCTCCCTCCTTCAGGGAATGTCTCTTCAGACTGCTTCAAGGATTAAAAAGCTGGTCTCCTAAGCAAGCCAGCAGCCTCTGCCCCAACATGCAGGAGCTGCCATCCTACAATGCCTGGGAAAGCAGGCCATTGCAAGTTACCTGGCTGGCCTGCCACAAACACAAGCAATGCAAGAAATTCACCACAGGCTCCCAGCAGTGACAGCTGGCAAAACAGGGCTCAGGTCAGGAGCCACTACATGCACCAGCTGCTGCTGACTGATCTTCCCATGCTCAGAGGCAGCTTCAAGGAATGTCTGTAAGAGCCCCAACTCTGGATGAGGACACACAGCTATAGCTAATGGCAGCCAGTAAAATTAAGCTATCAAACTAGAAGGGCACTACATCCTGCAATGTGCTTTTCCTGACTATTAGCATGGACAAAGCTATTAACTTGGAAAAGAGACCTAAAATGGTCTCTAGACTGAGAATCTATTGTTCACATAATGTAATGAGCACTCAATGGATTGCCTAGACCTTGAGGCATTACAACATGCGTTAACTACAGAGCACTGGGGCCTATGTTTTATATGCATTAACAGCCCAGTTGTGCTCCCTCCTAGAGCTTCGTAGGTTTATGCTGATTTAACAGGATGAGTTCAGGTTCAGATCCTGTTCTCTCATTACCAAAGCCCAGGAACACTTTGCGGTTTTTGGTTTCTTGTTTGGTTTTTGTTTAATTTCCTTCAATGGACATCTCTTCCTCTCCATTTCTTCAGGCGTCCACACACAGCACCAAGGCTTTGTTAAAGCTAGCAAGTTTGTGCCTGCAATCCATATTGTGTGGCTGTAGTAAGAATAGTTACTGCATGGCTGCAAGACAGGAGTTTTAAGTCACAGAACATAGAACAGAATTAATGGGGAAGTGGGGGGAAATGCTCACATCCCACCTCAACTACAGCTCTTGCAAAAAAAAATTACAACCAATAACCAGACAAAACTGGGATCTTCCCATTGACACTTGTTTCGTGACTCTACGTGCCACAGTCTGTCTCCCATTTGGCATGAACTCTTCTCCCCCTTTGACCATTGTCCCTCTCAAACTGAGGGCAGCTCTTCCCAGCTGCCTAAGGAAACCAGTTGATCTATTATGTGGAATGTAATAAATGTTCAGGAGATACTGCTCAGTTTGATCTGCTGATCCACATTAAAGGCCTGGCCTTAATCCTTTACCTAGAGAACACTATTATCTGCAGCATCAGAGACTGTAGGTCTCAAGCAGCCTGCATACTGGCTTCTGCTACATTCGAAGAAACCACTGGCAACAGAAAGTGCAGGAAGAGGTGGGAGGATTCAGCCAGTCCAGTCACAGACCAAGTCATTTCACCAGTAACTTACCATCACAGTCAACTTCTCCCACTGAGGATGGAAAGATTGTTCCCAATGGTCACCAAGGAGAAGGGGGGGAGGATTTACACAAGACACATCAAGCTGTTGCGTTCTAGCAAGCCCCACCGTGAGGAAAGACATGGGGACCAGGAAGATCTCCAGAGAGGACTAAGCTCTCCCTCATGAACTGTTTCCTAGTCCTCTGTGCACACACAGGAGTATATCCCAGCACCACCCTTCAGTACACCTCACCTGAAAATCCTCCTACTCTGGAGAAATAACCCTCTTAGGCTATTCAACTGCTTTTGCTGCAAGTATGTACTGGAAAGTCAGAGAAGCTTCACCATGGCTGATGGACAGGACCCTTCACCTTCTGCCTGGCCAGGACCTATGCAACATATCCTATTCACCAAAACAGGGTAACAGCTTTGCTCCTAGATCTGAAGAAATCTAGAGATTTATTTTTTTTGGCCACCACAGATGGTAGAATATTTGATGACGACACCAGCGCTTACTGGTGTCATTCCAACAGCTGACTTAAAAGGTTAAGACTTCTCATCTTTACCCAAGCCACAAGACTTCTGTTGTACTTAACCATATGTAGAGCTTTGCTGTCTGGCAGAGGAACACCAAGCAAGTGTGGCTGTGCAAGAAAAGATGGCTGTGAGCAGGCTTGATAGGAGGGCCCTGAGCATATTCTCCATCTTCTGGGGGATTGGCTGCCTGGACTCAGGTCCAGCTTAAATAATACAGGCATCTGGCTTTGAGAAACCTCAGCAAAGTTTGCCTGCGAGCTTATCTCAGCTAAAGGTTCTCACCCTTGAGCCCTGCCTGAGCTAGTGCAGCCTTGCCCATGCCTGGCCATGTACCCTGCTGACCTAAATCCTCAGCCTGACCTGCTCTGATCTTCTTGCTAAGGTATTGTGGGACCGTTCCTTTGTCGGCGAGGCCACTGCCCCGCCTGCCTTGCTGTGACTCAGCTTCCAGCTTGCTCTCCCTTTCAGAGCAGCCTGCCCTTGCTGCTCCCTGACAAAGGGCCCACTCAGCTCACCTCGCACATCTCTGCAGTCAGCAGAGACTGCTTCCCATTAACAAGCATGGCAAGAATCAACTCTGAAAACATCTGTAGGGTGTAGAAGCCTCTAATGTCTGAAATGCTAAATGGCAGGGCAACTAAGTTTTCTCACTTGCTATTTTTATCTACATTCTTATCAAGCATCACACACACACCCCTACAGTCAGGCCCATTTCCATGTTCCATATTGTTGGGGTTTTGGGGTTTTTTTTTTTACCCCATTTGTAACAGCCATAGGTCATTTATGTGTCCTTCTTCCATGCTCCTACTTCTTCACCCAGACAGAGCCTGAACCTGTTCACTCCTAAAGTTGCTCTTGTCCAGTCTACAGGCCATAATGCACTTGCAGAACGGTAAGTAGGCTACTAGGATCTTGCTGGAGACATAAAGACCTTGAGTCTGCAGGGCTTTCAAAGGAACAACAGTTTGACAACTTAGAAGACTCATGACATTCTTTTCCCCAATATTACTTGTTTAATTACCATTTGCACCAGTACATCTTATGCTTTATATACATATATCTTTAATTTTTGCTTCTTCAGCTTTTCAAATACATAATATATTATCTCCAGAATACTAACTAAGACAATACAGAAGAGGCTCCTAGTTAGTTGTTAATTGGTGCCATGAACTTCCTTGGTTTGGGGAACTGATACATAGTTGAAATGACAGGACCACACAATGATTTGAGAAAAAAAAAAAAAAAAAAAGAAAAAGAAAACAAAAAGCCAACCAGCAGAGTCCATGACTTTGCTAGCAGATTATAGCCACCCACAAATTCAGAGGAGGCAGGGAGTTTAAGTACATTGAGACTGCAGGAGTGACTATGAAGGTGGGGCAGGGGCGGCAGGGGGAACACCAAGAGAGCCAGGGGATCAGGATTAAAAGACTACTTAAAATACATCCAACAGCAGTCTGGTCCCCACTTCCACAAGTGGAACTGCAGCAGCTTTAGAGCTATTTTCAAGAATTTTGTTTCCCAGAGGTATGGTCTAAGTGAAACTTTGTCTCCAAAATGCCCTCAGTGTAGTAAGAAGACAAAAACGACAAGAGACCTTTGCAAGCACAAGGTGCATACAGCTAACTACTCTCTTTTAAAAGCCTCACCAGGAAATCTTTGCCCAAAGGAAAAAATTTACTTGCACAGGTGTGCTAGCAGAGCGTATCCCAGTTACAAAAGTGTTGCTGCTGGTTGAGTGTTCAAAACAGGAAGAAGCCTTCCAGTGAAGTACCAAAATCCTAGTGTTCTAGTAACTGGGTACAGCTGTAGAAGAGTCACTGAGACCACCGTCCCAGCTCATGTTTTGGCTTATCAGCTAGCACGGAGGGCAGCTAGCATTGTGAGGTTTCCAGCCTGCCCACGGGCTTTGCCCAGAGTAATCAGCAGACTTACAACCCAGATCACATCCATAGCTGCTGAAGATGGAATAGTGTCCAGATCAAAGGGCCATAGGAAACTCTCCCAAAGAGAACAGCAGAGAGTAAGGCCTTTTACCTCTTTCTAACCCACTAAACCACACAGGAAATAGAGTGGGTTTGGGGCACATTAAAAATAAAAAAAAAAAAAAATCCAAGTTACAATAACCAGCTCACATCCCTATAAAGTTAGCCTCAGAAGAAAAGCCACAAGGAACACAGGTGGGAGAATTTCACTGCCACAGTTCTCAAGGTTTGGCCTACTATACATTTCCTGCCCAAATGATAAGTGCGAGCTGAAAAGGGGAAAGAGGCTGCCCCTTCAGCAGAGAATAATCCACTGTCCCACCATAGTTCTTACTGTGGCATGGATATGCAATACTTGTAACACAGTGCCAAGTCACAACACAAGGCTCAGGATTGTGACGCAGGAACATGAAATGCTGAGTGGCGGGATTACCTGGTTGTCATCTAGTGCAAATAACTACCAAATTATAAAAACAGGCTTTTTTTTTTTTTTTTTTTTTTTTTAAAGCCATTTCCAGTTAAAACAGCTTAATGACAATGAGGCCGTTGCATGGGGCGGGAGGGAGAAAAGACTGAAAATGAGAGAAGTTCCTTCAGTGAACCTGCAAGCCAAACAAGGAGCCTCAAGATGGGGTGCCCACCTGGAGCTACAGCACAATGGCAGCAGGTCTACTCAAGGACATCCATGACTCCTCCCACAAGAGCACAGGAACATCCAGCACTATCAAGAATTGCACCAAAGAGAGGAAGAGTAGTGTGTGCATGGGGAGGTGCACTCCTCACCACAGATGCAATTAATTAAAAGAGGGTTTTGTGTTGAGACAAGACCTATCTCCTTACAGCTTCCATTTACAAGCTGCAGCCAAACGCAGCTGTCCTCAGCACTGCAGGCCAAGCTGCAGAGACTAGAGTCACTACTGAAAGCAGCTGCAAAAAGCAACAGTCTAACCAGAGAAAATTTAAAGGACAAGGAACCCAGAGGCACCTACCCAGCCTCCTCCTGTACCCACCTTCTTCAGGATTCTTGCTTTACCTGTATGGAAAGAGAGGGAAAAAGAGCTAGGATGTACCATGTAACAGCCAAGTGGGTGGAAGAAATGAGGCTACCTCTCTCCTCCTTGCCCATCTTGTGAGGAGTCAGTATGTTCTCTTTAGGTTCAGTGGTTTCACTGTGGGACCAAAAATAGTAAGTTTTGACTGAAGTGAAGATCCAGTTTAAAAGGGAAGGATTGTCCTGATTTGTTTTTGATTGAAGACTAGAGAGGTTTGTGCCCCCTCTGATCCCATTTGGTGCCTCTAGAGCCTCTTGGTCATCAGTTTGTCACATTCCACTGCTTTGACCATTCAGAACTGGACCCAGTTGGACTGCTGAGGAGCCTGATTGGGAACAGCACTGAAATAAAGAGAGGAGAATCAAAGGAGCAGATCTAATATGACTTCTTAACTTACGGCTCTTCCAGTGCCCATCAGGACACTACCCTTATTGTGTGCAGTTTCATTCACCACAGTTTACCTGGATGCAGTGCTGAAGTCTCCCCAGAGGTCTGTGGTAGCTGATGCTGGTGCCTTGGCTGCAGATGCAGGAGCATCTAAGTCTAATAGAATATCTAAGGTGGAAGGAGGGAAAAAAAAAAAAAAAAAAAAAAAATCAAGCTAATCAAGAAGAAAACCCCACAGGCATTTAAACTGTCACCTTACACAAACTGCTGGATGCAGGGGCAGAGAATCTGAAGCGACTCCTGCTCTCCTTCCAGAAGAAGGAAGTTAGACTTTTTTTAAGGATTTTTTTTTTTTTTTGTAATAGCAGCTCCTTTTGCTGAATGTGCATGGAGACTCCAGCTCATGCTGCAGGGGTACGTCACCTTCAAGAACTATTCAGTCTCCACCTAGCATACCAACTGGCAGATTTGTGACATATTACCTCTCCCAGTAGACATAAGGCTCAGACTCAGCCCAAGCTCAGCAATCATAACAGCTGCCAAACAGGCATCACCTTAACAGTACAAACCACGCACTGGAGCCCAGCCCTATTCAGAAGCTTGTGGTTTCTTCTCACTCTGATCTGTGTACAGCACTGCTAAAATCTCTGCCTTCACAAGAGTATCATCAGCTCTCCAGACACCTCTGTATGGTCACACTTTTAGTACAGAATCCAGAAGACTGCAGCAACCTCTTTGTTGCAGAATCACAGAATGGTATGGCTTGGAAGGGACCTTTAAAGATCAACTAGTCCAACCCCCCTGCCATGGGCAGGGACACCTTCGACTAGACCTGGTTGCTCAAAGCCCCATCCAACCTGGCCTTGAATACTTCCAGTGATGGGGCATCCACAACTTCTCTGGGCAACCTGTTCCAGTGTCTTACCACCCTCATCATAAAGAATTTCTTCCTTGTGTCTAATCTAGATCTAACTTATAGAATCATAGAATCATAGAATCATTTCGGTTGGAAAAGACCTTCAAGATCATCAAGTCCAACCATTAACCATGCCCCCTAAACCATGCCCTGGAGTACCCTATCCACTCGCTTTTTGAATACCTCCAGGGATGGTGACTCAACCACTTCCCTGGGCAGCCCATTCCAATGTTTGACAACCCTCTCAGTAAAAAAATTTTTCCTAATATCTAACCTAAATCTCCCTTGCCTCAACTTGAGGCCATTTCCTCTTGTCCTATCTCCAGCCACCTGACAGAAGAGACCAACACCCTCCTCACTACAACCCCCTTTCAGGTAGTTGTAGAGAGCGATAAGGT
This sequence comes from Harpia harpyja, assembly GCF_026419915.1. Classification (NCBI taxonomy): domain Eukaryota; kingdom Metazoa; phylum Chordata; class Aves; order Accipitriformes; family Accipitridae; genus Harpia; species Harpia harpyja. The sequence goes on along the minus strand of NC_068945.1, from coordinate 8,610,588 downwards.
CTCCCCTCAGCCTCCTCTTTTCTAGACTGAACAACCCCAGATCCCTCAGCCGCTCCTCATAAGACTTGTGCTCAAGGCCCCTCACCAAGTCTTATGAGGAGCGGCTGAGGGATCTGGGGTTGTTCAGTCTAGAAAAGAGGAGGCTGAACTTCTTTCAGTTAAAAACCTGTGCCCCTTGTCCTGTCACTACAGGTGCTGGTAAAACACCTCTCTCCATCTTTCTTATAAGCCCCCTCTAAGCATTGAAAAGCCATAATAAGGTCTCCAAAACAACCAGAATAAAGGAGAAGCTTTGCTTGGTTAGTTTGGCTAGCTGGAATTTCCTCAAGGCAGACCAGAATGAGACACTCACAGGACATCCGGGGAGCTAGTACGGAGGGTACACAGGGCAGAGTTGGAGGCAGGTCTCACCACCCTTATCGTAAAGACTTTATTCCTTATATCCAATGTAAATCTACCCTCTTTCAGTTTAAACCTTTGCCCCTTGTCCTTCACTAAAGGCCCTGGTAAAAAGTCTCTCTCCATCTTTCTTACAAGCTCCCTTTATATATCAAAAGGCTGCAATAAGGTCTCCCCGGAGCCTTCTCTTCTCCAGGCTGAACAACCCCAACTCTCTCAGCCTTTTTTTACAGAAGAGGTGGTCCATCCCTCTGATCATTTTCATGGCTCTCCTCTGGACCCAATCCAACAGGTCTATGTCTGTCTTGTACTGGGGACGCTGGAGCTGGACACAGTACTCCAGGTGGGGCCTCAAGAGTGGAGTAGAGGGAGAGAATCACCTCCCTCAACCTGCTGGCCATGCTTCTTTTGGTGCAGCCCAGAATGTTATTGGCTGCAAGTGCACATTGCTGGCTCATATCCAATTTTTCATCCACCACTATCCCCAAGTCTTTGTCAGGGCTGCTCTCAATCCATGCATCCTCTAATGTGTATTGATACTGGTGATTACCCCACTGCAGGTGCAGGACCTTCAACTTGGCCTTGTTGAACCTCATGTGTGTATACATATATATATGTGTGTGTGTGTGTATGTGAAGTTCAACATATATATTTTATTATTATTTTCATATATAAACAATATATTTATATAAAATTATATACATATTTTTAAAATAAACTGCTATACCCACAATACCACTATACTTTAGACCTCTTTCTGCTGCTCATACTAAAGCTTCCTCTCTCCCTATTCAAAGCCACTCAAGAAGTGCTTTTCCTGCATCTTTCAACAACAACCACAACTGTATCTATATTTTTCTGAAGAAAGCAAGTGACTGTGCAGTACTTTTCTGGACACCCTACACAGCTCTGCCAGTGTCCCTAAAGCACAAACAAATTCAGAAAAATCCAACTATTTTAATTTCATACCCAAACCCCCACAGATCATTTTGACCAAGTCACTTGTAACTCCTGTCCTTGCAATAGGAGAAACCAACACTGTCCTTCTTGCAAGGAGAACAAGCAGGTATTATTAAACAAGCATGGAGATCCTCAGGTCAAAGAGAGCAAAGCCCTCATGTCTCACAGGGCACTGTTAGCACTAGATCGAGCACTGGTTCCCTGAAGCAGGCCTCAGTCCTCTCTATGCACCTACTAGTGTCTGACAGACCATTTGCTCTATGCTAATGTTTACCTGCACTGCTCACATTACTGGATTTCAGCACGGGTGGTGGCGTGACATGGTTGGCAATGGCTGCAGAGGACGGGGGAGGTATAGGAGGGACTGCAATTTTGCCTCCTGGTGGGGGTGGCAGCAGGCTTAGGCCCCCTGATCCAGACACACGGGGCTTGGCTGCTCCTCCTTTCTTTGTCGTCATGTTCTGTATAAAAAGAAAGGACAAGTGAGGAAGAGTCTCCATTGGCATATCCAGAGAAAGAAGCAGGGTAAACTGGGCTCTTACCCCAATGTTCAGTTTGATGGTCTGCCCTTCCTTAAACCCTAAGTCTAATTTGGGACGTGTGTCAGCTTCCTGGGACTCCTTGGAGATCTCAGTCTCCTGCTTCACCCACCTAAAAAGAAGAGAAGACGACATTAGACCCTGTGACAAAGGGGAATAGGGTCTCAGAAAAATGCATGGTTCCTCTCCCCATCCCACCAAAAAACTACCTTGCCTTGTCAAACCAGCTACTTCCCTACTCCCAGTGTAGTACAGCAAAAAGCTGGGACCACCACAAACCCAAGAGACTGCCTAACACTGCACCTGTAGCATCACAGGACTTAAGCTTAAGACTTGCAGATCTGACCCTGCAGGACTCTCAGCTTGCATGACAGTTGGCAGCAGGCACTCAAGTGTCCCTGATGGAGCCAGAGTAGGGCTTCACGACCATCCCAAGGAAGCCTGCACTAAATGAACATGCACCACCACCCGCCGTGTTCTACAGGCCAGAGGAAAACCAGCATTCTAGAAAAGCACAACTCACTTGAAGTGATCCTGCAAAGAGACGTTGAAGTCAAAGGCATCACCACGATCCGTGAAGCCAATGCCTATAAAAGCACTTCGTCCTAGCAAGGAGACAGGAGGAGTCATTGGACGTGCCCTGCAAACGGGCCCTTGTGTTCATTCACTCCAAAATCCTTCTGCTGCTCCTAAACCGCTCTGTGCTACCTCCCTCTGACAGACCTGCAGCTGGACACCAGCAGCTCACAGCAGTTCATTGTTCCTAGCCTTCAGGATGCACCCTTCTTCCCACACGGCACTCTCAGAAACCGAATGTTCCTTCCCAGCCCCTGGACTCTGTGCAATGTAGAGAATCCTCCTGTGTTAACCTTGCCTTCCTACCCCTCCAGGCACACTACCCAGCCTTTTCAGCGCTCCCAACACCATTCCAATGCCCCTTGCATATACCCAACTCCATCAAGCTAAGTCTCCTCCAGCTCTAGCACTTGGCACATACATGATCCCTCAACTCACCAGTCCCATCCTGAATTCGAATGACAAAATAGCGGCTGGAATCTGTCACAGTCTCTACTGCAATGCCAGGGTACTGATCTATAGGAGCCTGGGCAAAGAGTTCTCCTGCAGACAAAGAATTGGGTGTTAAGGAGAGCAGCCTCTTGCTAAAGCGTGGCCAGGGCTGCCATGCACAGCTTTGACCAGGCTTAGAAACACAGGCTCATGAGCAGCAATCACAGTCGCAGCCTTGCCAAACCACAGCCTTTCCCTTACCTGAAACCTTATCCTCCAGTTTTATGTATGCAGTTTTGCCTTTGGAGGTGACACGGAGCCGCCCTGTCCAGTCCGGATGGTCCAGTTTCCAGTCAGATGCCCTGAAAAGAAAAGCAACTGTTCACTGACCATACATCAACCCCTCCACTTCTGCCCAACCATCTCAGCAAACGCCTCTGCTCCCAAACCTTCAATGCCTGCAGCTGCCTTATTCCACTTCTCTCCCCAAGCGATATACAAGGTCTCAGCTCCTCTCCGTTGCTGCCAGTCAACACACACAGCTCTGACTGGCCTCTTTCCTCTGGGTAAAGGGAAATAGATACAGTCTAGAGAACATCAACTCTGGCTTTACCTTTATAAGCTTACAGAATAGGGGAGACTGAAACCCAGGGACTGACTTGGAACAGTAAACCCAGAAGTGACTAATAAGTGACTTGTGAGCATCAGGAAGACCCCCAAAATTGATTAATAGCATGCTGAAAAGCCACTCCATTATTCTACCCCATTGTAAAATAATATCAAGTACTTCCAAACCTAGAGGCAGCTAGCTTACACTAGGTAAAACATCATACACACAGCCATCTTGACTAGCCCATCAAACTTTTTGCTACAGACTGTTGTGAAGGGAAAAAACAAAGGAAAAAAGAAAGAGAGAGAAAAACCTCAACCTGCGGGATTTTGGAACTGGAAACAAACACCTGCGGCCAGGCACAACATCCACAGTGGCAACAGTCTGCCAAGTTCAGCCAGTAGCACCAACACCCACCAGCGCTTCAGAGCGCAAACCCCCGTCTCCAGCAAGTCTGTGGGCACAGCTTACAAAGTCACACTCCACTGGCTTCAGCTAAAGAGAGAGAAAGCATCTCTAACTCCTGGTCCTGCAATCTCTTCTTAAAAACCATACTGGAACCGCTCCTGGCTTCCTCCCCGCTACCACGAGAGCCAACAAGCCAAAATTCAACGTGCCATTATACACCCGACTCGCATCCCAGCAAACCAGGCAAACTGGGAGCGGAGGTCAGCTCTGCCTGGCAAACCAAGTTACTCGGGCGCCTTCGCCTCCCGCACACGATGAACAGAGCAGCCCCGGCTCCTCCACAGCAGGGAGGAAAAGGCTCCCGCTTTTAGGCGCGGGCCGCCTACAAGAGGCGACTCGAGTCCCCAAAACTGCAGCCGCTGGGGGCGAAGGCCTCAGGGAACAGGCCTGACCCGCTTGCGGCCACAGGCCACGGCTTCCCAAGGCCCCGCTCGGGGCGAGGACGCCCTTTCCCCGGCCCAGCCCCCGGCTGCCCCTGCCCGCCCTGCCCGCGGGGCTGCGGCCGCAGCCCCGCGGGCAGGGCGGGCAGGGGCAGCCGGGGGCTGGGCCGAGCCAGAGCGTCCCCTCACCTGTACCCGCGGTTGGAAGTGCGCGGCGGGATGCGGTAAACGTTGACATCGGGCTTCACGCAGAGGACGGACTCGTACTCCAGCTCGGCCGCCGCCATCTCGGCCGTCAACAGCAACAAACCGCGGCGAAGAGCGAGGGGTGGGGAGCCTAATAACCGGGGGCGCTTCCGACCGCCATCTTTGATGAGGGCAGACACCGCCTGGGGCGGCCGGGCGGGAAGCAGGGCACGTCGTAAGGCGTGGGAGGAGAAGGCATCTTGGATCCTGGCAGCAACGCGCGGGGGCGGGGAGGCGGCCATCTTGGAGCCGGTTCTGACACAGCAGCGCGGGCTGGCGCCATCTTGGAGCCTGGCGGTTCCCTCACAGGGCCTGGCGCGGCCATGTTTGGTTCGGGCTGATGAAGTGGTGCCGGGCGCCATCCCGGACCTGGGCGCAGCCATGCTGGGAGCGGGCAGAGCCGGGCGGGCTAAGACTCCCCTGGGAAGGCCGGGTCCCGGTCCCGGGGGCTGGGGAGGCCCTGAGCTGCCAGCAGGCCCCCCGGGGCACGGCGGCGGGCAGGAGGGGCGAGGGGCGTTGGGCCTGGGGATGTCCTCCCGCCAGCCCGGTACGCGGGGGAAGCCATGGCTGGGCTGTGCCGAAACGTGGGGCTGGGTTTTGTTGTGCCGAAACGTGGGGCTGGGTTTTGTTGTGCCGAAACGTGGGGCTGGGTTTTGTTGTGCCGAAACGTGGGGCTGGGTTTTGTGCTGCCACACGAATATCTGGGGGGGTGGATCCCTGCGTGCCCTCCGCAGTGGGCCTGGGCACTTCTCCCCAGCGTGGTTTTCTTTCCTGCAGCCTTGGGTCAAAGCTTGGGTTTTAAGTGAAAATGGATTTTCGTGTGGCCAGTGGTGCTGGGATCAAGAGGCCTTTGGTAAAAGGAGCAAAATGAAGAGAAAACACAGCACAAACTGTTACAAGTTTTGCACCTAGAAGCGGTGAAAATGCCTGCTACACAAAGGTTAATTTCAGGAGTATGACTTCCCAGAAATGTGACCAAAATAAGTGTATAGGTACTGTTCTATTTATCAGTATGATTAGACTAGTAGCATTTAAACTTTTTTTAATAGTGACCTCTCAGTGAAGACTGGTGTTGACATTTACTGCTATGCAGTAGCCTATGACTGAATCTCTAAACTACTAAATGCTTACTCTGAAAACTAGCAGAAAAGGCCTGAGAAAAGTTACAAAGTTACATACCCACAGAGCCGGGGGTGGGCATAGCATGGGCTAGTTGGGGAGTAACTTAAGCTACCCCTGAAAGACTGAGTGAGCACAGTTTATTGCTGAGGGTAAAGCAAGAAGTGAATGAAACAGCACTAAGTTTGAGGAACTATTTTTTTCCAGTATGAAATGGTGTTAGTTAATGCAGTGAGAGCTGAAACGGTATTGTTTCTTGCTGTTTGCAGAGGCAAGTGGAACAGAGGATGGTCATGAACTCAATTGTAGCAGTCAAACAAGCTGTCCTGTCAGGCCAAATGTCCAACTAGCCCAGCGTTGTATCTCTGACAGTGCTTGGTGCAGAAAAACTTTGAAACAAAGGGAGTGTGTGCTGCTGATTCTGTAGATCTAGTAAGTGAAGCTATTTTGAAGCCAAGGACAGGAATAGTCTTCGGTCATTAAGACTAAAAAAGTAGGATACTTGTAATTTAACTAGCATATCTAAATGTAACTGGCCTAGTTTTCCCCAGAAATGATCTCGACAGCTGTATGAGTAGATAAACAGGAAAGATGCATGACTGGTGTGAGCTAAGTACCTTAACAGATACAGAATGACGCAAATGCGCAGGTTCCTTTTCCCCTTCCCCTCTGCCAGCTTTCTCTGCCTCCCTGCAGCGGGAAGGAGGGGCTAACACGCTCTGCTTTGTGGCAGATTTTGATGCCCCAGGGAGCAGAGGCCCCACACCCTGCTGTGTGGGTGCCCTGCCAGGCTGCACACTGGAGTGGACAGACACCTGCCTGGGAAGAGAGACTTGAACCCTTTCATGCAGCCTGTGCAAGAACTAGTAGGAATATACGGCAGGGATACTCAATGCAGATATGTGCCACAGTGTAAAAGAAGGCTCTGCCTCCCTGCTTGCAATATGCCAGTGTTACATTGCTTGCCAGACTGCCAGAATTAAGGCAAAGAGGTTAATGGGAGGTAAACCTTGGAGAAGAACAGAGCTGCTTAAAGAAAGCCTGTAAAACAGTACAGAGTTACACTTTCCTAGTATACTAGCCTACCAATCTGTAGTATAAGGGCTTTGTGGGCCAGGGGTTTGGTATGCATTTGTTAGCAGTATTTTAATAGACTTTCCTTCTATGGATTCATCTAATTGCTTTTTTAAACTTACACTTTTGGTTACCCGTATCATCCCTGGAGCCATGAATCTAATTGTGCAATATGAAAAAGTGTAATTTTTTGTTTTCAAACTTCTACCTGATCATTTCATTTGATACCTCCTAGTTCTTGTTCTATAAGAATTCATGTCACCTTCTCCACGTGTCTCTCATACTGCCACTTAGATGTCACTTTCCCAAGGTGAAGCATTCTCGTCTATTTAGCTTGTCCACCAAAAGAAGCCATTCTGAGCCATGGCTGTTTAGTCGTCATTTTCTGTATCATTTCTGATTCTATAATTGTTTTTAAGATCAAGGACCACTACAGCATTCAGTATTCAAGAAGCAACTGAATAATTCCTGTTACATTTACCTTTTGAATAGCATTGCATGTTGACATGATTTTTCATAGAACTTTCTGTGCTGACTGCTAAGTTTCTTCTTTGAATGGTAATAACTTATCTAGAGTACATCACTCTGTATGTATAGTTATGGTTGCTTTTCAAAATTCAATAATTCACAATTAGCAATATTAAATTTTGCCTGCCTCTTTATTGTGCTGTCATTCAGTGTGCCACAATTCTCCTACAGTTCTTCTAGAAGCAGAGCATCTAAGACGAGAGAGTGGCAAAGGGCCAACTTTTATAAGGCATGTGAGGAAAGGTGCACAAGCAGCACCAGGACACCAGGAATACATCTTCCATTCAATTCCATTGAGACTTAACCAGCAGAGAACATAACGTTCTTCTGTCTTTTTCAAACAAGCATCGCTGAACCACGAAAATACAAAGCACTGCCAATAATAGCTAAAGTTTTTAATTTTTTTACTTTTTTTTAAAGGATTAAGCAGTGGGGTTGAAATCTTGAAGGAGAACATATTTAAAATCAGACTATGAAAGCAATGGAGGATCCATATTCTTCCCACACAGAAATCTTCAATGAATGAAAACCAAGGAATAGCAGAAATCTTGGATGGAACTCCACAATGTTCAATCATATGCGGTGTGCAAATAAAAGGGCCTACACAAGTAGGGTAAAATGCAGGGTTCATGCCAATCTGTAGGTAGCCTCATAATAAACCATGGAGAAGAATCATTTTGGCTTTTGGTTTGCTTTTTGCTTTGCTTACATAAGAAAAAAAATAAGGCATTGTCGAGGAATGCACTTAATGGGTGGACCAAACATTTGGAATTTACCTTCTCTGCACAGAAGGTACAGGGGAAACCAGTCTCACAAAATGACTCATTAGATAACTTAAAGGTTAATCCCAAGATGAGCATTTTTACTAAACAGTCCAAATATTATTTCAAATGGTGTTTCCTTCACTGAAAATGCCCTGGCAAAACATCTGACAAACACTCAACCAGTACTGAGAACCTGTTGTTGTGAAGAGCTACTTTTTAATTATGTATGATCTACGTATGTACCAGTTTTGCCAAGCTTTCTTCCCAGCTTGGTGTCCAAAGTTTGCGCTTACCTGATCTTACTCAGCAATGTACAAAAATGCCTTGGGGTCATTCAGTAGATTTTCTGGGGAGGAGAGTCTGAGGAATACTAGTGCAGGGCAATCCTGCAGATACTTGATGTTTCTGGAGAGTCCCTATGAAACTAAGTGCACAGTTGTAACGATGAAAACAAGGCGCATAGCAAACACTGGCCACCAGGCCACTGCAGTATGCTTTCTAGAGAAACAGTTGTGCTAGCTATGGCTAAGATTTATAGGGAGAGTTTTGGACAGGTTTTTTTAGGAAGATGGGTTTGCCATATACACAAGGAACATTCAGGGTCTGTGAAAAATCATAGCTATCTAGTCACGCCACCTGCGGGGAAACAAATGGGAGATCTGAGGGGGGCTGCAAAGCTTGGTAGAACTATGGAAGAAGTAGTAGAAATATGAAATACAAACGGAATTCTCAGTTCTTGCCCAAGTGTTTTGGAGACAACCTGCATGCTCTTGCAGGAGGGAGGCTTTTGTAAATATATTGATCACATTTTTAGAACTGTATATGGGTGTAACTATTTAGTAACTGATAGACTGGTGCAGTTTTGAAATAACAAACCTGAAACAGCAATATAAATGGTAACTTGCATCAAGGTTTTAGCCAACTTGTTCTGGTGGCCAGTTGAGTCTATACATCAAGATAAACTTCAGTATGAACATCCTTATAGACAAGCTGATGGCCTATGGGCTAGATAAGTGGACAGTGAGGTGGATTGAATAGTAGCTGAACTGCTGGGCTCAGAGGGTGGTGATCAGAAGAACTAAGTCCAGCTGGAGACTGGTCACTAGCAGTGTCCAGCTGCAGTTGTCACTGGTTCCAGTACTGTTCAACTCTTCATTAATGACCTGGATGATGAAGCAATGTGCACTCTCAACAAGTTTGCAGATGATACAAAACGGATAGGAGTGGCTGATGCACCAGGTGTCTGCTACCATTCAGAGGAACCTGGACATGCTGGACAACTGGGCAGACAGGAACCTCGTGAAGTTCAAGAAGAAGTGCAAAGTCCTGCACCTGGGGAGGAAGAACCCCATGCACTAAATACATGTTGGGGGCTGACCACCCGGAAAGCAGCTTTGCAGAGAATGATGATGTTGTGGTCCTGGTGGACAGAAAGCTGAACATAAGCCAGCAATGTGCCCTCGCAGCAAAGAATGCCAATAGCTGCCTGGGCTAGATTAGGAGTGTCGCCAGCAAGGGAGGTGATCCTTCCCCTCTACTCAGCGCTGGTGAGGCCACATCTGGAGTGCTGGGTCCAGTTCTGGGCTCCACAGTACTAGAGAGATATGGACACAGTGGAGTGAAATTTGTGGAGAACAACTAAGGTAATTAAGGGACTGGTACACCTGTCATGCAAGGAGAGGCCGAGAGAGCTGAGACTGTTCAGCCTGGAGAAGAGAAGGCTCAGGGGGATATCATCTATCTGATGGGAGTGTTTAATGGAGATGGAGCCAGGCTCTTTTCGGTGGTGCCTGGTGACAGGACAAGAGGCAGTGGGCACACACTGACACACAGAAAGTTCCATCTGAACACAATAAAACAGTTTTTTACGTGAGGGTGGTTGAACACTGGGACAGGTTGCCCGAAGTCTGTGGAGTCTCCTTCTGTGGAGATACTCAAACCTGACTGGACAGAGTCCTGGGCAACCTTCTCTAGCTGACCCTGCTTTGAGCAGTGGAGTTGGGCTAGACAGTCTCCAGACAGTCTTCCAACTTCAACTATTCCATGATTCTGTGAATTAGAGCCTTTCTAAGCTAACTCAGTCTGTTTATCATGAGGGGAAGGGAGAGATCCAGAAGAGAAGAGTGCAGTGTGGTGATCTGGGATAACCGTCAAAGTGGCAAGTCAAAGGCCTGGTCTGATCTAAGTAACCATTTTACGAAAGTAACAAAATGTCTTTTTTTTTCTCCTTGCTCCACCTCCTTTGAGTGTCTACATCATTAGGCCCTTTTTGCTCAGGTGCAAACTGCTTCGCTAGTCAAACTGCTTAAAAGGTCCGTTGATCTGGAAACCTAGGCAGAGAGGTACCACATCATCTCATCACTGTCCGGGGTGAGCTGGCTGAAGATAAAGTGCTTGCTGTGTCAAGGTTGGCTGCAGGGGAGAGGTTTTAACTGGGGGATCAGAGTTGGCCAACTGGTGGAGAAGGACCTTCTTGCAAAGGAGAGTTTGACTAGAGCTAGCGAGTCACATGGTGGTGAAAAGGCTGCAGGTCCCTTGGCCAAGAGGAGCCCATAGCAGTACCTCCTGTCAACACCTTCTGTCTGGGTCTGAGGCATCCCCCAGGAAAGATGGCAGCTGAGAATAAGATGCAGCTAGAGGCGTTTTCCTGGCAGGCTGCTGACAGCCTGTCCATCCTTGGGGGTACAGCCCAGCCCGGGCCTGCCTTCCTGTTCCTGGTTTCATGGGGTTTGTGTTGGAGGCAGCATTTGTGTGTTGCACAGAGATGTGCTCAGGAGCGGAACTCTGCTCCGTCCTGGTTCCTTTTCCAGACCAAAACCGAAATACCAAGGCTGATTCTTGTATGTATGGGCTTTGTCTTTTCTGCTAGCCGTCTTGATTTCCCAAATTGGGAGGGGTGAAGGGGAACCCTATTGTTGCACAGTTGAAATGCCTTGCCCTAGATGTCTTTTCTTTTTATAGTCTTGCGACGTTTTGTGCTATCAGCATTTCAGTTAACCACTTCTAACTTTTCATCAGTCAAGTTACTTCTTTTAAAAAAAAAAAAAACAAACCAACAACAAGACTTTAAATACCCTGAATGGTCAAAAATCAGATTAAAATCCCCTTGACATGACCAATTATGGTTTTCTGAGTACAATGTTCTGTATTTGGTGAACTAAGATGTCTCAGGCTGGGACAGAAACTGATCTGGATTGGTAAGAACCCCAGAAATGGGATTAGCTAGGTGAATGTGCTGACCTGATAAAACATGGAAGTGGCTAAAGGACAACAGATCAGACACCTGATGGTGGCATGGCAGGGTTTAGAATTGTGAATTACATCAAGCAAAGATCAGCGTTACATGAACAGGCAAGACATCTGATTCAGTTGTCTTACAGAAACTATAGTAAAGTCTGTGCCTGTGCCTATCATTCCCTTGCTTTCTATTATTCTTTGACTCAGGGCACTGTCTTAGTTTGACAGTGTTGACGGAGATTCTTTTGGTTCCACTATGTATTTTATCAGCAGATCATATCTAAAATTTCAAACATGAGTCATTCTAAGCCTTTCCTTCAGAGTGGAAGAACATACTTAGCACACACAGGAAAAAAGCAGTTCCTATAATGTCACATGAGTTTCTTTTTTCAGTCAGTCCAGAGACAGGACTGATGGTACTTGCTCCCTGACACACCGAAAAATACCTGCTTCACTCCGGTAGGTATAATAAGCTGCAGAATTCTGCTTTCCTCTTCAACTTGCAATTTCTTGTTCTGCACTCCTGAAAACCTCTCTCTCCCCTCCAGTTCCCTCTTCCATTTTCAAACCACATAGCAGCCCTTTTAGCACTCTTGAAACCATAGCATGGGCAGTATCTTCTTATTAATTCATCCCTCAGTTTGCTTTGGAGTAGGATTTGTATTACTATGTTTACAGCATTCCTTGACGCCCTATCCCCTCCATACCATCTTCTGTAGCTATATGGGGAGGCAGCAAGATGCAGCTCTTGCAGCACTGTTCTCCACTTGTCCCTGTAAAAGTCGCTTCTGCGTGTTATCAGCAAGACCACAGGAAATGGAACAACCTTGTTAGAATGTTAAGTTAAGCCCCCAGCTGCCTTCCAGGGACTTCTTTCATAGCTTTCCTTGCAGGTCACCCTCACCTAAAAGCCTCTTAGCAATTGTTACCAGAAAGTGGTAACTTACAATGTTTGTTACAACCGTTTATCTCATTTTCTTTGTGGTAAAGTGGTTCTAAAACTTAATGCATCACTCCACATTTAGACTATATGTTATGCAAGAGATTGATGATTTGGAATTTTTTTTTGTTTTATAATATTGATATTTAGTCCTGCACACAAGAGTCCCTAACTGGCATTTAAGTACCGGCATAATAGAGGTTAAAATAAAATCAGTCTGGGTTTTCTTACTCATGTCTCCTCAGTTGCTTCTGCAGGCTGTATTCAGCTCTGACCTATGCAGTTTCCTTGTGTTCTGGTAATGCTTTTAGGGACCTTTCAGCAACACAACTGTCTTCATTAGATTCAGCAAGGGTTTACTTAACAGGGATTTTTATAAACAATTCTATTAATGCCTAAAGGATAAAGGTCAGGTTCTTTTTCTCAGCTTTATCTTGACTTTGCTAGATTTCCTTTACTTTCCTTTCTAAATTTACTAATATCTAAGTCCAAAAATAATTGAGCAATTAAAGTTTTTCCACTACTATTCTCATAGTTTTAAAACATCACTTAAGTATTCTGTGGCTCAGCTTCATTGTCTTGCAATGACACCTTTTCTTATGCCTAAAATGGCTCAAGAACATTACTGCTATTACTCTGTATTTTAATTTTTCTTTCTACAACTAAACCTCTGTCTGTTCTTCTTAAACCATGCATTTCTTGCCTTTTGCCTCATCAAGACTAGCTTTCCAAGGAACCGGAAGAGACCTCAGAACAAAAGCAGGGAGAAGGAAGCGCTTACTGAGACTTCCCTAAAAATACCCCTTAGCAAACAGAGTTGCTGTTCTGTCTGTTCTATTTATAATGTCCTGAAAGTGGAGCAGGGATATTTCATCAAGATAAGCATTGCTTTCTTAACCTAAACCTATTATTTCACTGGTTATGCCAGAAGAAATCACTCATTTTAAAGGGAAAAGGAACTAAAATGCTGACTTCTCTTTCTGAAGAAGAGAAGTGTATACAAAGCTGGAAATGGATCAGGAAAGACACCTGGTGACAGTGCGGGTATGTGAATAGAGAGCTCCGCTTTAGAGTGGAGACTAAAAAGAACCAGACTGAAATCAAGGGGGATGACAGAGATAGGAGAACTTCAGCGTATACAACCCCCCTGTTTGAATAGTGGGGCTTATGTAGCTTGGCCACCATGAGAATGATGAAGGTGTACAATGGTCAGATTACTAAGCCTTTAGCACAAACTTGTATTGACCAATGCCTTTGTGCCCTGACTGCTCTGTGCTGTCACCTGACTCAGAGGTGCTTCAGTACAGATAAAGAGAAGAATTTGGGGATGAGGGTGTGAATTGCCTACTGATTTGCTTTCTGTTTTATAGCTACAGAATGCCTCAACTCCTGGGTAACAGCAGTTCACATGAACAGGCTGCTGTATATTATGCATCAGAATCCATTGTCTCCATTGCTATCTTCATCATCGTTATCATCATAGGTATCCCAGGCAATGGACTGGTGATCTGGGTAGCCGGTCTGAAAATGAAAAGGTCTGTGAACATTGTCTGGTTCCTAAACCTTGCTGTGGCTGACTTCATATGCTGCTTGTCCTTGCCGTTTTCCGTTGTTCACCTGGCCCTCCATGAACACTGGCCATATGGTTGGTTCCTCTGCAAAGTCATTCCATCAGTCATAATCTTCACCATGTTTGCTAGCGTCTTCCTACTCATGACCATCAGCATTGACCGGTGCCTCCTTGTGATGAAACCTGTCTGGTGTCAAAATCATCGAACAGTGAAATTTATATCACTAATATGCAGTGGCATTTGGATCCTGGCCTTCATTTTCTGCTGTCCTGTCTTCCACTACCGTGATACTAGCACTCATGATGGCAAAACTGAGTGTGGGTACAATTTTGGAGATGATGAGGTGCTAGATTATATGAATGATTCTGTAAATGAGTTATTGGAAGAATACTCACTTTTAGTCTACAATGGTAATGACTCATGGGGAAATTTCTATGAAGGTGATTATTCTGTATCCCTTGCCTTAGTGGTAATAAACATCACTAGGGCTGTCTTTGGCTTTGTACTCCCCTTTGGCACAATGGCAGTTTGCTATGCCCTTATTGCTTTCAGAATGCGTGCAAATCAGTTTCACAAGCCACACAGCAGGATGCTGCGAACAATTGTGCTCATGGTGGCTGCATTCTTCATCTGCTGGGCTCCATACCATGTAGTTGGGATTCTGTCCCTTGTACCTACTCTTGGAACAGGACTGAGCGAGTCATTGATCCTCTGGGATCACCTCTCTACAGCACTTGCATACGCCAACAGCTGCATCAACCCCTTGCTCTATGTCTTTGTGGGACGGGACTTCAGGGCAAAGGCACGGCAGTCACTGCAAGGAATCTTGGAAGGTGCCTTTACTGAGGAGCCAACACGTTCGATGCCTTACTCCCTTCACGGAAGCAAGACTTCAACAGAGAAGGATGTTAGCAGCACAGTGTAATGCAGGACTTCTGATCGCTGCTGTAGAAAGAGCAAGCTATGGCTCTGCACATCAGTCACTCTCTACTTAACTTTTTTTTTTTGCTCCAACACATTTGATTAATCCGCAGATCCACACACAGGGCACTGAGATGGTTCAGATCAGAACAGCTACCCCGCTTTATATCCTACTCGAGAGATGGGAAGTTGGAAGTACCAAGAGTGATAATCTGAGGGAAGACTGGTGAAGCAGGAGACACAGAGTACTTCAGCCTTTGAAGGACACAGGCTTGCAGAATGATTTGCAGTGGGATCATGTAGTTCAACCTCTGAATTGCTAGATGAGAATGTCATTATTTTCATATGTCTATGTTCTACATCTGTCTCTGATAAAGTGCAGGTGAAACTAACTTTGATGGCTCTCCTCGGAATCTGTCATCCCATCTTCCCTCTCCCTGGAACTAAACTTGGGGTCTGAGGGGTTTTTTTCCTGAAGATTTCCCTAGAGGGTAGTGCTACATTTTCTTACAGCAATGCATTAGAACAGCACTTGCCCCAGTCAGCTGCATTGAACTGACTTTCATGCCCTGGTAGATGCCCATGATATTTCTTTGTCCCAGCAAATACATCCCTGTACAGTAGTAACTGGTCCAGTGCAGATGCTGTAGCTACGTTCGTTGGCATGCACTCACTGACTGTCTCCCCAACACTCCCTCCACCACCAGAGTCCCAAATCTTCCTTTTAGGAAATAGTCCGAGACTATCCAAATGTACATATGCATTTTAAGATGGCACACAAGCAGAATTTCAGTAACTGCAGGCATTGATGTACCAGATTAGGTGGCTGCTGGACTACCAGTCATTTGGTAAAACCTTGGAATTGAGAAGAGATAACCTCCATTCTGACCCCAAGAAGGCGGGGAACAAGCCTGTTGTGGCACAGCCATGTCCTGCTCTACAAGACAGATGAACCTTCTCATGTCTTCCCAGTAGAGGAAGGTAAAAATTTCATTTAGTCAGGCTATTTGGGGTTGTTTCCCAAGCTTGAATGTTCCCTGCTGTGAAAAGCAGAGGTATGTTTACTACGTACTCTAAGGAAGTGGTTTAAAATCTGCTTTTTGTGTTAGTCCTTCCTTAAAGGAGTAAGGTCAACAAATGGTATGACAAACAGCCACCAAGTGTTGGTATAGTTTTCACTTTGCCTTTCTGGTGAGCACGAGTTGAAAGACTCACTGATCTCAGCGCCCTGAGAACAGCCAGCTGTGAGAACTCTCAACTCTTTCTCCCGACATCCTAAAAAGCCTCAGTCATAAAGTACGTATAGGTGTGGGCTGTTAATTTAGCCACGTCCACAACCAAATTCTGTTCCTAAGGCAAGTAGGCGGGAACCGAGCCCACCTGACGGGCGCCGCTAGAAAAAAATTCAATACTGGCACCAAAAGAGTTAAACCATAAACATTCACTTTTTCTTTTTATTAAGAAAGCATGCACAAAAATAAACTCGTGAGACCACGCCCCTCTCTCCCTGACCACTGACACAAAGCACGGGGGGCCACACCACGCCGGAGGGGCCCCCCAGGACCCCTCTGCGGGACAGGCCGGCATCCCTCCCTCCCTGTGGGCCGGTACCCGCGCACCCCGCAGACCTCCGCCCGATGCCTTCCCACGCACTAACAATGCACATTTATTTCAGGGGCAGAGGAACGAGGCTAATTTGCACACTGACCGGCATGTATTTACATATGCAAATGAGGCGCAACTTAATACGCAAATGAGGCAAATATGCAAACGAGGAGCACTTGGATACGCAGAAGGAGCCATCTTGGTTTGGTTTTCTTCCAGTGGTGTTTTCAGACTTCCACAGGGCCAGCTCTCAGTAACCTCCTCTGCAAAGCACTAACTGGCACCTACCAGAGGTTGTCCCTCATGGGCGTCTCTGGTGCCACTTTCCACAGAAACCCATCAAGCATGCTTCCAAGCTGTATCATTCCCATCCTGAGGCAGCAGAGATAACGGCTGACTCCATGTTGAAGTTGTCTGGGATTCCTCATTTCTCTTGGAAACACTCAATGACGAACTCTCCCCTCCCCCCCCCCGAAAACCACACACTTTAAAAAGAAAAAAAAAAAAGAAAAAAAAAAAAAAAGAAACAAAAATGTCCCCCCCTCCCCAATACAATGAGACTCTGTCCACTTCCCTGACAAAGATCCAACTTGTTTATCCCTACAGCAAATTTAAAAAGCAATGCTAGTTCCCCACCTTCCTGCCATCAAGAGTAGAGGTTATTACTCCCCTGCCCCAGGTCTGTCACGCAGCCATGATGTTTTATTTCCATCTTGGTTCCCTTCACTGGTAAACGGGGAATAAGGGCCAGGGGGAGGCTTTACAAAATATTAAGAGGAAACAAGAGGTTTGACAGAACAGAGCCATACCAGAAAAAAGGGGAACACAGGACACAGCTTTGGGCAGGAGGCATCTCAACACTCACTCCTGCTCCTGCACCCTTTCCACCTTCCTGATTTCCAAGTGCTGACAAAACTCATCCTTTGGATTTATGCTAGCTTCCATCACCTCCCCAGCTGAACTGCAAGGGGTCCGACCCACCCTCCTCCCTTTTACACTACACTCTTTGGCTGTTCGGTTTAAAAATCTGCCCCGCTTCACCTCTCTCTTCTAATGCACCTCTTACAAAAACCACTTGTGAGGGCCTCCCAGTTCCTTGACCAGAGGGTCCAGGCCCTTGACCAGAAGCCCCCCAGTTCACCTCCACTCTGAGCAGCTGCTTCCTCTTCCCACCATTAGCCCATTCACAAAGTGGGAACCACTGACTGAGACTTTGCACCCACGCGGCACGACTCCTGGTGCTGGCACTCTCAAACCACAGGCAAGGACAGTCTCCAAAGAAATAGGAGGGGCAGAGGGCCAAATAACAACTGAACAAATACCGATGGGAGAAAACTTCCAAATTTGCATATGCAAGTAAGAGCCTCACTACATATTTTAAAGAAGGGCTTGAAGGGGTGGGGGGTGAAATTAAAAGCTCTGGGGAATAGAATTTGCTGAATCACATGTGACACCCCTGACTGCTTCTTTTACCTGATGGGTACGTAGGCTTCACCTGGAGACTGCAAAAGGCAGTGTAGAAAACAGGTCTGGATTCCCTCAAAAAAATCTCTCTCAGTCCTCACAGATGGCACTGCATTCTGAAACCCAACTTCTCTGCTGAAATACCATCTCTGCTACGTTCTCCTTTCTCCGAACTCAGGTCTACCCTCCCAGCCCAGCTCAGCTCTCCCTACCTCAGGGATTACCCTCTCTTTGTACTTGGGAACTCTGCTTCTTTTCTTGCTTTTCCTGCTGGTGCGAGAAAGTTCACAGAGCTAAGATCACCCCTCCAGTGTCCCTTTAGCCCCCTGACCTTTACAACATTTACGAAACAACATAACTACAGGCTCCCAGGGTCCACTAGGCTCTCTCACTCCAGTAGCCAATACGACAGATTCACCGGCCACCTTGAAGGGAAAGAGGGATTGTTAAACGCAAAATGACGGAGGCAGAGAAAGATGCACTCGAGGATTCAGCCTTCCGAGGTCTTTTCATGGCACCAAGGACCCATCTTTCTGCCCTCCACAGGGCGCCACGCAACACGAAAGAGCCGATCTGATGCGTCCGAGGCCACCAGAGGAGGGGGAGGGCTGTGCTCAATTATTGGTAATAATAATAATAATAATAATAACAATAATAATAATAAACAAAAGAAGAAAAAGAAGATAAAACAGGACGCAAGGAAGGATTATCTTCGGCAGCATCTTGCGGTGGCTTCTCTGGCGGAGATAGAGAATATATATCTATATACAGGCAAGGCAGGGAGGCTGGGGAGGGTGGTGCTGGCACCATTGACCCCATGTCCCCCTCCCCTCCCGCGTCCTTCACAAAGGACGGGCTATCAAGTCTGTAACTCGCTAGGTGATCAAGTCCCAGTCGAAATCATCGGGGATTTCCTCATTGGCGCCTGGAGGCGGCCCTGGAGGCCGAGGGACCAGATGGTGAGCTAAGCCAAAAAACAAGAAAAAGGAAAGAGAACAGTTAGAAAAAAAAATGTCATGCTTTTTCACCGTGCTCTCTTGGGCAAAGGAAGCGTAAGGGATTTGGGTCTTCTCCCTTCCAACAGTCTAGCGAGCAAGAACACTACTGGCATGAATTTCTCCATCAGAGAGCACCTACCAATGTCTGCAGGTGGCCTGCTGTGAAATTTTCCACAGCAGCTTCTACAGAGGTTAAGTTTCAGCCTCCTTAACTTTCCTTCCAGCTGACTGCTGATAGAGCACAAAGGACTTCATCAACAGAAGCTTCTCATGTAAAGTTGCCTTCAAGCAACCAACTGAGGGTGAGGCTGAGCTAGAAGACTATTTATGTGAAGTGAAAGAAATCAGGCCACTGAAATCCTAAACCTCGCCAGAGCTATGGCAGAGCTCTAAATGGAGGGTCCCTTGCAGCCCAGGCTCCCTCTCTACCCTCATTGCTCCATTTGATTAGGAAGTGCTTTGGGAAAAATGCACAAAGGGCTTGGGAACCAGTTCTTTAATGTTCATTGGTATAATATGCCTTAACGTCACCCCTTACCTGGGCGATTATATCCTGGAGAGTCCTGGGTGGAGATCTGGTACATAGGAGATGGCCCGGAGAAGAGATGGGGAGGCTGGGGCTGACCATAGGAGTTCACTGGGAAAGGAAAGGAATAAAAAAAGAAACCTGTTAACGTTCTGGTCAGCTGTCTTGGCCCTGACTGGGTGGCAGCTCAGCCACAGAGCAACTCACTCAGACCCACGGGATACTGAGGAGATGTTCAGCTGTTGGGTCCTAACTGCAAGCTATAGCTTGGTCAGGGATCTTGTTCTTGGAACCAGCAGGAGTTTCTCTATTATTGTAAAAGAAGAAAATTTTCATCCAGAAACGCCACAAGCTGGCTCAATATCATCCATTTAGTTCAGCACTAGATGACACACACCATCACAGTTCTATCAAGACCATGATATCCTCTGTGCTTTCCACAGAGTGCATCCTCCTACTCCTTGTCCAGTCAGTATTTCTCCAACATGGGTGCAAGAGCTTTCTTCTTTACAGCTCCTGCCATCTGGAATAGCAGTCTCTCTACCTTGCCATTCCTTTCTGTTGGTCACCTACAAAAACCACCACCCCCTTCTCCTTTTATGGGTTTACCTTTTAAATGTATTTCTGCCTGGAGAGGTTGCCTGTCAGCGGTATGCATCACTTAATAATGGTCTGTCTACGCCACAGACATAGGACATCCTAATTCTTTAAAGCCAGAGGAAGCTGAGTTGCTACGAACAGCTCTGACAGCCTAGCCCTGTGTTGCTCAGTGCTAGATTGCCTGGCAATGCTGCAAGTAGTTTAGGATATTCACAGAATTGGGCCTTCATTTACATGTTATTTTAGTCTCCCTCCTAATTACCTTGGTTCATGGATTGCTCCTGTTTGCCACTGTTCAGGGCA
This sequence comes from Harpia harpyja, assembly GCF_026419915.1. NCBI lineage: Eukaryota > Metazoa > Chordata > Aves > Accipitriformes > Accipitridae > Harpia > Harpia harpyja. The sequence goes on along the minus strand of NC_068945.1, from coordinate 8,590,328 downwards.
CAAGAATCAGAGATTCGGGGGGGCTGCTGTGGACCAAGCAGATGAGGGAGCTGACCAGTCTGGGTAAGGAAGTGATTAAGGGAGTCACAGAGGTTGGCAATATGGTGTTGATCCAGCGTCCAGTTCTTCCGCTCAGCCTGGCGCAGACTCTCCATCAGCTCTGCAGGGGACAAAGGAGATGTCAAAGCACTCACACTGTGGTCTTCCCTGCAAAGAGTTTGCCTTCTACCTGTAAATCCTACCGTCTCCCCACAAACCCAACTTCATCGCTTCAAATCTGTCACCAAACTCCTGGAGAGCTCCATATCTAGGATACTGTCTCACTGACTCAGGTACGGGAGGGAAGAATAGGAGGGAAAAATCTCAAGTCAGCTATCTGACATACTTTTATGAATGAACTGCCCCTGCCCCAACCTCCTGCAGTGTTCAAGTGCTTCAGGGTCTTTAACAGAAGCCATGAAGTAGCACACCTCATTTTACAAGTAGAAGAGTTGAGCCACTGAGAAACCCATGGACTTGACATGGTTACATTGAAAAAAAGCTCTGGGCACAGCACTCACATATTCTAGACTACAGCCCTAGCCACTGAGTCACCAGACCTAGTCACTAGGCCAACACTGACCTGAGAATTGGGAGTGCTCAATGCTAGACCAGTTCAGCCGGTTTACCATCTTGAAGCTTTCCTTCAAGGAATCAATGTTGGAGCACCAATCAGGGGGAAATGCTGGAATGAAATGGGGACAAGATTATTCCAATACAGACCACCCTTTCCCTCCACCCCTTAATATAAAATGATTGACCTCTCTTCACCAAGGAGCCTGATGCTACAGTAGCTAGAAATACTTCCTCCCTTGGGAGAGCGGAGATTAGCCCCTGACTTTATCCTGCATCCCTAAACAGAATCCCAAACCCAGTGTGGATGTATCCTCCTTTCCTTCAGTAAGGAAGCAATTTCCTTCTCAGATTTCAATCATAACTGGCTTTCACCCTTTTTCCACACACAAAGTAGGCACTACTTGAGGAAAACTTGCTTGTGGAATTTCTTCTGGGGGCTCCTCACTGCTCTCTTTTCCCCAGCTGCTCTTTCCATCACCCCTGACTCACCAAAGCCAGCATTGTTGATTGAAGCCTGTGACTGCTGCTGCTGCTGGTGCTGATGTGGCTGCTGCTGTGGGTGGGAGTGCGGGTGATGTTGTTGATGCTGGTGGTAGCCTCCATGCTGCATTGGGGGTGGGTGCATGGACATCACTGGTGGAGGGCCGTAACCTTCACCACCCTGCTGCTTTCCCCCTTGGGATGGGCAACCCTCTGGGGTTGGAGTGTGGAGTGGGGGAGCAGCACCCACTGATGAGGGGCCTTGCTGCTGCTGCTGCTGGTACATGTAGTAGTTGTGGTTGGAGGGCTGCATGTCACCAAGGAGAGAAGAGAAACCTGCCGAGTAAAAGGAAGAGGAGGGAGCTTTAAGAGCTGCCTGGATCAGACCTCTGCTTAAATTATCCATCTCTCATTTCACACTGCTCATCCTGCTATTTATGAAGCTTTTGGAGTGCCCTCTACAGGGCACTGCCAACAACTATCACCTGCACAGTTATGCCCTCACTGTGCTCCAAATTCTGTTCAAAACAAAAGGCTCTACAACAAAGCCCCAGCAGGATATAAACTTCTAGTACAGAGTTAGGCACTTAAATTCCCCCCTGGATTTTTCCTGTATTTACCAAAATAACCCATGCTCTCCTGAAATGTCATGCATGTGTTGCTTTCCTAAAAATGACCATTAAACAAAATTAAAGAACAAAACATTTAGAAAATGGGTAACTTGATAAATCTGACTTGCTGTTTCCAAAAAGCTCCCTTCACTTCCCATCTTACAGTAGCTTGGTTGGGAACCTTACCAATTTTTCTCACACAGATCATTAGAGGTCACACATTCTACTGCTTTTATAGACAGAGCACATTGCACACATCAGGGCTCCTTTATCACTTTCATTCCTCCTGACTCATTGGGTGTGTCATTTCTATCCTCTCGTATTTCAGGCATCCCCTACATGCAAGAGCATCAGGTGTTCTCCATTCTTCCCCACGTCAGGAACTCGGCATATCTCTTACATCTGCTTCCCTCGTTCATTCTCCCTTTATGTTGTGGAACCTCCAGGAAAAATCACAGTGAAGGGCATTACATGCCACTAACCTGAGCTACCCATTTCTTACTTTGAGTGCCCTTACTTGACCATCCGCAAGCAAGCCTCAGTTTTTCACTAGATCCAAACTCAACCCTTAGAGCACCCTACTACTGCAATGGGGCAAAAGGATGAATACTGCCATCCTGACTCAAAAGTTGCCCACAAAATTTCCTCAAAACCTGCAAGTTTTCCTAGACTACCTTAAAGCTGAAGACCTGGGGAAAAAAAAAAAAACCAAACCCAGACCACTGCTAAGCTTTTACAGAGGCACACATTGAGTCAAGGTTCTTCTCTACATTTTTGTAGCTTGCTCACTCTACACCACCTCACACAACAGGCTCCTCACTAGGAATCTCAAGTGCCAGCATGATGAAAGCAATAAAAGTAGTAAGTTTTTATTTCACTGAAGCTGAAAGCTCAGGAGGCTCCTCCCAGAGTAGCAAACTTTGCCTGCACTGTACGACGGTTGACAGCAGAGGTGAGAGGCTCATCTAATAACATATTCCTTTTTACACCAGCCTAACATTTAGAAGAGTGTTTAAAGGCAGGAACAACAACAGTAGATTTTTCTGAAGTGTTTTCCGTGGACATCCCATCCCATCAGCGATTCTGCCCTCTGGTGGCTGCTTCCTCGGCCCCAGAACTGCAAGCCATGAATGTAGCTGCAGGGTCCCTCTTCCACACTCTCAATTCCACAAAGCTCAACTCTCCAAGGCCTTGTACAATCCTAGTTTTAACAGATCTGAGCAATGACGACTTTCCACTCTCCTTTTGGAGAAACTCCACATGCAACAATCCCCTCCCTCTTATGGTTTCTAGCCTGACAGATTGTGAATACTTCTCCAACATGCTTTTCTTCAGGACTTCATTTCTCTAAGCTTCTGCCATTTTAGCATTTGCTTTTGTATCAACACAAGGTATTTTTAAATCATTATCCTCTTTATTCTCAGAGAACTAAGGGGAGCAATACATAAAGGACATGCAGATTTCTTATCTGCTCCTGGCAGAACTAATTACAGCATGCCAAAGAAGGAAAGTCTGTTTGCACAGGCTCCTAAACAAGGAAAAATCTGAGAGATACCAAGGATAGATCAGTGGACAAGACTGTGTGGGCAGATACCTGCCCACCCCACATGACGCATATAGTTACTCACCGTGCTGAGAGGAAGATGATTTCTCCAGCATGGATTTGTAGAGATTTCGGAAGGACCAGCTAAGATCCTGGAAGTTGATCTCAGAGTAGGAGAACTTGAAGTCATGGTTGGCACTGTACAGTGGGGTTGGCACATCGGCCCCTTCACGGCCCTGCCCCCCTGCTACAGTAGAGGCAACATCCACAGGCCCCGCACCCTGCTAAGGAAGGTAGAAGTAAGGCCTTTAGCTCGTACTAGGTTTTGTACCTTGAGACAGGGATCCAGAGATCAGATACAGGTAGAACATGCACAGATATCCCCTATCACTTTGCTCATCTCCCAGCAAATCTTCCCAAATGCCATTTTCCTTGAGGAAAATCAACCACCACCCTCCCTCTGCAGCACACTGGCTCCAGACTTTTCTTCAGCTATCTAATACCATTATGCCTTTATCCTTATCCCCATCCAGCCCTTTGTTAAAATTCACTTCCTCCTTATTTTCCGTCTCAGCAATTTCAGCTTCTTCCCTTCTTTTTATTTTTGCCTCCATATTACCATTTTCACGATTCCCTCTCTTCTCACCACTTCGCTTTTCCATTCATGCACTCCTCCCCCTCTCCTCTTCCCCTGCCATAAGGCATCCATCCTTTTCCCTGCTGCTCACCTGGCTGTAGTTGGCAATAGGGGTGGTGCTCTGGAGCGACAGCTGAGGGGTGGCCTCAGGTGGCAAAGAGGCTTCTGTGCTGACTGGAACAGCCCCTCGGGGACTTTTACTTGCCTCTTGCTCTGGGGAGTCTTGTGGTATCTGTGGATGCGGAAGAAAGAGAAAAGGAAAGGAGCAGAAATCAAAAACAGATGGAGAAGTGAAACTGCAGATGGGAAGCCAGCTCCCCCGCTGTAGAAGTTCGTGGCTTAGAAAAGAGGAGAACTGGGCCTTAGTCACTGAAGAGTCAGGCTAAAGGACTTTAAACCAGATTAACTTTGCTACTGAACAGCAGCAACAACAGCCAATCAGCAGGATGTACCTGCTATTTCATTCAGTCCTAGCCTTTGTCTCCCCACCTGTACACCCTGCCCCCAAAACGGTACCATGGTCTGGTGCTGGAAGGACTCCTTGGAACAAGAAGGGAATTCCCCCTCCTGCTCCGTGCTGTCTGGAAAGAACAACACTCACGTCATCATCTGGAGGATGCCGCCTCTTGCGAGATATGTCTGGACACGTATCTATTGTCCAATAAGAGCCCTGGAAAGAAGACCCATTGGTGAATGCACAATTAAATCAGAGAGCTTCTTGAAGCAGGAGGTTACTGACTCAAAGAATACAGCACCAACTAAACATTAGGACCACAAGGACCACCCGCCAGAACATCAGACAACCAAGACTTGGGTGTTGGAAAGAGATTCCTCTCTTGTGTTGGGTTGTATTGAACAATGAGGTACGATGCTACTGGTGGAAGGCAGAATGCTCTATGTTTCCATCACTCTGAGACAGGGCACCAAGAAGAGCAAAGGATGTTTTGAACCAAGCTAGGCCAACTCTTTTGGGCATGCACACCCCCTTCAGTACCTTCCTCACAATACGCATTTGTTATTGACTGATGAGAACCAACTCAATGTTCAGACTGGGCAGAGACAGCTAGAAGGATTGCTTGTTTTCCATGCTGTGAGACTCCACTTTGAGTACTGTGCCCATTTGGGGGGTTCCCAGCACCAGACAGACACTCATGTGCTAGAACACATCCAAAGAGGGGCCACCACGATGGTTAAGAGCTAAAATACATGATGTACAAACAGTTCACACAGAGATATCTGTTTAGCCTGGACAAGTGAAGGCTAAGGGGATTTAACCACTGTCTTCAACTGTGTAAGGAGATTATAAAGAAGACGGAATCAAATTCTTCTCAAAAATGCACAGCACAAGAATAAGAGGCAACAACCACAAGTTACAGCAGGGGAAATTAAAATCAGATATAAAGAAAAATTTCTTCACAATGATGATGGTGCAGCACTGGAACAAGTGCCCAGCTGTGCTATCTCCATCCTTGGAGATATTCAAAACTCAAGGAAGACCTCAACAACGCAATCCAATTGCCCCTCTCCGGGAAGGGGTGGGAGTGTGTGTTGACCTCCAGAGGTCCCTTTCAACATACAATAGTCTATAATTATATCTGTTGTTTTCTGAATAAGTATAAAGACAACTCTAGAATGTGATTTAGCTCATTTTAACCTCCAATTGAAATCTGAATAATCCGTGACAAGCACATGACAGGTTTTCATTAAAAACCCAGCCCAACATGCCAATGAACACCTGCACACATACACACTGAAGTCAGTTAGGATTTCCTGGAATAAGCCATATAATCAATGGTATTTTTGAGCAGTGATCTTCAAAGGTATACTACTTCCATTTATAGACACCAACTGAGCACTGCTTAGTCCTTTAAATATAACCTGAAATAAAAGGCCTGAGCAAGTGGCCCTTTCTGGTAACTTTAGGATGGGGGGAGGAGACAATCTTTCTGTCTGAATACATAGCTTCTTGTCCCCACCATCTCCTTCTGCTTGCTTGTTTGGTTTTTTTTAACAGTAATAATATCTGCATGCCAAGATGCCAAGTCTTGGTCTTGCTAGCAATTACCCTTTACAATCTATATACACTAACAGAGCTTTATTAGCCCTTACTTAGCCAACAAATTCCTAAATTCTTGAGTTTTACTTGTAAATGATTTCTACAGATTTGCACTATCTGATGGTGACATTTTTTTCCCCCAACACCAAATGTTTTGTAGTCTAAATAGGTAGTAGTTCTGCTCTCACTTCCATGGATCTTGCCTCCATGAAACCCATGATGTCACATCATAGTCCTGCCATTCACCAGCAGCCACTACCATCTTTCGTAACAGAACAGGTTGGACTAGACCCACATTTTACACATAAAGATCAAGAAGAAAAAGAAACAAAACTAAAAAATTACATTCAACCCCATACTTTCCTTCTTCCAGTATCTTTAAAGTCAACCGAAGATCACAGATAAGAAAAATAATTGCTAAAACCATTAAGGCCCCTTTACAGGTTCCCTTTAAGCGAATGCTTCTGTAGCCAAAGCACTGCAGTAAATCTTACTACTGCTTCCATTTTTGCCTACACTTTAGGTTTCAAATTCCAACCATGAGTTAGAAAGGGCAACCCCGGCTTATTCCCTGCAGTTTTAAATTGCTTGCCCAGGAGCATGCAGATTTCTTACCTTCCCAGGATCATCTCTCGGTCGAGGCACCTTCCGAAAACATTTATTCAGAGAGAGGTTATGACGAATAGAGTTCTGATGAGAGAGTAAGAGATACAGGTAAGTGCTACCACAGAAACATACAGCCTTCTTGAGTATGCCCGGGAGCGGGTAGAGAAAATAGGATGGTGCATACTCAAAAGCCAAAGCTCACTACATATAACCAGAACGGAGCAGAACAGAAGCTGTAGAAAGGAGAGGGATGGATTAGGATGAATAATTATGGGGCTGAACCACCTGTTCATCTATGGAAGGTGCAATGAAAATAGTATCAGTGTGATGCAGAGGTTGGTAGTGATGTGGGTTTTGTGGGGGTTGTTTGTTTTGTTTTTCTTGGTTGTTGGTGCTGGGCTTTTTGCATGCTCCTTCTTAAGAGCCCACCACATACATAAAATAAAATTCTCAGAGAAAATGGGACTTCTGCCTCTGCATTTTTTCCACTTGGTCAACTTAGTTTCACATCTGTCTTTTTATTTTGCTCAGTAAGGATATTTTGCACAGAATTAATAAAATAAGTCTTGTTATTAGACAAAAAGGGTACTTTAACAATGCAAGTCCTCACCTTCCAACCAATACCAGCATTTTTGTAGTAGGGAAAGTTGTCACAGATCCAACGGTAGATCTCACTAAGCGTCATCTTCTTGGCAGGTGATGAGTTGATGGCATATGTGATCAAAGTGGCATAGCTGTAACGTGGCTTCCCATCTTGGTGCACTGCAGCCTCATCCTTACTCAGGGTGGCATTGGGATCTGTCGGTGAGCCTGGGGGACACTTTCGGGCAGCCCCTGGAGGTCCTGCTTGTGAGGAACCCCCTAATTTTTCAATAGTAGCCCTTAAAGTAAGCTGTGGGAGCCAGTCTATGGAAGTGAGGCTGCTTTCCAGGTCAGAGGCCATGATGCTGGAAGCAGGAGTATCTGTGAGGAGAAAGGAGCAGAAGGGAAACTCCTGAGATATAAACAAGATGAACCCTAAGAACAGAAACATCCATTGGCATCCCTCCTCTGCTTCTCCCCCTACCACAAATACCTGTGCGAAGATCATCCTACTTCATATACCTTATTCACAGCCAGACAGAATCATCCAAAAAGGCCAATGACTATGTCTCTGGGAGGACTATGCTTGCTGATAGTGGCTGGGACAGTGCTGATGGTAACATTGCTAGAATAGTCTTACCCAGAGCATCCCAACGGTTCCCAGGTAAAGAACTAAAATCTGTTCAAAGGAAGTGGAACCTTTTCAGTAGCTGTATCACATTCACTCCTTTACGACGTAAGCAATATAACCTTGGGACCCTTCACCAAGATTACCTGAAATCCAGTAGGTTTACTGTGTTAGGTAAGAGGAAAATCATAGATAAAAGGGAATACTTCTTCATGCCATATACAAACCACAATTTAATTAGATCATCTGGAAAAGTCCGGACTGTGACTATCTTAATTTAGGGGGAAATTAATTTCTCTCCAAGGCCTAGCCTCTCTTTTTGCATCAGGTGACATTATAATGAATCCTATTCCTTAGAGCTAGGATTACATATCTCATTTTAAAACACCAAGATCACGCATAATACTATATATAGATAATTACATCTACCATGTCGAGGTGGAACAGACTATATTAAGCTCATAATAGTTAAAGCTTTGCCTACCATAACCCATTTTTCCTAAATATACATATCATTTTATTGAATTAAATCTTGCTTAATTCACAATATAACAGGCAAGTATTTTCCCCAAATCTGGGACACAAGAAAAACTTACTTGTCCAAAGTCACACAACAAGTTTGCTATAGGGTGGAAACAGACTCAGGATCTTTCCTCTCATAAATATTATATACTTCCCCTCATAAAAATAAAACACACCTGTCCAACATGGCTAGCACTTGTACCCAGGGTTTTCTATTTAACAATTATTTTATATGAAGAAAATATTTAGCGGCATGAACTTGTATGAACTTGTACACTTAGCACTTGTATACTGTCTTTTGTAGTAGTCAAGGCAGCAGAAAGATCATCATTCTTACTCATAATTGGCTGCATCACTATACTAGGAGCAATCCCTTGAAGTCTGGACTGAGGTAGCTAAGTTTCCATGGCCACAACCTGCCCTGCTCTGCACTTATTCTTTGCATAAAGAGAAGAATCACGTCCTGAAGGGCTACAAGTTCTTAATCTTTCTTTTTCAAAATTAATCTTTTTAGAGGATTAGATGATGCTATCTTTGAACATGCTAGTGCATACAAAATGTCAACACGTGCACATACTTATGTACACGCTCATGTAACAAATTAAACGCATGTATACATGTAAGAGAGAAGAGACAGACATGAACACACTCTGCTTAGGAAAGATTCATCAGCAGACACCTCCCACCAAGTGCATCACTCAGATGAGTGGATCAGATGAGACAGGGAGACACCCATCTGCATGAATACCAATTAGATACTCATTCTAAAAATAGGTATTCGACAATAACACAGTGTGGATGCACAGATCCAGAGACAGATGCACCCAGCATTTTGACACAGAAGCTCCCTGTTCTTCCCCCACAACCATATGCATTATACCTTGTACTTCTGCACTGAAGTGCTCTCAGCACAAAAGCACTTAAGAGTCTCCACTCCAACACGTTTGTATGCACTAAACCTTTCATTTTCATGCATGGGCTCATCACACCTCTTAGGGCTCAAACACCTACACAACACCCCAACAAGATCCATCCCTCAACCACCACGAGCAGCGACTCCGAAGCCCTGGGCTCAGAAAACACCTCCTAATTGCACAGCTAACGTTATCACTTGCACTCATATGCACACACAGACTGAAAAGTAAAATTGCAGCACTACAGTATCTGTAGCGAGTGGAAACATCTTTCTGTCTGTGGAGGAAAGGAAAAGCCCAACTGCTACTAACTTATCTGCCATGCTATCGCATATGATAGCAATGACTACTTGCTACACAGCTAACTAGACGATCAGAGCTGCAAAAGGCTTTCCATTATCCACCCTCCTCGAGTTGTTGTTTATTGAATATAGCCCTTTTTGGGTGAATTGATCTAATCTCAAACATTTTAAATTAAAAAAAAAAAAAAAATGGCAGCACTATTTCTTCCTGAATTATACAAGGGAAAAGCAACAACGTATTTTTATCCAGTGGGGATGGACAGACCACTGAGGTATCCACATAACTAAAGCACACCTATATTTGCATGGTAACTTTACAGATACTGCCCTCACTAAAAGTAGTATTCAACTTGGGAGAAAAAAACCATGAACTAAGTATCAGTTGAATCCTTAATTTTGTAAGTGTGCCTCATATAAATTTTAATTTCCACAGTGCAATCAGAGAACAAATTACTGCTGCTTATCATATGCATGTTAAACCATTATGAAATATCAGTTATGCTAACAATACAAATCCAAAGTAAAATAAATACAAATTTCCCAGCCGCCCCCTCCTTTTTTTTTTTTTTAAAAAGACGTACACAGAAATCAAGAAAATTAGGTTATAAAAGCCTACGGCAGATTAAGATACCCATCTGAAACACCAGAAATAAAAGAAGCAGAAGAACACACTGCAGCTTTCACAGAGCTTTAGATTTGCCCAGGTTATGCCAGTAGAGCATTTGGGATGACTGGCTATGCAGCAAAATGTAAGGTTGATATGCAACACGCCTGTCGTCAAATACACAAGCTTTTGTGTATTTGTGTAAAACACACTTGTCACGGAGACAAGCAAGATTAGAATTGGGGCACATTACACCCACACTAAGAATCTGAATATTTTCATTCCCTGCTTTATAGAAATCTTTGACAAGAAAAAATCCCAAAATCTTAAATAAAAAGATTCTGTATATACATATGCACTAATCACCTAGTACGGAAACAACTACTTTTTAGTAAAATACAGCAGCTCTTTGAGAACATATAAACTAGACAGTAATTTAAGACAGAAAGTGAAGACTCAGACCCAATAGCAATCATGTGGGAAATTTCAAAGCAGTGGAATAAGATTTTTTTTTTCCAAGTTTGAACCTGATCATGTTACTGGATTTGTAAGTCTGTATCCTGGCAATATGGCACCGGTAATCATCAGGCATAGTCAAACCTTAGGTAAGGTGGCAATTCCAGAACACTGTCAGTGCAAAAATAATTTGGTGTAATTGCCTACTGAAGTATTTGAAAGAATACTTACTATAACAGTAATACTTGCTATAATTTGTGCTGCATATCTCATTCACCTGATCCAAGCAGCACACCAGCTTGACGCTACTTAATGGTACAATAAAACAAGACTGCAGCCAAACCAGAGCAGCTGATGATTCTTCCAACTTTCCCTTCCCAGTTTATTGCCTGGCAAATCTTCTTTCAAACTCTTGTCTTATGATCCCACTCAAACAAATTAAAAAAAAAAAATACTAATGACTAACAAACACATTGAACTGAAATCAAGGGTGTTTAAAAAAAATACCACATTAGCAAGCCAGAATTAACTTTGAAGAAGTAAAAAGAAAGTCAAAGATAAGAATTCATAATCTCCCACTTTACATGGTAAATGGTATCTGTTTATGTATTTGGCTGACTTTAAAAACCAAGGGTAAGGTAGCCAAGTCATAACCACCATCAACAGCTGGAAACTGACTGCAGAGCCTTCATTTCTCAAGCTCTAACTAGTTCCAGTACAACCCCAAGTCAAGACAGGTCAGTGAGATGCAAAAATGACAGCCAAACACTGATCCAAAACTACAATTAAACAGACGAGAATCTGTCTGATTTGTAAGAAAAATTTATTAATCATTAAAGAAAACCATAGCATCTAATACCTTTTAATAACCACTAATTCATTTGGGAGTAGTAATACTTCACTACAGCTTTCCAGGAAAGCTACTGCCTTACTTTGAATATTTGCAACTAGCAAATCAAACCTCAGGCTAAAAATGCAAGCCAGCCTTCTGTCTATCAGATAGTACTATCCCCGCCGCTGGACTGAAGAAATCTGTACTTTGACTGCCCTGCTGTTTTGCAAGTGCTTGCTCTAAGCCAGTCAGTTCTTATCCAAGATCACTGCTACTTATATATCAGGACTGAAAAATGTATGAAATGCGGGGAACAGCACTCTAAGGGTCATATTGAATGCAGTTAATAAACATTTATAGCCTGAAACATTTTCTAAGGCTGAACTCAAAGGCTGGCCAGTCAGGATCAGTTAGAAGTGAAGCCGAGTCATACAATGAATGAAACTATGCTGGGCACAGCCTACAGAAGATGCATATTCTAGAATAAATCTCTACATTTTCTTTTCTATATTTACTTTCACTGTTGCTTTATTCACTGCTATTCCAATCCAATGAAACACTACTGGCAAAACATTCAAAGAGGACTCAACTTAGGTTTCTCAACATAAACCTTGAGAAGGCAGAAATACACAACGGACTACCAGTGAGAGACATTGCTGTAGAACACCCACAAAAATAAGGCCACTTCTATTTAGGTGCCTGAAACACAGATCCAGTGATCTAACTAACAATATCCATCTAATATACTCAGAGATACACCTACCTTCTAAGGTATTTAACAAACAAAAAACCTCAACAAACTGGCAAAAAAGAACCATTTGACTGCAACCTTTGTGAAACAAAAAGGTGAGCACTATGTCAGTTAGAGGAAACTGCCTCAAAAAATAAGGAAGAGAAGTAACACATAAGAATACCATGTGCATGGAGAAACGGACAGCTTCTACTTTGATGGGAAAAGGCAATTTTGACATATTTGTGTAAATTACGCATGCACGAAACCTGTATTCTTATGCCATTACAGAAAGGGGAAAAGAATCAATTTTGCTAACTCTGGCAGGAATTAAGACATGTGCTTTCCCTCAAAAATAAGGAGGTGTGAACTAAGAGGGCAGGAACAAAACACTTTAAAATCCTACCTTCTCTAAGCAAACATTCTCACTGAGAGATATTTGTTTCATGTAAGAAATTAGAAAAAAGGATACTGATTACCTGC